>NC_088610.1:7679705-7983676 GCF_036013475.1 Columba livia | reverse complement strand
GCAGTCAGGCTTGCTGAGCTGCACTTGCATGTTTGGCTCATTCATCAACTCCTTGTTTCCATCTGCAAAGCAGGGCACCATCTCTACAGGCACAGAATGCTCTGATCGCTGAAAAGCAACAGCACAAAGTATTCTGGCTGAAGGTAGGAGAATCTGCTTAGAAACCCGGCCTCAATACCTTTGCTTAGGAGAGGAGGGAACAGAGTTACTAACCTCTAAGTTTAACATTCAGTCATAATTAACACTCTGGGGAAACAGCTAAAGGCAGCTCCTAATTCTGTAGATGAAAAGCAGAGTGAGATCTCAGTGCTGGAAGCTACAGCACAAACTTAGTCTAAGTAGGGTGGTAATGTTTATCAATGACTGTAATAAGCTTAGCAAACTTACCTGGTGCCAAGATCCACCACAGAGGATTGTTAAATCACCCCTCAGTGTTTCTTTATTGCAGGTCTCTTTTAGCCCAGCCAGAAGGGAGAAGTTTGGTGCAGATGACCACAGTGACCCATTCTGGTCTTACCACCTAGAAATACAAAGTGGTAGGAATTGAAACACTTATAACAAACTGCTTACAAGCAAGTAATGGATTTTTATTTGTTCCCTGATGTCTCTAAATTACCCAAGACAATCTGTTATAAGAAAATAAGGAAGAAATCTAAGATATAAGCACACTTTTCTTTCTGAAGTATTTGTCTTGCACTTGAAAATGACCTTGTAAAAACAAAGAATCAAGAAAAAAACACAAAACTGGAACTGTCTCACATACTTCATGCCAAGGATCACTGAAGTCCTTTGACTTCTAGTGTCAGTGGAAAAAACAGCAGGAAAAACTTCTCTTAAGTCAGAGGACCCTCACCCAAGCAGTACCAAGCAACCTTGAAAATCCACGATTAATGGTGGCAGAATAAACGAAGATGATCATTGGTGTGTGTTCTACCTCGGAATCTCTCTGCTGTTGACCAAGCATAATTGCAACACCTCATGTCAGATGTACCTTAGTCCGAAGAAGTCGGTTTTCAGCTTAGCATAAGTGAAGCCAATGTGTGTTATCTTGAAAATGTTTGCTTGAAAACTTATACAGCCAGTTGGCCCACCCTTTTCTCTTCATTATCACCTAAACTCCTCAGTTTTGCGTGTGGATGTTAGACTGGACAATCTGATTTAATTCTGCCCCTGTTCTTCATTAGAGCAATTGCAAACAAACTTCTCGGCAGTGTGTAATCACAGTGATGACCACGCAAAACATAAATAACAGGAATGATATTCTGGGGGACCTGAAAGCCCGAATACTGGTAAAATTACTGAGAAGAAGAATTCCACAAACTCTTGGGAATGCATGCTACAGCTCTCCTAAAATGTTTTTGACTTGGGCTTTGCAGTCCTCAGTCCTCTTCCATCTAACATTATGCGATTCCAAGGGGATCATTTTGGCTCCAAATTAAGCCTTACATTCAGGAAAGCTATTTCCAGAAGGGCTCAGAGAAAGGGTTTTTCAGACACAGCATGTTTCAACAGTGAGGCATTTCCAGAGAAAAAGGCCATACTAGTTTTAGAATTCTAATAAGCAAAAAAAGCCACCCTTGTATTTCTCATCAGCCACGTGGGTTTGCACAATCGGGACACAATAGTTTCTTCCAGGGCTTTGTTGGGGTCCGGGCAGCCCTGTGTCAGTGTGCAGCCTGCCATGCCCTGCTATTCTCTGTGCTCCCCAGGCCTGTCTGCCCCAGGCAGCTCCTCCGCCCCGGGCAAACCCGCTTCTCCCTGCCTGCTGGAAAGCTGTTGTGGTTCTACTTTGCTTTAGTTTGGGTCACAAAGCCTTCATTCAGTATTTCCCCAAAGGCAATTTTCAAATCAGCACTTGTTATAAAATTATCAGGCCCAACCCACCCAACCAATTCTGGGAAAACCCTCCCGCCATACATTTTGGAGGTCCGTGAACCAACGTTTTTGATAGAGAAAAGGTCTTATTCATGGATTTCTAGCTACTTCTCATCCTAAAATCAACTGTGCAGGTAACAGCCAACAGTTCTAAGCAGAATGCTTACAATACACTGAATATGGCTTAATGCACATTTCCACTTTCTCTGAGATGGACTCGGAGAGAGGCTACGTAAAGACTGACTGCTTGGTCCTTATCCATTATAAATTCCTGATTATCAGTGGCAGAAAAAAACATTACCAACATGTAACTGTTCATGATAAAATTTCTTACGCTAGTTGGCTGATCCCAGATGATTTCATTGTTGCTACTGAATATAGAGAAAATGCTGAGAATCTCTGGAGCTTCTGTACTTAGGAACTGGACTTCAGGTTTATTAGCAGAAGGTCTAGTTCTCAAATAATTTTTTAAATGCAAAATTTGCCTCTTTGGGTTTAAGACACAGTTTTGGATTATTTTGAGGAATACATTTGAAGCCAACAGTTTCTAAAGCATCAGAGATAACGAACTGATGCTAGTCAATAGGGGTAGTCCCAGGTTGTCATATATATATATTTATATGCAGTGCCAGAGGGGTTCACATGCCAAACTTTTAAAGTAAACAGACTAGTATTTTAAATGGCAATATAAATCTTCAAGTGGCTCAGCCAGAACAACAGCTACTTCTGCCATCCACATTTGCAGGTGGACACAAAGATATCACGGCTTTATGGGATGTACAGGCTCTTCTTTTTGACAGGGCTGACGGCTGCTAAATTCCTTTGTCCACTTCACAGCTATTGCTAAAATAAAATTAAAAAATAATAATAAAAGGTAAAAAAAAAGAGAAAAATGCTTGTTTTTGTGAAAGCAAGAAACAGATTTGACTTCTCCCTCCTGGCTGGGATTTCAGGCACGGCCAGCACTGTGAAGGCCTTGCTCTCCCCTGGAAGTTCAAGACAGTTTTGTTTAGGGGAAATAGAAGCTTCAGCAGCTGCTTTTTGGTAAAAGGAACCTTATAGACAATAGGTGAATCATCCCCAAAAGCAGTCACTTGACATCAGCCACAAAAGCTTCCAGCCTCATGATCAACGAGTCTCTCTGAGCTAATATAGGAAGAATTATGGTGGTATTTTCCTGAAGCATGGAGCTTTGACTTTCCTTTTTGCTGGGAATACAATTACAAACCCATGTCCCACCCCCTTCAGCTCTGAATTACCCAAGACAAGCATGCAACACGGCAAAATGTGAACGGTAGATCATAGGACTTGTCCCATCTCAGCACCTGGCAGTGAAATCCATGCTGGACTCTTCCCTTTCTTTGACCTTAGACTTCTTCTTGGCTTGTGACTGCATTAACCTCAAAGGCAAGGCTATTGTTTCTTTCTGAGACACAAAGGAAAAGGAAGCACCATTAGTTCAACCCAAAAAGGCAACAAACAGCACATGTTATACCCATTTGGGTGCCCACCGAAGGTATTAAGAACTGTGGATTCATTTTTTAATACATTTATGGAGGGGACCAATTTTGCATGCTGGTGTGCACCAGTCTAGAGAAGCAAGGTCCAGCTGTCTGCAAAGCTCTCTTTCTTGCAGATTCACCTCCTAACAGTGTTTGGGTTAATGTTTCATATGTAATGTAACTGCAGATGTGCACCTAGACACTTTCCAAACAGATTCATTGTGATTGATGTTCTCTACCATTTTAGCTTGCAAGCTGGCCTAAATAAAGATTCCATGCAGTTCACATGCAAAATAAACTGCAGGTGCAAGCAGAGATATGAAGCCAAGGAAAGGCAGATCTGCTTTAATCTTCACCCTTGACCTAAATACGAAATGAATAACGAAGCTGTAGTGAACAAATACCAAAGGTAGCATGGAAAAAAAATCTCAGTGAATGATACCATGCTTCTGGGGCATGTCCCCACTGAACTCACCCAGAGTGAGCGCTCGTGTTAGCAAACAGGTGAGCCAGCAAAGCAGAAGGGAGAGACCATGAACTGAAACTACTGAGTCTGGGACTAAAATGAACCCGGCCCTAACCAGAAGTCAAGAGAAGGTTTAATTCAGGAGAGGAACAGGAGGCAAGGAGCAGTCTCTGCTCAGGTAACAGCCTGCATGTGATGGAACTTTTTGTCAGCTGTGTTTTGGCTTATAAGAATTTTGCCCCTTCTAACATGTCATCATGGAAAAGAAAGAACTGACAGGGGGCTTGGAGCATAGCTTTTCCTTCTCAGACTACCTTTAACTGTACTAATTCACAGTGGGTTTTTTTTCTGCCAAGTATTATTCTTCATTTGCAGAGTCTTGAAGCCTAGTCTGCACTCCTCAGCATGGACCTACAGCATCATCAGGAGGGTGGTACAGATGGGTTCCCAAAGAGTAAACATCTCCTGCAACAGCAGCCAGGCCATCGCCCTCCAGTGTTTTCAAAATAGTGGCTTGTTTCAGCGTCAGTTTGAAGTAACCATGGCAGAGACAGGATGTTTGGTTTCAGAGAGCAGGCAGTAAGTTTATATTGTCAGAGCAAACACTTGGGACTCCAGATCACAACATCCCTTGCTGTTTACAGAGTGTGTTATGCCAGAATCGGACGCGAAGATGCACTTCACGGTAACAAAAGAGGACAATACCATTATCCCACAATTGTCAACAGTGTTACAGTGCTGAAGACTTTAGATCAATATTTGCCAAGCAGTAAAATGAGCAATGCCTGTCAGTTTGTTGACCTAGATGCATCAGTTACTAGAAAAAGTATATTGAGCAGACAGCAGTTCAGTTTCAATTGCTGAGGACCAGATTTCAACCACAGAACTAAATGCTATTGAGTTACATTCAGATGAACAAGAAAACTGTTGAAATCTTGTTCTGATGCTGTCACCAGGATACAAACAAGCATCCTTGTGTTGAGACACTTTAAAACCAAACATGACAAGAGTTTTCTCAGAGCCAAGTGCTGCAACTCCCGCAGACTGAAATTCCAAGGGGGATTTAAAATGCTGTAAAAACATCCTTCCTGGAAACGCTGAAAACCTGGAAAAAAAAAAAAAGTTACCTTCTACCTTAACATAGAATGATTGCTGTGGCTTCATTGACAGATATTCTGCAAGCTTTAGGCTACAGCAAATGCTGGCACAGTGATAGCTTTGTAGCAAACTGCGCTTTTGTTCAGTCACCTGTGTCTCAGCGCGGCCAGAGAGGCTTCAGCTGGCTCCTGCTGCCGGGAAGCTGACGGAGCAGGGAAGCGCCTGCCTCTGCCTTACCCCAGGGCAGATACAGGGGATCAGTCCTCCAGCTGCACCCAGTCCTGGGTAAGTGGCACAAACCCTGGACTGACAGCAGCCTGAACGTCCTTCCCTTGCATTCAGTGTGACACCTCGCACTGCCAAATCACTTTATTACAGATCTGTGGCTGCAATCTGTGTAGGGGAGAATGACAAACCAGTAGAAGGGCTTGTGCTAGGTCGTGAGACAGAGTGAACAGTACTGATGCTAACATTTCTGTAGAGAAAAAGCATGCAACAGCACTGAGTGAAAATAAAACATCAGGCAGGCTCTCCTCTGTTTACTGCAGGGACTGTTTCAGGCCTTAAAGGGCTGACAATGCCCACATTTCAGCAGAAGAGCTGACAAACCATCCCTACCCCACCATGCTGAACACACAACTTCATGCCTGCAGGTGAGGTCTGCCAGAATCAGGACAGGATCAGCATTCCTGAGAATCCCTCCTCACCCACACCACAGTGAAAAGAGACAACTTTGCAAAAGGCTGATGGTGAAACCTGCTAAGGACCGTGCCTTTGTGCTCCACTTGAGAAAAGTCGGAAAAACACTTCTCCTCATCTTGCCCAAGGAATCTGCCTCTCACAGAGCATCCCCCGCCACTGTCCTGTGACAGTGTCCTGCCGCTGTCACAGACTGCGGCTGCTTCTAACTGCACAGACTGTACATACTGGGAGTTTACTGACTAGCGAGCACAACAAAACAGACAACAAATACCTTGTATACTAAATGCAGAGGCCCACCAGTTGGCTTTGACCCATGCTTTCCTAAGACAATGCACATATGTCACAGAGATTATCCAAGTTCTCAGAAAGGCTTTTCTTTACATTTTAAAAGAGGCCTCGGATGCTAAGATACCATTCTGCTTTCTTAAGTAATGTCACAAAGACTTCTGGTTTGGCCACACAGTTGCTCTTTAGAAATGAAAAGGAGAGTCCGTGCCTGTGCTTGGGACAAGTGGCAAAAACAGCACAACCTTTTTTTTTATAAAGAATGGAGAGTAAAAAAGAGGAGGAAAGAAAAAAAGATCAGGAACAGAATTCAGTCACTCTGGGAACCTTTATGTACTGTTTACCAAAAGGATGAGCTGGGGAAAGGGGTGAGGGACAAATGTCTGCATTAGGTCTCACCTGCTGATTCTCAGGAGTCATGAATATTCTTATAATCCCCATCTCTTGGCCCAACAGGCTAACAGCCTTTTCATCACGAAGCTTGATTTCGGCAAGGATCCGGGAGCTGCTCTAAGCTTCAGCAAGTGGTATAATGTTCCCTTGTTCCCACATGAAAGCAGCCTCTTGCCACAAACCACGCTCCTGTGTTTCTTCTCTGTTACTCATCTACTAATAGCATTTGTCTTTCAGAGTAGATTACATACTTAAATAAATTCTGTTCTGGGCCATACAGAGACCAGTCAGCGAGTCATGATTTCTGAGGTAGTCAGTGTGTTTTTTTCATTGCATACATACGCATATATAGGATACATGTTGGGATATAGATATACTTATAAAATGTCCTACACACTTGTAGCTAAAACCAAGGCACCAGAAACAAAACTGAAAAGGGACATGAGCAGTAGTGTGAATTATGTATTTTTCAAGCCAGATGGCACTATTATAAGCATCTAATCTGACCTTCAGCATATCACAGGCCAGAGAATGTCACCTGGTGGGGGTGTAATTCACATGCCAAGGAGGAGGAGGACAGGGAAGGAGGCTGTGCTGGCAGGAAAAGCAAGCAGGGTGTGTAAAAACATGTAACAAAGCAGCGTACAGAGATAAACCTTCATGAGATAACCTCGGGCTAGCTGTACTTACATCAGCCTTGTTGAATTCTAATTTTCAGACACTAGCCAAAGGAAAATTGTTTTCTTTTCCTGAAAAGCAAAGTGTTATCTCCTCCAGTTGAAGCGGTGCACTCTGCATAAGCTGACAGAAGGGGAAAAGTCTTTTTTAAATGGGAAGCTCTTATTTTCCTTATGGCAAGAAGATCCAGTGGTAACCAATCTTGGGCCATGAAACAAATATTGAATAGCTTAAAAAAAAGCTTCCTTGCAAAAAGATCTAATTGATCAGAGCTGCCAGGTAAAAGTAAAGATACAAATTAATCTTTTGTCCACTGGTTAAAGCAGGGCTACTACATGATAAGAACAAAGGGGACAGCATTGCCTTCTAGTTATTGGTGGAGGATTTAAAAATTTTTTAGTTATTTTTATATTTTTAAAAGGCCTCTATACAGTGAATATTTGTGCTGGACTTGCTTGTGA
The DNA here is from genome assembly GCF_036013475.1 of Columba livia. Taxonomy (NCBI): domain Eukaryota; kingdom Metazoa; phylum Chordata; class Aves; order Columbiformes; family Columbidae; genus Columba; species Columba livia. The sequence goes on along the minus strand of NC_088610.1, from coordinate 7,976,216 downwards.
GAAAGTAGGCAAGGCCTCACACAAGGGTATACACCATCAGTACTGGAACCCTGTGAAAATATAAAGTGTTTTTAGCAAGAAATTCTGAGGGTTGGGCAGGGAAGCTGTTCTATTTGGATGAAATATTTAGCCCATAATTAGTTTTAAACTACACAGTAATTTGCATATGCAGATAGCTTTTGTGTTAGGTGGGTTTGAGTTTATAACTGTTAGATGAACCCATCTTCCACCTGAGATCTATGAACATACCACAGTGGAATCAAAATGAAGGATGAGCAGAGTTTGTTTTGGGGATGCCCCTAATCTCTGCAGGCTGTGCAAGTTTGCTTCTCATAATGTGTCATCATCATGGAGTTCTATGAGCACATACAGAAAATACGTTAATATGCATAGGCATCAATATGATAGAAAATATTCCTTATGCCTGCACATTTAATCTACAGTCCACCAACATAAAATCATTAATCATAATCATAAAATCTACATTTCTTAAGGCAACACTTTTACCTGGGGTATGACCATCCTCTTTCATTGCCTTTATGTCTGTGTCTTTTGTATCAACTCTGAAGCTTGATGTTCTTGCAGATTTGTCCCAGTGTCTGCTTTGGCTTGTGGAAGCCTTCCTTAAATCATTCACACGGCACAGAGCATGAGCCCAGATGATAAACAGGCCTCTCACTAGATCTCTGCTGGGCTATGTACATGGAGGGGGTTGTGCATCTCCCATTTTCCTCCCAGACATACGCTGCTGTGGCAGTTCCAAGTTTCCCAGAACATTCCTCTTCTGCAGAACACCTTCAGGAACACTGAGAGTGCAATAACATAGATCGGTTCCTATTGTGGTTTATGATTTTACACTTCAGATACCAAAAACTTACTGCTATGTACAATTAGGACTTGGAGGGAGTAATATTGTTGTGTTGTGTTTGATACCTCAGGAATCCACTACTCATGAGGTTAAGAACGACCCTCCAAACATGGCATTGACACCGCAGAGGGCAAGCTCACGACTGTGCAGGATGGCTACGGTGGCATTCCCACCTCACATTTTGCTACTGGTCACATTCCTCCAGTCTTCCTTCTACAAAACTATCTTCAAGCTCCGGCAACTCTGGTATGAGAGATCCCATTGCTTTCAAGGTTCAGTCCTGGTATGCAGGAAACCATTGCCTTCCTTACCATCAAACACATGAACCAAGATCCATCCCTAAACAAACCAACACGAGTCTCTCCAAGCCTCAAAAGTGCTCTACCAGTGTCAGACATAGGTCTGAAATGCCCCTCTGCAATCCACTGTTGTTTAGTGGGTGCTCTACCCAGCTTTGCCTCAGCCTCAACTTCTTCCCACCTAAAGCATGTAACACTGGGCTGTTCAAAGGTCGTTCTTTGTTTGCTTCTTGTCTGCTCTTAAGATAGATGTTTCAAGGCATGAGAGAGGATATAAACACACTGGACGAAAAAAATGTCCAGGTGTTCAAGCAATGTAAAATGTGAAAGAACTCCAACTCAGTGCTTTCTCCTTTAATCTGGCAATTCCAAGGGACCAAGCGTGTCGCGACTTGTACCCCAGAACACTTTCCGCTCGGGTGAGTTCAGACAAGGTTTGCATTAACTCCCCAACCTGCAAGAAAATTATTTGAAACAAAAGGTTCAGATATGTCCCTTTCCCTCCAACAAGCCTGGAAACAAATGGTACAGGAATGAGGTCAGAAAGGAATCATCCGCCTACCATACCGCTGAATTCATTTACCTACCTCAGAGCCCATTCAGGGACAGGGGTGGGATGGGGAACAAGGGATGATATAAAGCAGAATGAAGCTCCGGGGTCGCTCGCTACATTACAAGATTTGACAGGCCTTTGCCAGCCTTCAGCTTCTTTGTGTCTTTCACATAATAGAGAAACACAAACTGAGCAGCCTGTGATCTGGGGGTTGCGCTATTAGAGGGAGCAAACCCTTTGCAAATGCTAATAGTATTGTAGCATCCTGTCAGGCAGCAACACAAAAAAGGATGTTGATTTTCACATGAACCAGAACAGATACGGAAGGTTGCAATGAATGTTTCGTCTCTAAACATCAAAAGCCATAGGCAATTGGTTTGTAGAGATGAGGCAAAATACTACTTCAAGTGTTCTTAAATATAGGAGGCATACTGTTACCTTAATGAGTATTTCATGGGGCTGGCAAACAGGGAACAGTTGCTTGAAATGGAGATGAAAGCAAACTTTGGTTATGATTTCTGCAGTACAACAATTTCTAGATCTGAAGAGGCTTTTGTTGTGCAATCTACTGAATTGCAGCAGGCTGGAAGAGATGCTCCTTTATGAGACATGACTGTGCAGATTCAGTCGAGGGTAGAGTTCATGTCATTTCCAAATGGCAAGGCTGATAGCAATAGAGCACAGACAGAACGTGCCTGTCCATCGCAGTTCTAAGGATGTGACAGCTGTCTGTCTTGTCCAGTGAGACCCAGCTCCTTCCTGGAAAAAAGTCTCTAGAAAGTCAAAGAAGATACTTCACTTAAGCTATTTCTGTTATAAAACTTATGCACCACTCTGTGTAATCTTCAAAAAGTTCGTCGTTGCCCTTTGGGTGAAAAACTTGAACAAAGCTCATCTTGTTGGTTGTCACTACCAAGGACAGTTCAAAAATCCATTTTAAATGTCAGAACACGAAATCACCACAGAGGTTAGGACACTCTGCCCTGGAAACCCTCTTAGACCCTACAGACTTCCAACAGCAGCAAATAAACCACCTTCTATCAGTGTTCTGCAACAAACACGCTGCCATTTGTAGCCAGGCATCAAATGTTTTCAGCAGAAATGGCTGGAAATATTTTTGGAATAAGCTCTAGAACAGCACCTAGAGCCAGCTCCAGAATCAGCCCCAGAATAAGCTTCAGAGGGCTTATTTCTGGATTCTTGAGTAATCTTCACCACTGTACATCCCATCTATGGAGGAAGCACAACTGGAACTGCTCCTGAAGCGCCTCAAGACCTAGAAACACATTCCAAATAGTCAAAGAAAACCCACACTGCAACTCTGCAGAAACAGAGTTATCATCACAGCCTGGTTTCACATGGAAACACCTTCACTGACATAAAAATATCCCACAGACATCGCCAGGACCACATCCCACCAAGAACAAAGAATTCCAAATGACTCAAGGGGCCCTGGGTCAGACTTAAAGATCCCATATATCAATGTTTCTAAACAGAAGTGATGAAATAACTTGCATCTTTTAAAATACAATTGTTAGGAGTTACTATGTTACATTTAAGACACACATAAATTAAATTCTCTATGCTTTAGCTTTGAAAATACATCACAACTCAGTTTAGGTTCAGAATATACTCAGTCAAAAAGAAGATTAATATATCCTGGATGGTGAAACAGAGCACACCGGTATGTTTGTAATAACTAAGAACTTCACTTGACATTTTCACCCTCAAACTTAACTATGCTTGCTTTTGACACTTTTACACACTTCTAAGTTTTCATTCTGTCTCGTGGTCTGATACCTTAGGATGAGGTTACAAGTAACCGCTCAGAAGGAATAATTTTTGACATTTGAAAAAGCACCATTTGTGCCTTTTTCATGAGGAAGTGACAGAAGAATCCTTGGCCATTAACATTTAAACCTTGGCTCATAAACATCTCATTTCATGAAAAACAGAAATATCTTACCGTATCTACACGACAGCAAAGAACATGCATCGGAAATGAAACATCCATTTAAGGAATAATTACATTCATATTTGCTGATCCTCTCCCTAATCTCAAAAAGCCACAGAAGTTACAGATTAGTCTTTGTTCCTTGCAATAAATCTCTTTATGCAGAATCTGAAGGTCGTGTATGTAATACAGAGAAATATCCTGAACTTGTGCAAACCAGTTTTGAATAATACACTTGCCAGTATCACAAGAATTGGAGACAGTTCAAATAACAGTGAGATAAGCACAACTTGCCATTAACTCTTCTGTCCTGTAACCTTAACATAAAGTTGGATAAAAAACAGCATAAAATTACTCATTGTTTATTTGTCAAGGCCATTTTTTGGTTAGTTTAATCATGAATGAAGTTAACATAGAGATAATCCTTCACTGATCTTAACATGCCCATATCTGCAAATTAAGCTCTGTGGAGCACCTTCAACACCACAATTTTACACTGAATATATTTTTTCTTCAATTGATTTTGTAAATTCTTTTTTCATCTCTAAGAAATAACATGAAACATACATATTCCTGGACTCAAGGGTTGGTAAGATGTCTGCTCTGTAATCCCCAAAGCCATTGTTCCAGTAACAGGCTTATTTTAAGCACACCTGAAACTAAGACTCCATAACCAGTCTTCATTTCTGCTTTGAATATCAGTTCATTATCTAAACTTCCACAGAGATCAGCTTTCAACTGGCCCATAATTATTTTTCTTAGGACATTTTTGTCTAGATATATCACATAAATGGCAATCATTAATTTATGTAGTAAAAGATAACACTTTGCACAGTTACCACTCACTTGGTGCTGACACAGCACTTCAGAATCAGACGTTTTGATATCATTAACAGCACACTTTTTCGCAATCTAACAATGAGAAAAAGAAGACCAAAGCGATTTCTAAGTTAGGTGCAGTAGTACCGTGTTCAAAACCCACATTTTATTATGTATTCAGTTACACTTTTATTCAATAAATACCTAGTTTTTATGGAATACATCATGCTAAGTCTTAGATGAGTAGCACAGAGAAGTCAGAACTAAAACTACAGGAACGTGACACTAAAAGATACAAACGCTGGGCCACTTGGATGCGACGTTTTGCAACATTTACATTACACAGGAGTTTCAAACAGTGATCTCTAGGTAAATGCACAAGTTCTGGTTTTGTTGTGTTCTTGGTGCCTTTGTTTTTTTTACAAAGAGGGATTTAACACAAGTACAGACCTATTTCACTTGCTATACAACCTAAGGACTTTGCCTTCAGAATGGTGCAAACTCCCGTTTCTGAAGTTCTCTTCGGAGAATGACTATGATACAAGACAGTTTTTCATGTTTTCCATTCTCAAGGACTCATTTTCAGGAAGTAATTTTAAGCAGATAATCCCAAAACATTCAGTGAGATCACCTTGGAATATTTAACCTTTCAACACCATTTTATGAATAGTTCTATGTTAATTTTTTGTCCACTTGACTAAACATTCTGTGTCTGCACATTTGGGGAACATCCTACCAAATTTTGTACTGTTTCCTCCGAGAGCAAACAGAAATGGTACCTGCTGGAAAATGTTCACATTCCTCTATTTTAATTGATATATAAAACAGTAGCCTTTTCAAAAGGGTAAAATAAACCCAGGTCAATTTTTCAACGTACATAAACAACTGCAAACCAAACTATTTCAGGCCTAATATCTCCTTCCACAGAAGCGTTCAGAAGTATTTCTAGATCATTTGTAGCAAAGCGCGGGCAGAAAAATATGGTGGTGATTAATTGCCAGGCACCTGTGATACAGAGCCTATATCATGCTATATCATGGCATTTCTATGGCAAAACTAAAAGGCAATAAAAGAAAGACCACTTACTCTTTTTACTATACTGGATGACAGAAACCAAGTGGGTGTGGAAGGACCTCGTGCATAACATTCTCATAAAAGTAATTTTGGTCTTAGAGTAGCTATTAGAAAAATGAAATTAATTACAATTTTCCTTTTTTAAATTAAGGAAGCTGGGCAAGTTGGAAATGTACACAGTATGTTTCTACATCTCGCACGTACTCAATCAGGTTACTTTGTACCTACGGTGAAGGAAGGAGTTATCATGGAAATGGGAGTCTTTGCAATCCCAGAAATGAAATGTTATTGGCTACGATTCAAGAGGAACAACATATATTAGGGAAGAACAGGTAAAAGGAGCAGCTGTTGACATTATTTCCTGAGCCAAACCTTTCAAGGTGCCAGTGAACAGCAGTCTGTACTTTCACTTGAAAGCACAAGAAGCGCTTGGATGATGTCTCTCAAGAGTTTAGGAGTTTAACAAAATCCACAACTTCCTCTCAAGACACCAATACCAGGCTTTTAAATCTGTGCCAGAGTGATCAGAGAATGCTTCAACACAGAGCGTAACAAATACAAATGGCATTACTTAGAAGGGAATTTTAATGCACATACAAATACTTAAACTTTATGTCAAACTCGAAGGATCATTTGCAAGCAAGAAAATGACAACAGATAAAATCACTTCATGAATGCGATCCAGCTCTACCGTACAAGACAGATGCCAAACACAAAACTTGCTTTTTTCAGGAAAAAAACCAACAACCTCAAATATACAACTTCAGCGGACTCCCAAGCTGTCTCATTGACACACAAGTCAGATCCTTCTGTCATGTGCATGTAGCTTCACAAATTAAAAGAGCAGGTGGATTTTAACTGAACCTCTCAATCCCATGGGACATTATTTTCTTCTCCTCCAACATTTCAGGATTCTCCCCAAAAGACAGGAAAGAGAATGGGACACAAAAGCCATTTCTATTCAGTTTTCTTTGTGAAAGGTATCCTGGAAAAGCCTGCATTCTTGTGTAAAGTTGCTGTGGAAAAGAAAGGAGATTCTTTTTAAATGTCTGAAAATATATGACAGCGCTTAGACTTACGTTGTTGAGAATTAATAGAGAAGAAATTTGGAAATTACTTGCATGCAAATATTTTTTGCCAACAATACACAGTGCCTTTAAGGAAAAAAAGAGAATCAAAGTGCTTTACATACAGACAAGAAAAATACTCCCTCAATTTTGATTCCAGCTAGTTCTGCCCTCTTTAACACAGATAAAAATAATGAGCTGAGAGTAATCAAATACAGTGTGTCACAGTATCTGAATAACTAGCCAGTAATCATATTTCTAATAAGCTTCACATAAGCTTGTAGCAGTAAAGCTGAAACTATAGCTCTGCAGGTTCGAAACAAGAGGCAGCAGCAGCCAGGCACTGGAATAAAACCGAAAGGAATTTTCACCAAGTCTGCATGAAAACGTGTGCGTCTAAAAAAGATGGATAATTATTCCATATATAACAATGAGAAAACCGTTGCAATCTTTTTATGAGTTAAACATGATTACCTGCTTGAACAATCTACTTCTCTTGATGGAGGGCTTCTATGAAGGCTTCAAGCTTTTCCTGGATTTCCCGAACTTTTTCTGGAGGAATTAAAAAGATCGTCATTCACATACCTGCTGCTTAACTGAGGACATGCCCGGAAAGAAAAGAGACACCTGCAAACGCGAACAAAAACTAACACTGTTGTCAATATTAACCTATGCATTTAATTTCTTAATTACTAGGATTTAGGATATTTTTCTACATCAGATGAAATCCTGTCCCATTTGAAGAACTTCTACAAGCATTATTATGCTAATTTAATAATTTAAAAATTTGCCAAAGCAATCCAATAAGAGAAATGTTGTATTTCAAAACCCTGAAATTTCCATTAGATGCTGTGCAGGAGAACTACTGTACACCTGTAACAAGTAGGGAGTTATTATTCTTTAAGTAATGCCCGCTAATCCCTTTCTCTTTTAACCAAATATCCGTATTCTCTACTTCAAGTCTCACAAACACCACTAATCATTCCAGAAAGAGTTGAAAGCCGGTGCTCTTTCAGCAGGGACAGCTTCAGGGAACCAAATGTCAGTATTCAACACACCTGCTCACAAGGGCACACACAATGTTAAGAATGTATAAACCTGCACTTTATTGGATGTGGGCAGAACTTTATTTTGTACAAACACTAAAGCTGGGAGTTTATTTCTCTATAAAAACACAACTTGAACGCAACTACAAATAGTTACTAAGAATGAACAGGCAACATTGGGAAAAATTCAGAGATTTAGGCATTTTTCCACTCTTTTTTCTCAATTCCATAAGCCACTTGTCATCATATAACCTATTTGATTTATTAAATTGCTTATGGAGCAAGATTCAGAATGCAGCTGGAATCCAAAGCCTGCGAGATTTCCTGCTTCTCTCTCACCACATCCTCATTTGAAGCTCCTTCTGTGTGTGATTACAGCCATTCAGAAACACGAAGAAGCAGGGGGAGAGCAGGACAGACAAAAATAAGTCAGATGAGAATAAACACAGACTGAATTTTTTTTCAAGATAAAAATACTATTGGATTAAGGCCTTATGTTCCCCTGTAGGAGATACAAGGTTATCTTTTGTTAACGTTTTCTTCTCTTTAGCAATGCTATATGTTACAAAGTTACTTTGCTGAGCTGAAGTAACAGCAAAACAGAAAGACAAACAATCAGGTCTTCAATGGAATACATAAGCACGAGTGGGAAAACCCCGAAACCTGACCCCCCCGAAGAGAACTCTCTAAGAATGTAGCCAAGGGAACTAAAAGTTTCACCCAGTAACAAAGTGACAACCCCACAGATGGCTACAAAATCCATTTTAGAGTATAATAACAGTGCTAACAATGATAGTAACAACCTCAACAAAACCGTGTAGTCCTGTTCTAACGGAAGTAGAGAATTTTAGTTAGCATTTGAAATGAAGTATGGAGAATAGCTTGCATGGAGATGAAGAAATCTCAAATTTAGATGTTTATCACGAATTCTTAGGTGATGAAGGGAAAGCCACTTAGACTTTCAGCACTTCAGTGTCCCCTTCCCAGCGGTGCTTAATCCACACGCTGATGTACAGCAAAGCTGAATCACACTCTGCGTCCTAAAGGAAACACCAAAGAACCTTCTTGAATTTAAGTACTTTGATATTAAATGAAAATTACAGTCAGCGTGAAGGCAAACGCTGGATCGTGGAAGTTAAGAAAAAGCAATAGCTCATTTTTACGAGGAAAAAAAAAACAATAATAAAAGAATCCTCAATTTGGTTTAACAGAGATAATCTTTGAAAGCTGCCAATGAAAAAAAGTAGTCCCACGATCACTTCTCCTTACTAAGCACAAAGTGTTTTCATTATTATCTTTTTTATATCAAAAAAAATATATTGATTGCATGTCAGTATATAAACCTCTTCTACAATTAAAACATTAATTCTATGGTATTTATTTAGGCAACTACTTAGCACAGCTTCCAGTAATGACGCTCCATATATGTTTACAACATTAGCCTCTGAAATAATGTTCCATTATCTTGGACAGAGTTGACTTATAACCTCGCTATCCAAAATTAGCAGAAGTTGCCAGCGATAACAGATTAGATCTCATGACCCAGAAGATCTCTTCATGTTGTGCTTTTAATACCTTTATTTTTGATGTAGATTTTTTAATTGCTACATGCTTTCCCCGGGTATGTTTTTTATATTGATCAAGCCATTAGACTTGGTGAAAGCAGGCAGATTTAGCAGTACTAAATGCAAATATTTTCCCTTCTCAACCTCTTGCTAATGAAATATTCCAGGCCTGAAAATTAATAGCATCAGCAAAACTCTGTAATTATTATTTTATCCTTAAAAAAAAAAAAAAAGGTTTGTGCCAACAAAATCTATTTTAATATTTTGATTAGGGCATATTAAAATAACACGATAGCAAATATGTATTCCAGCAGAATATACTGAATCAGCTGTGTTTGTTCAGAGAACAGACATCCTAAAATTGCCTCCATATTATGAGCACTTTATTAGTTTCTATACTTGGACTGAATTGAAATGATTGCTTAACTGTAATAATTATGAGATCCTGAGGTAATTTAATACTTTGAAAAAAATACACTGGCTATTCTTAAAAAAGAACAGTTATGATGGCTGCCAAATAGCTGCAATTATTCCTGCGATGCCCTGTGCTCCCAGCAGCAGAAAAGCCCTTTGCAGCAGCACAGCCCGGCCAACCTGCAGCACCTGCCCCCAGGTCCGTCCTGTGCGATCTGCTAAATGGGGTCAGAGTTGTGCATTTACACAACACACGTCTTAATAAACCAGTATATGCAAATGCTCGGGCAGGACCGATGAGCACAAGCGCAGGGTCTGCAGTTCTGGGGTAAGTGCCCGCGGTTTCATCAGCACCGTGTGATGTTGCATTTGGCACAACAATTAATTGTCACAACTCAAGGGTCAGATGATGCCCGTCTTTATTTGGGGGAGTTCACTCCTCTGTGAAAGCTGTGTACCCACATTTGCAGGGTTCCGATTGACACCTAGATCAAAATATTAGTGATTTAGACTTGTAAATTGCAGAACATTTTGTCCTGAGGAAGGTTTATCAGCACGTTAAACCCAGAATATCATTTGAGTTTCAGATAAGAAAACTCACTACATAAGTAAATTGAAGGATAGACAAAGGTGACATGTTGCACTTCCTAGGTTTGGAGATACTGCGTTTTTCCATGTACAAGCAAACCACAGATTAAATGCATTCAGCTTACTAGGAAATAATTTTTGTAACAGGTTGAACTACCCCAGCACTGTTATACAATGCTCTAATATCACAGAAGGCCGTTCAATTATTACACTCTTATTATACGGTAGTGCATAAGTTTAAATATATACTATCACTTGCACTGGATTCTAGAAAGACAACGTGGTCTCTGGTATTTTTAACGCAAGCGTGAAGTCACAAACACGTAATTCTTCCAGCATTTGTTAAACAGTGATCAAGAAATCAAATGAAATCAATATAGAATAACTGTAACTAAACCCTTGTTTCCTTAGAACAGCAGAATTCACAAGCCTAGGGGCAATGAATGGTTATTCTACTTCCCATTTACCCCGTGTTTACCTAAAAGATAAGCTGGTTCATACATCAACTCATTACGCCTCTTGATCTTGTCATGAATATTCCCGTAATCCTCCCTCCACATCCCATAAAACTTCACTGACAGAATGAGGAAATTGTTTATTCAGATGTCTTGAAATCCTCATTCATGCTGCCTTTCCTTATCTCCATATGAAATGATATTGCTACCCACTCATTTTCTTTTCATGAATCCTGCGATCCTAAATCTAAAAGGCTCAAAACCAGACTAATTGATCTGTAATTAGGATTTGGGTACAGTGTGAACACAGAAAGGCACAGATACAGATAAAAGTTTGCTTTTCCTAATATCACAAGCTGGTCAGAAATGAAACCCCTGAAATAGTCCTACAAGGAGTGCTTGCTGACTGATACAGGTGAGCCTATCTAGTAATGAACAGTGCAGAACCTGGGGAATCACTGCTAAAAAGAAACAGCTAAAGTAAGTTACCATGTGAATCTCCTGAGGTAAGGCCAAATAGTCTCAAAATTAATATTAAACACAAATTACAAAAGTACATTACTGATTTTATTTCAACCATGCTCTAAGTAGCAAGGAAATGTTTTCTAGGTATTTTCCAACTGCATTAACTGGTTTGATAAGAGGTGTGGCCTCTGCTCACAGAACCTGTCTTACTTATGCTTCTGAAGATAAATTAATTTTGAGACATTAAAATCATACATACATACTTTAGCCCCCCCTTTATTTATTATTTTTTAAATCTTCCTTCCTTTATTAATCCCTTCCTTGCCTACAAACATTCCCAGTGCTTGCTGTGCTACTTCTATGTTATGGTTAATTAACCATAAAGGTAGAAATGTTGAATTTACTGCTGCAAACGCTCATCTTTCCTGTAGTAAAAAGTAAAGCCCAGTTTGTAGTCAGATTTCATCCGAATGCCCAGAAGCACAACGTTAAAAAGCGGAAATGTACATCCACAGTTTCACAATGAACGGCGAATTTTAGCTAAGGGCTGCCTAAGACACAAGCCTCGCAGTTGTACACAACCCGCTATGAACAGTAGGGTGAAGAATTGTATGTGTGAGTGGGGGAAACACCTCTCGGGAGTTCAGCCTTTTGTATCACATTCCGGATTTTCCAAGGGCTACACACAAGCTCGACTTCTGGTTGAAACCGCTGGATGCAGCACGCTCACCACCACCCAAATCATGCCCCAGAATGTGGACTTTCCACCCCGGTTACAAGACCTGCATCAACACAATTCCTCATGTCTCGCACAGCCTGGCAGCTACTCCAATTTACTGATCACTGCAGCGCCACGTTCTGCTGAATTTGAGAAAATCCTTTGAAAATACCCATTGCATTTTTTGCCAGTTTCCTCTTGTTCACACACTGTATTCTCCTCTGGATGAGGCCAAGAGGAAAGCTAAATTTTAATGGGGGGAGGAAGGCAAAACCACCCAGGCTGCCTTTAAAGAGACAGAACATCATTTATCAGCTGCAAAGACAGATTTATAAGTAGAGGGCCCCCTCTGTTCCTTTAAGGCTGCAAAACAGATGGGAAGTGAATGGACAGTCACAGGGTCAAGAAAACACATGGGAGGTGCTGCTTGTCTGCTGGGTGTATGTTCCCAGCTAAGAAAGAGGTCAAGATTGTAACTGCATGGCTGGGTGCGGGAAAGGCCTTTTCTTCAAGCTGTTACAAAGACAAACGCTGTTCCTCATCCTGCTGTCAAACTGCTATAAATATTGGTTTGTCAAGAGAGAGAGTCCGCAGCTAAAAGTTCTTTAAAAAAGGCTGAGCGGGAGGATGAATCATGTGAATGAATCTTTAACAATTAGCTCATTAGATTAATAAAAGCATTGCAGAACCCTGAAAAGTTTAAATGGAATTTCTAATAGTTCATGTAGTAAATTCATTAATCATTAAAAATATACAGCCTTTAAAATGCAAGCTAGCATACTCTTTAGTTACTAGTAGTTAGAATGAAGATGCTAACTGATGCTACATCATAGTAGTTTTCCTTTATTGTTACAAAATGTTTCGTATATGTATTGCAATCTATAATGATGAATTTGCAGCCAGTTTGAGTTCTTTCAATAAATTTTGACCTCAAAGTATGTGCAATGGAATGGGAAAATTATGATACAAATACATTGTAAATACATCTATAAATCAGACTTCCCCTCTCAGACATATAAAGCTAAACATCCACCATTATATTCACCAGTTACTGACAATTTTTCAACTTGCATGAGTACCTTTGCTATCCTGAGATAAAAGGTATTTTGGCCTGAGTAACATCTAGAATATCTGTACTCTGGTTATCAGTTCCAGAAAGACAATGAGAAGGACAGGGACAAGCTCTAACTATCCAAGTGCATCAGGTGAGATGCTTCCATTATTAAAGAGACAAAGATAATGTTTCAACATCCTCTCAGAAATACATATATTAAACCCTAGAACAAGACAAGGTGCTAAACATATCATTTTAATATCACTATTAAAAACTGCAAGGGTCAGTCAACATATTCATTTCATAGATACGAGTTCATCAACAACTGCCTGCTAGTGACCTGGTTGAAAATCTCCTTTTGCGTGGTATTAACAGGAGAAAACATCAAGGAGCCATTTCCTACAAAGACATATACATATATAGTGTACATTTTTTCTTTGTCATAGGTGAATCCACATCTGAAACAGGAAAAGGTCACCTTCTAGATTATATACGTAGCCTGCTGTAGAAACATAATAAAATCTGAGTCTTAAGAAGTCATTTTATACAGAAAACCAAAGCTAAAACAAACTGCAGCTGCCATCACTGAAGTCACATTTGTTGCAAGTAATAATTAATATGATATTAGTAATTCCTGCATATCTCACCTGAGCAAAGCTACCAGCTGCCTGTACAAAACAGTATCATCTTTTGTTCAGACTGAAGATAACCAGGCAGCAGTAGAATGGAGCTTGTCTGAAAACCTTTCAGCTATTTTCACAAGGTATTGAGCACTGGAACATCATTTTAGCGTTACCAGTAAGGCTTTTTAGCACCAGGAACAGGAATTGCACATTGTGCTGATGAAACTGTAGATTGCTAATCAATGTCTTGACCTATGGCTGCCCCAGGTACACAAGCCGGACTCCTGCAGTTTAGCGAAATAGCTTTGGCAACACATTTCCCCCTCCCCATTAGAAGAGAACATCAGTGACTGTATTTCTTGGAGGGGTCCCTGGAGCTCTCGGGGCTGGTTTGCAACAAGTTGTTGTGTCTCTGACAGAGCACATGGGCCCGAGGTACAGGGCTGACACAAACCTGACAGCTGTGCAGTCTGCCGACTTTATACCAGCTATGCTTCTACAGGCTGTTACACATCACTCCCGCTTGTCTACAGAAAAGAAACTACATTTTGGCAAATTGTAATGTGAGGTCACAAATGAGTATACATTTCTATACTGTCATTAAGGTTAGATTAATGTACAAATGATTATTAAACGATATTAAGCTGCAAGTTTCTGAGAGTCACGATCTCTGCATTAGCAAGGTAGGACTAGGGCACCTTCCAGTCCTTCTCTACTGTAGATTTTTAATTAAAACTGTTCTAATAACTCCATCTTTCAACAGAATTCAGTGGTGCTGCTTACTGGACAACTAGGAGGAGCTTAACAGCAGAATGAACATAAAATAGACTTACATCTTGAATCAGACTTACAGACACAGAAAGATTTAATTTCAAAATCAAAACTCTTAAGCTAGACTGAATCAGAACACGATGATGCTCATTATTTTGGGTGGAAATAGTGAAAAGTATAAGGGTAAACCAAAATACCACCCAATGATTCATCCAGTGATATAAGAAAAAAAACCCAAACAAACCAAAAAACAAAACTAAAACTACTTCTTATGCAGAAATGACATAAAACCTTAAAACTGTAAAGAGACTTTAACATAAGAAGTAACTGATATGTGTTGGTTCTCCACCCAAAATAGAGCATGCTCAGTAACTGGATAATAAAATTATATGCTATCAGGATTAGTTACATTAAAGTCTCTCTAAAACATGTCACAAAATAAAATGGTGATGAGTTCTTAGATCATCATAACAATGAACTTCATTTTTGATAGTCAGGAATGTAAGTCACCATGCCCTGAAGAAAAACACGTTGTTCTATTACTTTTTCCTTAGTTTGCTATCATTCCTAGCTAAAAATATTTCCTTCTCTCTCTCTTTTTTTTTTTTAATACAGACTTCCAAATTAGAAGCAAAGTGGAGTCCACTACAACATCAACACTGTGCAACAGACACCACACCGACTCCTCCAGAGTTTGGAAACGTGAATGTTACACTCCACAGTTCCACGCTAGTTCAAACCAAACACAAGCATTGGTCAGTTTAAAGGTTTGCATTTATACAAATAGTAATCTTTCTGTGATAAGTACTTATGTACATTTTGATTAATAGGTAACCTCATTAGCAACCAGTACTAAAAAGAAAATAGCATCCAATTAGATGTTTTGATCCTTGCATTACTAAGGAAATTTTCAGCAAAACAAAAATTTGGCAGACAACACCAGAATGACCCTCGGGTACAAGAGACATGGGTCTAAGGCAAGATTAACAGGCATTAAATACGTCATTACTCATGTAGCAGTTTATCATTATTTTTCAATGTCAACTTTAAGTGATAGGCTTCGCTTAGTCAGTGACAAATGTGCTGAACTTTGTAAGGATCCATTTTAGAATCTGGACATCAGTGCCTAACTCTTCATCAATAACTTTAAGAAATCACAGCAGACATCTGTGGTCATCTGGGATTCTCAAGTTAAGTAAACCATCACTCCATCACAGGAGGTTTACAAGTGATGTATGTTCTCCCTTGAGGATTACTTCCCTCTCTGAGAAGATGCATCTTTTTAAAGCACTTTCTGCCATGACACAAAGCAGGAACTACCTTATCTGCACTTTGACACAGACCATCCTACACATTCTTCTGGTTTTAATTCATTAGTTTCATGCAGCTGCCCCAAAACTCTGAGGAAAAAAAAAAAACAACAAAAAAACAAACTTAAACATTCAACTAGGGTCTTTCATGTCAAAGCACACTTGCTTGGTTTAATTTCATAACTTATCTACATGGAATTAAAAACAGGATAATCACGCAAAACCAATTTGCACTCTGTCAGAGCACCAGCAAGTCAGCAGATCTACTAAAAATAATGAGATGCACTGTTGCTGACTTGCTCACATCCAAAGGCAAGGGAAATGAAGACATGAGTGCACAGATTCCAAGCATGTTGCCCCCTGCCCTCCCGCGCTATGGAGCACCAGGACCTCTCCACAGCTCAAAGGGGACACAGGAGTCAAACTGCCACCAGCTCACCGTGACACCAGCACAAGCTCAAACTCGTAGGACACAGGTGGCCCACATGAGCCCTTCATTCGACTGACTGAGTTTGGGGCAGAAATGAACGTGCTCTAAGTGACAGGCAGCCTCTGATAAGATGCAGGCCCCACCAACAACCCAGGGAAAGCTGCTGGCAGGGGACAGTGACAACAGGAGCGACCCTGCAGACGTGAATCAGAAGCTGGAGATCTGTCCTGTGATTCCCAGAGGGAAACGGCCGCTCTGCTTTTGTCTGGTTAGAAGGTCACGATGTCTCCTGGTGTAACTTTCTGCCAGCTCAGGATCAGACCATAACTGAGCACTCCTCACTGCTGCAACCAGCTGGAAGGAGCAAAGCAAGACCGCTGTCACTTCTGTGAACTGTCTCACAACTACGAAGTGACCATATTTTTACTTATGTAACTTCTAAAAATCCAATATTGAGGCATTATGGAAGAAATCAGAGCACAAAGTAACCGTAATTCTGCAGATTCTAATAATATGACCCCTCCATTTGGACTTCGGATGCTTTCCTCTTCTTCATGTTTGTCTTTGAGCGGTAGGGGTGACATTTGGGCTCTACATTCAAATATCTTCAACGTTCCACCTTTTTTTTCTGTATCTTGTAAACACCAAAACCCATGTTGGTTCTGAACAAGGACCTCAAGAATTGATTTAAGGACTACTAGCCACCACACTTCAAACTGCTTTGTCTGCCTCTGGTTTCTAATGTAAAATTACCCAAGATCTTCTTATTTGAGAGATCTTCCCCCTACAGCTGAGATTTGCCCCCTATGAAATGCTGTGACCTTTTAAAAAAGTTGAAACTCAGAAGAGAAAATGGAAGCAAAGACTTTAGGAAGCCAAGTCAAAGCATGATTTAAAGGAGTACATGAAACAATGTCATGTTGGACATTGTAGGATGCAAGTCAAATCAAAAAGTGTTGAGTCATGTCAAGGGACTAAATCTTAATTAGGCCACAGTAATAACCACAATATAGGGTTAGTTTCACACAACAATTTTATTCTGCAGCTAACAGCAATGAAAAGTAACTGCAGAGCAATTAATTATCTGAAGTACCGCTCACACACTTTATCCCAACTTTGCATAGATGCACAACAAAAAAGACTTGCTTGATTTAAATTGGTTTGTTACATATAACAGAGCCCACTCAGCTTAGCCAAATACATCACAGATCCTGACTCAGCCACTTGCATATGGAAGTACCAACCCTAGCTAACATCAGCTTTCTAACTCCATTAAAACAGCAAGTTTATTATATTCACATATGATATTAAACCATTAATACTTAAAGTTTGCAAAAGGTTTACATTAAACACTAATGGATTCAACACAAGAGAAAAAGTCCATTAAGAATTTAATGCAGTGACTCTAAAGCAATCACTTTAGACATAAAACTTAAAAGTACTTTACTGTAACACTGGTTTATTTAGTTTTTATGTTTTAGCCTTTACAAGAAAATAATTAAGTTCTGCAAACTGTTCTATTCCATACCTTACAAATGTATGACAGAATTTAAACAAATGGCCCTAAGCTACCTTTTCTTCATGTGAGGGCTCGGAAGTTTCAAAAAGCTTTTGTGCAGAACGAAGTCTCAGGTAGCCCATGGCACCTGTACAGGTGTCAATACTACTGACAAACGAACTTAGAGCTGACCCCTCCACATTCATAGCCAGTAATTTCAGGATCGAGTTTCCACAGGCATTCCGCAAGTCCCTTCCCACCTCCAGCCAATGACTCTCCCTGTGTAAATGTACATGGTCTTACTTACAATTCAGTGAAGTTCTGGGTTTTCTTTTCCTTTTTTTAAACTTACGAGGAAACTGGATATTGGAGGAATAGTACGCTGACCTAAAAAGATGCTTCGCATGTACTAATGTTACACGTGTTTATCCTGTGCACATAAAAGATGCTTTTGCAACATTCCTAGTTTAGCTGTTTAAAGGGAGTAAAGGAGAAGAAAGAAGTGAAGATGGATCATGTGTGTTTCTTTGGGGTCTGTGACCAGTGAGGTCAGTGGCAAAGCTCCTGCCGACTGCCTGAAGCCAGGATCCGCCTGAAATATTCAATGCACATGTGCACCACCCAGCATGTTTTAAATGCTACTGCACTAGGAATATATGCATCTTAGGTTTAGGATAAGTCACCGGAAGATCCCCTTTCTGAAATGATTAAAACATTCAGTTCGTAGCAGTGTTTTAGTAACAAAGCTTAACAAACTAATACTTTCCACGCAGTTGCTAATGAAAAAAGCGTAACTGAGAAAAAAACGACCATCCCGTGCAATCTTCACAAATTCTATGTCATACAACCAAACAAAAACAAACCAGAGAGTGGAAAACATGAGAGACAGGGTTATGCAAACCCATCTTCCTCCTAGAAGAAAAAAACCTAACATCCAGAAACCAATGTCCACTGGAAAGCAAGAAAAAGTAACCAGAGAGGGGAGGTGACTCATTGCCATCTTGTGTTGGAAACTTGTACAGCAACTTAATTACAGCACGAAGTCCACACTAGGGAGCAAGTTTGCTTTGGCCCTTTATATATAAAGAGCAAGTCCAGCAGAGTGGAATTCTGGAAGCAATTAGGTAGTTCTGGGAAGCCTTTCACTGGGAGCTCAACATGGAAAAAACCTGCCATGTTAAAAAGTAGTCTACTGGAAGTTAAGATTTATCCACATGTTATCAATTTTGCATAGAACTATGGGGTATTTCTGCTGGAATTATTATTCTGTCATTTCTGCTAAAAATATAACAGCAGAAAAGATATTGTTTATCTTGAAATTAAATTCTTCCACCTACAGATTCATTTCTCCACCCTCCCCCCCAAAAAAAGTATTACCCAATACTGGAAAAACATCATTAAAAAGATAATAGTTCCAGGGAAGGTACGACTTCAAATAATTGTCTTTTATAAATAACCAACCCACTTTAGCATTGCCATCAAAAAGATCCTGAAACTCAGCAAATGCCAGCAGCCCTACCATTTTAACAGATTTTGCAGAAAAAAACCCTGAACATTTAAAAAGACATTTAAAGTTTAGAAACTTTCAGTAAGTTCAGGGGCAGCCTGCAAGAATGTCCAATGTCAGTCACTTTGGAAGAGTTAAACATGAATACAGGACAAAAAAGTATGAACTAGCAAACACTAAAAGATTACTAATAGAATAAATGAGATATAGCAGCTGATCAATTTTCTAAGGTACTGTAGAAACAACAGGTAATACTAAAAAAAAAAGTGGAGAAGCTTTGTGTAGAGCACACACGCTTGTGCATAACACAGTCGGCGGCTTTTGAAGGGACTGACTGGCACCATTAGATACTAGATTTTCCCTCCAGCCACAATTCAGTGCCTTAAAGTCCGCAATGCAAACAGGGCAGGTGCATTTTTATGAGTGGAAAATCATCTTTTAAAAGATTAATGTTTACCACTGTACTTTTAGCTCCCTCTACCCTATTTTACTTCTTACAGAACTTAGCACATGGTATATTTAAGATACTGATTTAAACAAGCATATAGTAAAATACTTGTTGTGTGGAACATAAGTTTCAAATCAAAATAGTTCGTCCTTCAGCAACGAGCGTATAGGAAGCCATTATTTCGCAAATATAATAGGCTCAGGCAGGATCTCTCAGCAAAGCATATTTTAATAACGATTTTGCAAGACCGGGTGTTCTACCTAAAGGCAGGCACACCTAATAGGACAAAAAGCCCCTGCTTATATCTCCCCAAAATCCTGGCCACATTTTCCCTCCCCTGTTCCCATTGGTTGGGTACTTCAGGGTTTACAGACTATCCCGACGCACACAATACCCTTCCCCTTATCAATTTATTTAAGATATGGATTCCTGGTACTTTGGCTACACTTCCTCCTAAATTAACTTATCAATACAGGTATCGGTATGTATACAGGTGTCAGTACATATTCTGGGAAGAGACTGTGTATTACATTAAGAATTCATAGTCCGATGTCTCTCAGTCCTTCCCCCCTAAATTAACTTGTAAATACAGGTATCAGTATGTATACAGGTATCAGTATATATTCCGGGAAGAGACTGTGTATTACATTAAGAATTCATAGTCCGATGTCTCTCGGTCCTTTCCCCCTGCTAGGGTCAGGTGCCAGGTCCTCAGTTATGTAAGAACAACAGTTCTTCATTAAATGTTCCTTACAAGCGCAACCAAGATGCATGTGTCAACTGGAACGGAAATATAATTCTTCCTGTTGCTGATGAGACTATCTAGCCCAGGGCGACAGACCTGGGTATGTTCTTCAACTGACAGACAACTTTGGTGAAGAACTTCAATATAAATAATCCACCAGATTTGTGAGGGAGGTTGTGAACCACTGTGTTAAAAACAGATTCCTGCCAATTCCTGAATATGCCTGAAGTTCCCAGTTAGACAGGTCAGAGACAGCACTTTCCTCTTGTTTCTGCATCCTCAGCAAAATGCTCGACATATCTTAACTGTACCTATAGTTTAAAAACACAGCTTGGAAAATGACAAGGCTGATGGGCTCTGAACTGGCTGTTACTTCTCACAAAAGAACATGAAGTCGTAGCAGACAGTCCAGTGCAGCCATCAGCTCGTTGCTCAGCAGCAGCAAAAAAGGAAATGGACCACAAGACATTACTGTAAAAAGACCAGATTAAAAACCAGAAAGCATCATAATGCAACTGTATAAATCCATAATGCAGATGCATTTTGAATACTGTGTGCTGTTCTGCACTTTGATCTCAAAAAGGGTTTAGTAGAACAAAAAAAGGGGAAAAGAGTGGCAAGGCTGAGTGAAGGTATGAAACAATGTCCATGCAAAGAGCAACTACACAGATGAGAAATTTTCAAGATCAAGTGTGGGCAGCATAAACAACTATGAAGTCATGAGTGGCACAAAAAAAATGAATAGGGAAAGATTACTGAATGTTTTTCAAAGTGCAAGTACTAAGGAGAACCTAATGAAACTGGCAGGTGGCTCAAAAACAAACAAAAGGAAGTACTTTTTCACACAATGTGTCATTAAACTCTGGAACTAATTGCCACAGGATGTTGCAGATGCCAAAGTTTACATGAGTTCAAAAAGCAGTTAGAGAAATTCACAGGAGGGAAAAAAAATAAATCCATGAATGGCTATTAATCACAAAGATATTACCTCAGGATTAGGAAATGCTGGAAGCACAGATTGTTAGATGCTGAGAGAGCACACCAGGCAAGTACCACTGTGTGCTTACCCTGTTCTGCTGGTCCCCAAGAACCCACGTCTGCTCATTGCAATGGACAGGACACCGGGGTACCCCGACCTGGGCCTCTTTCAGAACGTGTATTCTTATGGATTGATTGCATTTTAGGACATTTTTAAAGTCACTTTTTCCAATTCAGCTATTAATTTTCTGCTCTACCCTTTTTGTATCTTATGATCCTTTCTTACAGATGCTCTTTAGTCCTAGGGCTTCTTTATTTCCATAAGCTTAGTCACTGTTCACTGGTACAAGTATCATGATGATACTTACAATAAGGAGTACACTCACATTACATTAAAAGTATTTTTTTTAAGAAAAGGTAACCTTCAGTGCATTATAAATTATGTAATTTGTTAGAAACTGCTCAAAAGATCTGTTTACAGTCTTTAGAATACCTAGAACAAATCCTGAGAAGTAAAATCTGATAAGCAGCAAGACTCAGGGCCTAAAGGTCATCAAGAAATATTCATATACAGGGTTAAAATACCATTGAAAGCTGTAGAACACAGAGAACAGGACCTGCTCAAATAAGTTTTGAGTCTTATGTGAGCTCTCTAACATGAGACCCGTGTTAGAAACAGTTTGACATTAACCAGTATACTGAACAAACAAAACATTTCCAGTGCTTCAGCATTAAAAGACCAATGTCACAGAAGTGAGACAGTGTTGCTGTATCATCAGCATCAAGAGGAAGCATCCCAGCCCCAGCAATATGAATAATTTACATTTGCAAGCACAGCTTCCAATCAGGAAACGAATCCCAGCCTCACATTTACAAATTTAGACTGGAATTTAAAAGACCAGTTATAACCATCAAAGGAATGAAGTCCTGGAACATGACTTTAGTACGAATAGTGAGCTCCAACAAGTTAAGTGATTTAAAGATGGAGCTCAAGATACCTGAATGAGCCGGGTTATATAAACACAGCTGCCTGGAACAGAGACAGACTGGACTCCATCATTCAGGAGATCTCTTCCATTCCATGCCTAATTAAAATACAAATACTTTATGAATGTGAGTTGTGGGAGTCAGGATTTTCATTCCTTAAGCAGAGTACACAAAATGCTGTAAAAAGGAAATTACTTGTATAGCCACCTGAGAGTTTTATGCTCGCAGCTATCGAAGTCTGTCTCAGGAGTACAAAAATGCCTGCACGACAGAAAAGGACTCTGTTCACCGAGGGAAAGGCGAAGAAATCCTTTTTTCCTGTCATCTGCCCATAAAAATTATAACCACTTAGCAATAAAAGCATATAGAAAGTAGAGAGAACACTGCTGACCTGACTACAGAGCTAAGCAGCGGTAGTTTTAACATCTTCCCATAGGTACAATAAACCAGAACACGTCATCATGCATCGTTTTGTACTGAATAATGATTATTTCCTGTGAAAAATGTGTGTGGGATCTCTGACCTGAATCTAAAGAAATGAAGTGCAGTGACAATGTTTTTAGCTACAGAGCAAATTACAAAATGCATACTACAAATTTGAAGCATATTTACTAAATACACAGACATCTTGGATTATACACACACAGGTTCTTACAAGTGAAGTCTTGGTTTACAAAATAACTACCCAGCTGTTACTGCTTTGAAATGGGAGGCTATTCTGATGCAGGTGAGAAGTAAAATTGACAATGCAAAAATTCCAAGTTGATTTAGGTACAAACTAAAGTCA
Source organism: Columba livia (assembly GCF_036013475.1). NCBI lineage: Eukaryota > Metazoa > Chordata > Aves > Columbiformes > Columbidae > Columba > Columba livia. The sequence goes on along the minus strand of NC_088610.1, from coordinate 7,953,193 downwards.
GATTCACTGAAACATTATGTATTTTCTAGTGCTCCTTTACCCTGTTTTGAAACAGGAGATTATTTAAGGATAAATAAAAAAATCACCACGTTTCACTCCAATGCCAGTATTTGCTCAGGAAAAAAGGTAAAATCCAGTATCAATATCAAAGCAAGAAATAAACACCACTGCTCACTAATAAAAGAGAGAACTTCCTCATTGAATGTGTGACCCACCATGCAGGTTACCATTAGTTTTACCCCAATGTAAATATATAGAGAACAAAAAGCCTTATTTGGTAAAACACATTCCACCCACTCTAAGAATGGCTACATGATGGGAGATACAGGGTTTCAAAAGCAACACAGGATGTTTGGAGAGAATTATGAACCTATAATAAAAATTATATGGTCGCACCAGTTGTTTCAGAGACCAGTAAAAAAACACCAATGTGCCTTAGATTCACTAAACTCCCACTCATAATTCCAAAATAATACAGGAAAACTTTCTAAATGACAAATACTGTAAGCGACTGAGATTCTAATAACAATACTTCCAATAATAAGGTAACACTTGCAATGTAATAAAATCAGAACTATTAAAAAAATTCCTTAGGTTTTGAGTTTATTTTATACAAAATATTTTTTGTATGTTTTAGATGTAGAAAACAGAAGACTTAATTCATACTTAGGAAACACTAACAGTGACTGAAGGATTCTCTCTCTCACTGAACCCTGATATCCAAACATCACCAAATATAAGAAACACTGACCACAGCATTCATTTATTCTGAATTAAATATCCAAACTCATATTTTAGGAGAAACTTAGTTGCTACATCAAACACAAACTAAAGTTACAAGAAGAAAGGTCACCTGTGATCCCTTAACACTTTCCAAGTGACTCAAAGTGTTAAACTACTGTAAACCCTCTGGAAGGTTAAATCTGCTTGATTTTCTTCCTTGCTAAATGTCTCAATGTAATGGTCGTCTCAGCTTAATAAGCATGACATATCAGATCTTCATGTCCAACAGGTTTTGTTTCTGTACAAAAGGCCTAAAACAAGCTGGCCAGCAAGTCACAGGAATTTCCAGCTAATCTGTAATAAATGCCAGTATTATCTGGGGAAGGCAGCATATCTCACCCTATAATTAAAAAAAGAGATGGGATCAAAACCTTCTTACACAGTCAAGACTGAATCACCCAGAGACAGGTGTCTGAGATGTTGATAAACCATGTTGTACATTGTACTAGAAAAACAAGAATTTCCCTTTACAATATTACTCCAATTTAACTACATTTTTCAATATACTGATGCAATATATTTAGAACAGTGAATTCATATCTAATGTAAATTACATTGTTTTATCACACCATACTACGGATGTCCACCTTTGAATCGGTAAGGCCTAACTATACTTAAGAAAATTTCCATTGGTGATATTAACTACATATTAGCACATAAACAACCCATATTGCAATAAACATTCTCAAGGTGAGTGGTCAGAACTTGCTTCATTTTAAGCTAGTTCTGAAACACTATAGAGAAGGTACTTACTGAGATCCTCTGCGAGCTGGACCCTCTTGCCAGTCAGGAGCTTCACCTTTTTATCATTGTCCTCAGCAAAATCTTCAAGCACTTCTTTTACATTCTTCTCCAAGCGCCTTACTGGAAAAAAAATACATAGTTAAGCAACAAATCAACCAATAAAAAGTAAAAGGTAATATTTTTACACTTGTAATGACCTAAGGACAACATTTTGGGAAGGTCTGTGGGAAATGTAGCAAATGTTGCCAGACTAGCTACTCTGGTTGGAGGCAAACTTCTGAACATGTAAGCCCCTTGTTTGGGCCATTGAGACAGGAAATGCTTTGAGAAAGATGTTTAAATTTCAAAGGATATTTTCTCTCTGAATTAAAACATTATTGGCTGACTTCTTTAGGAGGAGACAAAAATATCTATAGGCTGCTTTGCTGCCTATTACATTCAGCAGTTTCTTCTTTGAGACTGAGTGTCCAACGAATCTTTTACTGAAAGTATCCTTGCTGCCTCCTTAACAGTTACATTTTTGCTATCAACATCACCCTCATCAGATGAATCAAGACCAAGTCAATTAGAGGTGAAAAATGGAAAAAGAAGTTAATGATGACAGCAGAGTGTGGTATTGAAGGACTGATGACATGCAGAGGGGTGTTGGTGTATATACAAGCTTAAGAGGAATCAAAAGCTCTTTAAATCAGCATTATGGCCATCTTAATACTCATAGCCTTGCCCTTCATACTCAAAGGGAGAACCTCCTAACGAAGCTTCCCAATTTTCAGGTCAGCTCTTGTCAATGAAGCAGGTGGTTTCGAAGAGACAGGACCTTGTTTCCTACGTTTAGGGGCAATTTCTTCTCCATTAATGGTAACTTGCATCACACGACAATGTTCAAATCTTTTACTTGCACCTTCTTCAAAAAGCAGGTTGGAAACTATTTTACAGATCAAAGGTCATTATTAGTAGTTGTACCACAGCACTAGCTGAGCGCTACATACTTTATAAGGAAGCTGCTGTTGTATAACAAGCACATTTTGTATGGCTTTAAAAAAATCCATTAGAATTTATTTTTTATGTCAAACACTTTAAAGTTAAAATCTACAGCCAGATTGACCTGAGAAAAAAAAAGAATATAGTCACTATTTATGGAAATTCTTGCTGCTTCAAAAAAGACATTGATAATTGGCATCGCAAGCTGAAACAATTTTAAACTGGAGAGTGCTTTAATTATTTGACATTCTATTTACACTAAACCATTTAATGTAAACAGAATGTCAAATTCTATTGACTCGACATTGTTTAATTATCTAACCAGGACACAAAAATCAGCCAGCCATGCTAAGCATGAAAGGAACACATAGCCAGAGGAACAATAGAAAATGTCTATGCAATGTTTTGTTTCAAACACCCTGACTCACGGTGAGCCTCACCTTCAGTGTTAGTGAGCTGCTGCCTCAGCGTGTTTGCTGTAATCGCCAGCATGCGCTGTATTCGCCAGAAGAGAACAATGTCATTACATTCGAGCTGAAACGAGGGAAGTTGAAGCGTCAGACCTGTGATGGCCAGTGAGCATCCTACACTTACAAGAATCTCTTGACACTGTTATTGGTAAGTGTAACTCATGTGTGCATATCCTGATGTTGTACAAAAATCCCACAAAATAACTGCTCTAAGTAACAAGAAAACATCAAAAATTCTTCAAGAGTCATATCAGTCCTATTGGATACATTGCACCCCCTTAACATCTATTTTCAAGAGAAAGAGCTGTATCAAGGGGTGTCACAGAAAAATAATTTGCACACAGTACATGCAGGCTGGTGAGTATAACCTAATGCTCACTGAAACACCACTCCTGTTCACAGCAAATGCATTGAAATACAACAGCTGAACTCCACATTGTGACTCTGACAAATGTTGGGCCAAGGGCTGTATTTGTTAACAGCAGAAGAGACAGTTTCTACACCTGCAAGTGTGGCAGGAGGGAACACTGACTTCACACTAGGACACCTTAAAAAAAACCCAACAGGAGCAGGAGGTTAAGTGTCACGGAGAGACAGGTCTCTGGTCTACGCTCATTCTCTCTTACAGGCAAAGCTATTTCTGCAGTGGTAAAGATTTCTGGCTCCATGGGAATCAATGTGTCTCACTATAAACAAAACTCTACAGAAACTGAGGAGCCCTACCTTTCCAGTAATTTATTTTTGATTTAAATATAATGGTAAAAAACCTGTGGATTCTTTCATTGGTGTGACTTCCTGCATGCTCTCAGTTGTAGCACAAGCTTGGGTTTACAAACTGGAAAGCCATTTAAAAGATTTGTTTGTAAGCTCTATAATTTTTTCCCCCTGTTTATCATGTGCTTCTAAGCATTAACACTAAACACTTACTTATTTAACTTATCCCATAAAACGCCCTTAGTAAATGCTTTCTGAATTTTCTGTATCAGTGAGATAAATAAATATCAATGGGAAAGCGGAAGAAAAGGTTACAAACAAGATATCAGTAGCTCTACAATGCTGTTTTTAACAATGTATTTTCAATACACATTGATAAGCAACAGACAATTAGGTCATGGCTGATACCTAGTGGTCATTTTATATAATTACCACCAGAATGGCATTTTAGCAATTACAAGCCTCATGTAAAACACAGCTAAAATCACCAGCTATCTCAAGGTAAAGGATATAAAAGAAAGGTTAGGGTAGTTAAAAGTATTTGTAAATTCTTTTTTCTCAACTTAAATTGAAATTTAAGGACAAAACTCTAGTGTACATCTGCTCTTCAATTTACCTCCGAGTCCACAAAATGCCTCTGATAATAATAGAAGCCTCTTCGACACAGATTGCAGTGGTTCAAGGCAGTCTTCAAGAAATGTCTTCTGTAAATTTGGTGCCATGTGTCTTTAATCTAGGAAAACAGTACTTAAATTTGACTAAAGAAATACATACACTCTCTATCGTGCACAGTTTAATGATCGTATTTAATTTTAAAATCTAACTCAAATTTCCACTATTGTTGTCACGTAATATATGTTTAAATAGTTCTCAGTAATTTGTCTGTAACTAGGATATGATTAATATGTTAGTTACATTTGGCAAACATTACACGACTGTCAATTTAAAAATCTACTCTTCCATACTTGTAACATAACCAAATGCGTAAAAACATCATCTGCAGCCAAAATATATTTAAATCATATACTACAAAACCAGACAGATTTTTCTGCTCTTGGCATGATGCAATTTTCACAGTAACACTAAGAACACATTCTTGAGTGGTACCCACTAATGTATCAATTAAACCACACTAAAGCATAGAGAAATATTTAATAGGTCTTACATAAACAAACATTTTTAACTTTTCTTGATTAGGCTTATTTATGTTCCAGTTCTTCAAAATTAAATATGCGTATAAATATAGCTCTTAAAAAAACAAACAAAACAGCCCAAATATAAAATAAAATTAAGAAAATCAGTTGCTTAGGTAGAAAGGAAACTCAATTTGTACTCAGTCTCCTCATATGGAGGATGTGGATCACTACTCTGACCTTTACAAAAAGGCAAGGTAAGTACTGTACAGGAAAGGGGCAGCAGGTACTTAAATAACTCTTCTACCTGGGATAAGTACATGTATTAATGTTGAAAAGGTAGCCAATGTTTCTGTAGAAAAGAAATCACCATTAGAGGAAATCTACATCTATTAGTTATTGATGTTTGAATTCTCATTTATTTAAAATCTTACATTTAATTACATAAAAGGTCTAATCATGGTTAAGAGCCTTACATTGCAATGAGATAAATCATTTTCCAGAACACTTTAACCAAACAATACATTCCCTCAGGGTATTCTAAAACACCCTGCCTTTTTCCAAGTATTTTTACAAAATTTCCCTCTCCTCAATGTGCCTAGGAACTTCAAGTTGCCCATACAATCACACTGAAAGCTTAGGAACACACCATGTTTTTATCGTATCTTGCTCACAAAGGCCTTGATTCCGCTATATAACATCTGAACAATTTTAAACAAGCCTTGTCATAATGCAGCCGAGAAAATCTGCTCAGCAGACTCTGATTTCAGTCTAAACTGACAGATTCCAAAGCGCTGTACTGCATTTGTCTGACAGCCAACAGAAGTGTGTGAATTGCGTGCAAGCAGTCATTTAGTAACTCATCTGGAAACATCTGGATTACAAACTCACTATTTAGATTGAGTCTTTTGTGTGCTATCTAGAAAGAACGTTCAAATGTCCACAGGAGGCTTCCATATGTTTTGTTACAACTCTGCATCTTACCAGACATGGGTCCACTGTTATTCCTCTTGCTTCAAGATTCTTTCTGACAGTCGTCACTTCATCATTTGCCAGATAAGCTGCATGTTCTTCACTGCATTTGATTAATTTCTCAAGTTCATTTTTTGTTTCGTTACGAATATTCTAGAATAAGAACAATTAATTAGAATTAATTACTATAGACTCAGACATCATCAGCACCTCCTCAATAAACAGTCTATCTGCTTAATAAGGTGGAACACAAAATATCTTTGACACTATTAACTATTACATTTAAGTGACTCAAAAGGGTATTTGTGGAAAGACATGTCAAATATGGTCTTTTTAAAGAGAGAATTCACTGTCAATGTTTCCAATTTTTTTCTTTTCATTATACAAAGAAATGCAGGAGAAGGGGGGGCAGAAAATAATAGGTGTTAGCCTCCATCCTCCTCCATGGGGTTCACATTCACATATGACCTGTGACAGTGACAAGAATTGTAATTTTTGCTTAATAGCTAGCAAGAATTCTCCATGGATTCATACCTTTAAGTTGTTGCTCATAAAATTCAAGTAAGATAGGTTGAAGTCACTGCCTTTCTCCCATACCTGGCTGCACATAGTTGCCTGTAAAACTCCTTCCTTTGAAACAATTACTTTCTACAGTATTGTTTTAAACTCTACTTACTTCTTTAAAGTATGATACAGTTTGAGAAGTATCTAGAAAAATTAACATAAAAAGCCCATCATCTCTGGGCACTGAACAGAAGGTGCTACTTAAATTCAAAAGAAATTCCTAAAAGCTGTGAGCAAACAAGGAGAGGTTATGATGAAAAAGATCAATCAGAAGATACAACTGTGACTAGAATGCAAGTGACAATGCTGTCACATACTAATTAAATGCAAAATGGAGCATGATAGGAAACTGCACATGACTTCTGCATAAAAGGCATACTTGGAAAGTATAGAAGAAAACAGCACAGTTTCCACCCTGTTTTCATCTATTTCTTTCTACTGGAATATTCAGGTCAATGGTGTAATAGTAAAGATGTAATTCAGCTGAAGAATAGAAAACAGTTTACAAACCACCATGTATCTACAATATGAAAAAAGTACATGGAATTCTCTGTGGTGTAATACTTAAAGCAATATACAATAAAAGTAAATGTAAAGTATTTTAATTTTTTTTTGCAGTCTTCTAAATGGTGTGAAGAATGTTGGTATTTTTGAAAATCTGCTGAGCAATAATCAAAGTTTTTTAAAGGTAGTGAACTACAAATTGTTTGTATTTTTTTTCCCTTTACCTGTTCTTTGGTGCGGCCTGTCCAGTATAACCATCTCTTTTTCCAGTCTGGACCCACCATATCTTCAATAACAGATTCAGCTAAAAAGGGAAACATTATATTAAGTATCACTCAAAATACATGAAACCAGCCAAATTTATAGTTATAAAGTTAGGTACAATATCAAGAATGGACATTTTATGCCTCAGCACATCAGATGCCATACTGAGTCAAGCTAGGTGTCTCTCCCTCAAAGCAACAGTTTATGTCTTTTAATGAAATTTAAAATTGACAGCCAACCAGCAGATACTTCAAGGAAGTGTAAGAAAAATACAACATCCTTCCACTGAGACAGATTTCCAGGTTCCAAGCCAGCCATTCGAAAAAAAAACAACACAAGAAAAAAATCTTAACTTGTTGCAACATGCATAAAAATTAATTATACTTCATAACCATAAATGGACCAACTACTTTCCTTGAATTTATCCTATTCTTCTACATGTGTGTTTGTACCACTTTTTGACTCTACAGATCTGACATATGTTTCAGTTGCCTCACTGCAAGAGCATTAACGTTTGAGGCTGTATTTTACTAAACATTTCTATCAGAACCGGTACCATTGTAAACTGTTACCACTATATCAGTTGTGCTGATACAAAAGCGTGCACGGCAGTGAAGTCAACTAGGTCTGGAAATTGGCCCAGATTAAAAAGCACACAAGAGTGGAATATATCGCACAACTCACTGTCTTTGAGACGACTTTGGAGAGTCTCTTCCATAAAATGAATAGCTGCATCCCACTGCTGCTTATCAGATATTGACCGATCTTCTAAGGCATTGTGCTGGATCACTCGCTGCAATACAGAACATTGGTTTTGCACACAATGAAGTATTTATTCCAGATTTAGTAAAAAATTCTTGCTGACATTCTCTTCATTTTTTTTGACATCTATAAAAATAGCATGTATGAGGAATGCAGGTTTTATTTGAGAGACATCTTTCCCAAGCACTGCCATAAATATTTTGTTGTGCCTTTGACTCTCTTCTATAGCCCAGCATGTATAATGTAAAAAACATAGCAAACAATATGAAATCCCTTCAGATTACACCATCTTTAAAGATGGTAATGAAATGCTATTATTTTATGTGGCAATACTTAACAAAACAAATGAATTGACGCCAAACACTTCTCAGAAGGCTGTTCTTGGGCAGCCAGTGGATTATAGAGGACTTTTTCCTGAACCAACCAAAACAACTTTATTAGATGTTATTTTGGGCAATAATTAACAAAAGGTAATAATAAAATAAATTGCGGAACAACCAGTTAAAACATTATATATAAAAATAGAGACAGATAGATTTCCCTATAATTTTATGATTACATTAAAAGAATGCAAAAAATACTTAATATGCAACTTTAGTAAAAAGATTTCAACAGCACTTAGTCAACGATGCAAAAAACCCACTACACTATACCAGGCTATCCTCTGCTCTCTCATTCCATTTGTGTCGTTTAATACTTTCTTCTTTGACGGCTTGTTTCAGTTTATCAAAGATATCATCATGCTCTTTTCCTTTTTGTTCTGTCATGAAACGGGAAAATTCTTCTTGCAAAGTCTCCCATGCCACCTAGAAAGTCAGCAAAGGAGCCCTGCTGAAACAACCCGTCACACCACGCACCCGCGGGTAAAGGAACATTCCTGACAATGCTTGCAAGTAGGAAAATGTGCATGTTTGCTGAAAACAATATAAAAGCATAAGAGTAAGTCATTGACTTTTCCTTTGCTGCCTTCTTTATTACTAATGAAGTCAACAATAAACTTTGCTTGGCTGTGTTGTAACAAGCAGAATTCTGTTAAACTTGCATAAATCTATCAAATGTGAGCATATCTAGCTTGAATGGTTTATCCTTTTCAAAGGACAGATTTTTTTTGTCTTTTAATAGGGAAAAGTCACCGGAGGAGCAAAATACAATATTCCTGTATACGCTTCAACATGAAGCTTTTGCTAGCATTTTCTGATGTGTAAGCTGCTTAGAAAAACTGCAGCCAGCCCTTCAAACATCAACTTTCTTCTCTGGAGCTTTGCTGTAATTTCAACAGGCTTTATACAGATTTCATTTTTTAAAACTAAACTCTCACCTCTACTGCTTTGTTAGGGAGTTGCTTGTCAGTCCACTGCTTTAGTTTGATGTCCACAGTGGTGTTAAATGTCCCTGAGTTCATAGTCTGGGCTGCTGGAAGGTAGATGTTCTCAATCACGTGAGTAGATACCCTTTCCCATAAAGTTTTCTGAAGAATCTCCTCCCTAAAATGGAAGTTGTAACACACGATGGCTTCCAATACAGAAGTGTCTAATAGGTATGCATTCAATTTGTTAGAAACACTGAGAAAATTCTAGAGAAGACAGGAAATAACTCCTTAATATCAGGACACAACTTCAGCCAAAAATCTGCTGGGAACTGAGGACACAGATACACGATATTTTCAGCAGCAAATACAGCTTCAGAAGTTGATCTCTGTGACTCTTCTATCTGTCACTGCACTGCGCAATGGTTCTTTGCAGCCTTTAATTACACCAGTATAACCACGCAGACCTGTGTGTGCACATACATGCAGAAGAGGGGGGAAGAGTGTAAAGTATTGAGATGATTTGACTAAAAAGTCCGCGCTCCCAAAAAAGAATGTGGGTTTTTTTTTTTCCATAGTTTTCCAATTTGTTTGTTGGAACATGCTGTCATTTTCCATCTGGGATTTTAATTGATCATTCCCAAATTTAATAAAGCAAGTTGAGAAGTCCAACCTTTTACCGTAATGTATATTGACACTCATTTACAATCCTGCCTCCCATCACCAACAAAATGAAGTACCACTTTCCTATTTATGATGCGTTTCAGGAAGTAACAATGGAAACAAACTTTAACCTTTTTAAATAACAATAAACTTACTCAGGAAACTTTGCAGCTGCAGCGACACAGCTCAGCTGAGGCAGCGTAAGAGGCAGCCGGTGCCCGCAGAGGCCGTCACGCTCCTCCTGCTCCCAACACAGTCCCCAGTACTGGTTGTGGGTTTCTTGCAGGTTAATTTTATGCTGGCTCAGAATGCTAAATCAGCTCACCAACAGGTTATATGAATGCCAGATTTGGTAAATGGTGAGAGCTAAGAGCCAAAGAATAAAAACTGCCATTTTTTTTGCTGGTACAAGACTATCAGATTCAGCCAGGCCCTTTTCTTCCAAATGGGCTGAAGTTCAGGACACAAACCCCATCCCTGATAACGCCCCTGCTCTAACTGGGCCGTCTGTGGACAAAGACTGAAGAACTTCCCATATATATCACTTCTCTTCCCATTTCAACAATGGCATTCATCAAATGCACTGCTGGTTTTAGGCTGCATGTAACAGAAGCTTTTTTATCTCTTAGGTTTCCAGTTCTACTTCATAGCTCAGTAAGTGGTATAAAACTAGAACCACCACTACAACTTCCAACAGAAACGCACAGAAACATTCACGTTATGCACCCACCCAATTCACAACAAAACGAAGCAGATTAGACACGGGCCAGGGCACTTCAGCATCTACCACACAGCGAACGGCGGCAAACATCAGAACCGCAAACCTGCGTTACGCTTGGATTAGAACATAACTTGAGCCTAATACACTGCCTGCAACATGTCCTTGGAGCATATCGATGTGCCCAGAATTATTCTAGTGCCATGAAGAGTCAGATATTTCATCTTGCCTTTTAATCTATGATCAAGTAACAGTTCAATTCAGGTTGCTGAATGCAAAGATTAAAGACATGGTTTTCTTGGGATTCTCAGTTGTGATGCAGGCTGTCACTAAAGTGACCCTTCCCACTGGCTGTTCTCTCAGCCCGCACCTACAGCGGCTTTACCAGGCAGAGGCGCAACCCTTAAAATACCCTGGCTAAGCTCGTTTCCTCTCACTCCTACATCTGTAGGGCAGGGCAGCGCGGTGCTACTTGGTTGAGGCTACCAAGGAGATCAACATGTGAGATGAAATTCTCAAACATCCAGATCAGCTCTTTTTACAGCCAAGAATTACATAATCTTTCAACTTCCAAATCTCTGATTCACAGAGATACAAAACTTCTTTTTTCTAAGGTCATATATATTATTTTGATATGCACAATGATAATGCCCAAACATCAACTTAGAGGAATTACTGACGCATACTTCAAATTAACATCTGAAAACATCTTTGTTACAACTGTTCCTTTTCATTTTTGAGGAATATCTGTTGTTCATTATACTGTATAAAACCAGGACAAAACACAAATGGACATCATAGAGATTATAGAAGTATTTGCTGATTCAGAATAATAAACAAACGTAGAGTATTTCCACAGGGACAAAGGACATAATAAAATATTGTCCTAAGAAAAACACTTCCTTATTTAGCTTTGAGAACTTTGTTTAATAAAATTCTTTGTATTTTAAGGGAAAACTTCTGATAGTTAATTAAAAAACAAAAATAAATAAAAATCACCATACCAGTGCTTTGGTGTGACCTGAGTCAAACTTATGACTTCATCAAGAATCTCATTCTTTGCTTTTTCAAACAGTTCATTCTATGAAAAAAAAAATAAAAAATATACATATATATCTTTTAAATACAGATTGATCATGTTTCCATACAGAAATTAAACCAAAACCAAACCTTCTTCTTATGACCTTTAAGCCTAAAATGATAACTTCTGGTCAATGTATGTGCTTGTCTTAAGCTACCACACTGGTTTTCCATACATCTTCCCACCCATTTCTTGCATGCCCCTGGCCAGGCAGAGCTTTTGAATACTCAGGGTCTCTATAAAATAATTAGAGAATGGGGTCATAATTGTTTTGTTACTCTGTCTGAAAGACCAGGGAATGTACCTTCTCTTTGCCAGTTCTGTTATGACCACAAAGAAACACTGACCTGCTCCTGGGGGCAAGTTAGGTCAGTTAACTGTCTACTAGATGAGCAAAAGACTTGTAAAGCATTGAAGTATCACAGTTTTGAAGCACACTATTTAATAAAACAGAGAGCCCAGTATTTCCTTCCCCTAGAACAACTTACACTGTTCCTCACATTTTAAAATGTCAGTACTTTGAGAAACTTCTACAAAGGACATTAAATGGCATAAATTTTAATCCATAATCTTCAACACTCGGTAGGACTCAAATTAAAGCAGTAGTGTAATTTACCCTGTCGAGCTCTCGCAACCGGGGGTAATTGTTCTTCCATTCAGTCTCAAGATTGAAACGTGTGGCTGCAAAAATCAGAAACAAGGCCTTAATTTTTTTAACTGTCTATATGCACTTCATGACTATCTTAGAAGTTTAGCAGCTCCTAAAATTGCTACAAATCTTGCTTTATACAAACCTTCCAAGAACTTTAAGGGTCTCTGCAACCAAGCAGTTTTTTGTTGTCTATGCTTGGATATTTTATAAAAAAATTGCAGGATTAATGCATTGAAAAAATGTAGTGGAAAGGGAACCATTCAGCTTCCAGCTCTGTACAAGTCAGTCCTGCCCTGGCTGATCAGATGTATCTTCATACAGGAAGCTGTTTCAAGCAGTATCTGAATCCAGTGGAAGAACTGTGTTTTGCCCACAAAAAAACCCTGGTTACTTTTCTTCATACTTATTTACTTTTTCAGCTTTTAGAACAAGTGGCTCCTTCATACCATTAAGTATTTTTTCATGTGTTTTTGTAAAGCTTAACTGGGACAATACAAAACATGTCAGCCCATGAATGCTGGCAAAACAGTATTATATAGATGTGGAAGAATTAACTGTTTAACAACAAGCAGCTACTTCACTTGTCTTTCGAAAAGATGTTTACCTTTAAAAGCATCTGCTTGCTGCTCCACAGACTCTCTCACCATTTTCCAAAAGCAATCTGACACGGCAAGACTTAAGTTCTTTGTTGTAACCTGGTGTGCCTTCAGCATGCACGTCCTGTAACGGAAGACAGCTCGAGAAAATTCTTATATGCATACCCCTGGCCCCCATTTTCTCCTCACAAGAATAAAGCTTTGCTTTCCATAGAAGGGAATTACATATCAATGTACATCTAACCCAACTGTACCAAGTGAGCTGGGTACTCAGCTCTTCCAGACCCAAGGGATGGACACAGCCTGCTCTGCAGAGAGGCTCAGAGCTGCACAGGAATCAATCGCTGCCTCAAGACGCCAGTCTCTCTCCACTGACCTACAGCAAGTGTTAGGAAACCTGGCTAACTCGGTCACCTCAACTAGATAATTTAAACGGAATAAATCTCAAATAGTGTTTCCACGTCACAATCCGTTTTTTACGTTCAATGAGAACAACGGATGGTAGCATTTACGAACAGAGACTCATTCTAGTAAAAGAAATGAATTGCAACGTACTTTAACAGCTTTGAATTTTGAAAAAATTCCTCTTCATATTCTTTAATTGATTCAATGCTTTCACTGCTGTTTCCTGGAGAAAGGAAAGAGTGCTGCAACAGTTCCATTTAGACAGTTTTCTCTGCTATCAAGGAGAAAATAAGCAGAGCCAGAGCTCTCTTTACCTTTTCCAGTAACAACTGCAAAATAACCCAAAGCTTTCATTGGGAAGAGTTTGCCTTCAATTATTTGCTGGATCTATGAAAATAAAGCATTAAAAAAAAGTGGTTAACTTTGCACAGAGACATTATTTCCTTCAGCACAGTTTTAAAGCCAGATCTAGTTGTATGTATGAATACACTACTATAAGAAGCAGTTTGTCATGGGACTATGAGTTCTACTGATGTTTAAAGAAAAAAAGGCATAAAACTAATAAGCCATAACATAGCAAAACACAAAATAAAGTGGAAAAGCCCATCCCACAATATCCTAAAGCCTTCTCAGGAAATGAAGCTTGCTTGGGTGATCTGCATGAAAGGAACCCATATTATAGCAAGCGGCAGCCAAGCTGTGACTGAAATCACGTAGCTGATCACTAAAAGTAAAACCTAATATTAAAAAAAAAACAATTACCCCACAAAAATTCCACTGAATAGAGAAATAAGCACTGAAAACCATCTAGAACAGGTAAGTGAGGTCCAATATTACTGACAGCATCTCAAGTACTTTTCCACATGTGACTTCAGCCATCATGATATGAGAAAAATAGTTGTAACTCACCCTGCTTGGGCTAGCCACATTTTTCTCAGCAAGGTCAACTTTAGTCAACACAAAAATTGTCCTTTTCCCTTGGGGATCCATCTGGCTGACTAAGTCTGTGACAATACTGCGTTCTGCATCCACTGATCCATCTAAAATAAACAAAACCAAATTGATACTTTAGAGACTATGTAATCTAACATGCAGTACTAAAGGTAGAGTAGGCATCAAATAAGTTTCACGTTACAACTTAAAACAGTAAAATTACACTTATATTCAATTTTTGTGTACAGACAGTGAAAATTTATGTCATTTCTAGTATCATTAAAAAAATATCACTTTATTGCAATTATATACGTTTTGAGCAAGTACCAGCTTGCTATTAAACTCTACTACTGTCTGTTACCCCCAGAAACTCTTTTGAAGAAATCTTGAATTTTATTATCATCACCATTTTTTTAAATGATATAATAAAAAACTCTAAGCAGAAGTTGCTATTTTTCCACGGATACCAAAGATGCCTTACAAACAGACATTCCACAGCATGCTGGTTTGTACACTATACAATCTACCACAAATGCAAAAGATATAGACTCAGGAAAGTCCCCAAAGCAAGATAAGAATCCCAATTAAAACACACAAAAAAATCCTGCCTGTTAGAGAACTGTCTGGACGCTTATTACCTTGAATACAAAGGATGATGGCATTAGGATTCTGCATGTAGGCCTTGCTGATGCTAAAGATGGTTTCCTTCGTATCTGGAGCCATACCTGATGTCACAGTCTTTAATATGTATATAGAGATAAATATTTAAAGGGAAAAAGAAAACAAAAAGATGTAAAAAAGAAAAACAACAGCTAATATTCTCATCAATAACGCTACCTCACTTACATATCTTAAAAGATTTTTTCTTTTAATTTATTGTATACTTACACTAATGACTCCAGGTAAATCAACCAATACCATTCTCTGCAAACCGGGACCTTTCACACTTAAGGAGATGGTCTGTGAAGTAAAATTGAAATTAAGGTTTATACACACACATACTTTGTAATTACATACACAAAGACACCTATAAAATGATACAAATGCAAATTTACACACACATATGATATAAACCAGCAACAGCCTGTAATTTTAAATAGGAAGTCCAATTTTATATACACTTAATTGTGATATAGAAGTGATTTTAACAGTCCAAATACACTTTGGATTGTGCAAAATATTAAATATACACAAACTGGATACACCACAGTTTCCCATTTGAAGGATACTTACAAAAGATACACATGCAGAGATGTTTGCCACTAAATCTTTGACAAGTCTTACCTCAGTGCTAACAGTGCACCCTTCCTTCACACTGTTTCTCATTCTGATTTCTATTTCATTTCTCAAAGCTGCAAGCTGTTTTGAGAGAAGCAAAATATCAAATATAAAGCTCCTCACAATAATGACAGAAGAAAAATCACCAACATAAGTAAAAAAGTTTACTTAGGGATTAAGATCTTTATTTATAACTAGTAGCTATCCCAAATGCACATTGAATAACTAAAGCTGGTAAATGGGGCACTAAATGACAGATTACCGGCAGAACCCTGCAAAATCCAAAAGATGTCTTGGCACAAGAGCTCCTTCTACATTGTATCCACTTCAGTGCCAGTCAAGAACCACATTAAGAGATAATTTAATAACTAGTATAGTGCCTTGCCCCACTAAACATATTTCCCTCTAATTAAACAGGGGCTAACCGCTCACAAAGACATTGAATTTTTCAGATAATTCATAAAAGTCACATCAACTTCCAGTCACTTCTTAGTATACTCACATCCTCTTCCTTGGTCAGATCAAACTCCCGAGAGCTGTCTTTGAATAAAGCCACATGGTGGGGCCCTTCACTAAGGGTTACCTAAACGGTAAAAGCCTTATATGAGAAAACATGGTAAATCTAACACTGAGAAACATGAGAAGTACATCACATATGTACACTTCCCACTGCAAACATACAACTACATGTAATGGTTATTTAACACAGGATTACTTATAGTAGGAACTACTACTACTCTGATAGTATATATGGATCATACATAGGCTTGCAGAAGTTTTGTCACTGACTACAACTCACTTAAGAGGCCATTTTATAAATTAATGTTCCTGCGTATGTCAATTAATTGTATAATCAGAGGGAGAACACTATGGCAATGCTGATTCAGAGATTGTATTTCTTACCTTAACAGGGGAACGCGTCATCATCTCCCCCGACCCTCGAGGAAATATCCGGGCTTGGGCAATCATTTCTAACACGCTGGTTTTTCCTGCACTTTGATCTCCAACCACCACCACCTTAAGTGAAAGTTTAAACAACCATTGGCTTTCAGCTGGACATTTTGGAAGCTTAGACAACACTGTCTGTATTATGTTTGACAGTAAATGCACTGGTTTCAATATGAAATCCTTGAAGAAATACTAACTTTTAATCATGCAAGAAAAATGACTTGTGCTTAAGGCAGCACAGTCACAAAGCACCCTATGGGCCACCTAACAAAGGGAGGAAGGTTTTGCTGTTCTCGTGGCAGGAAGTTCTCTCCTTGTACAAAATCCTTTCAGGAGGTGAAACACTGAAGACTACTCATGTGGTCAATGTTGCTTCTGCCTGGAGAAGGCTGAGTTCTGATGTCGTTGCTGTCACCTCCCCATCTTACTGGCTTCCTACTGGAGTCACCAGTGCTATGGGTGGTTGCGTGAGCAGGAATCACTCCCGGCTCTCCCCTACACCAGCACTCGGGCTCCCCAAGCCTTCTCCAACAGCAGCACTGCTGTGGGGAGTAGCTGGGGCACCTTCTCAGCTCCACTGCTCCACACCGGGAAACAACAGTCGTTTTACAATGCGGAAAAGGCGAGGGTGCCCTGACTGAAACCATTTAAAATGAAAGGCTGAGCACAGCAGCAACATCTGGATCTAGATAAGCTTTTATCTAGAGCCAAGGTAGACTTACCATAATGACAATGGTTGTTCTCAAAATTCTCATGTTGCCTTTAAAATGGAGAACATGTCTTAAACAAAAATCCTGGAGTTACAAGGAAATAGCCCAGCACTAGCTCTGGATTATTCTGGAATATAATTAAACGTTCTGTACAATTTTAAGACTTTTCACTGAAAACCCTGTATTTTTTACCTACTTACTCGAGGTAGGTGATCTTGAGTGTTATAACTGGCATCATAATCAGACAGAATGTCAAGGACTTCAGAATACATATCAATCAACGATTTCTACAAAAAAAAAAAAAAGCAGAGAGTGAAAACACAGCCAATTAGCAGAACAAAGACTGGGTTTCATACTATTTCATCTGTATATTCTGTAAAATCGTCTGTAAAAATGTACTTACTCTCTCCTGATGATTTGAAACCTAAACTGTCTATAACACAGCACAGACCTCTGTTTTATGAAGTACAATACCAAGTTTTGTGCATGAAAATACTACAGCTGGAGATGTATCTTGCTGAAGGAGCAAAATGAGAGCTCTTATGTACAGCACAAGAGAACAGTGCTCAAACTTCAGAGTTTCCAAGTTAAGAAGATGAATTCAGTTTCTTCCACTAAACATCTAGATGAGAGCTCCTCATCTTTCAGTTCCCAGAGGAAAGAGGAAGATCCATACTGGTCAACAAGTGACACAGCAAGAGGCAGAAAATGTCCATTTTTAGAACACTCAGGATGCTGGCAGACAAAAGCAAAAGCATACTTAGTTCCTTCTCCATGGATTTTTACAGGGTGGTTAAAAGATGTTTGATGATCCTGTAACTACATCCCTACCACAGCTAGTGAGACCCATGACAAAGCACTAAGGTATCAGACTGTGTGTATAAGAAAAGCTGGAAGCATATTTATTAGCAAATACAGCGAAGCTACATCAAAAACCACAACTCACATTTCCCACTTAGGTAAATTATTTAATTAGACCTAGTAAGCTCTCTGTGCTCTTCAACTGAAGACATTTCTAAAAGATATATAGTCAAAAAATAAGGGACGTATAGAAGTCTCATCAAGTAAAAAAATTAGTATGGATATCTTATAACAAATGTTAGAAGTTCATATATAAATCAACAAATACAATTTAGAATAGCATCACAGAAAATATGGCATAATTTTATTTCTATGCTGATTTGTAACACATAAGTACCTTTAACTTCCTCTGATGAATTCCCTTGTCATCTCTTTGCAGTACCAATTTTCTTAATTCTTTGTTCTCCTTCTCTAATCGCTCAAGCATTCGTTGGTATTTGAGCTACAAAACAGTGGTACAAATATAGTCTTTTAATTACAGGAAGAGTACACTCACATGAGCAAAGCTTTACCTATGAAAAACATGCTATCTTTTAGGTAAGTCTTTCAAAAATACAGAAATACTTGTGATCAACACAATGCTACCAAAGAAGACTGTTAGATTTTTTTTTTTTGCTGCAACACAACACTTTTACTTCCAAACTTTCAGTAAGACCACAATGTCAAACTTGGGGATATTCAAATATGTCCCTAAGCATCTTAAACAAGCATCATTTGCAAAGAAGCTACACATACACAGTCAGACAGTTGGGAACTGGCTGCTCAGTCCTGTTTAGGAGATTATGAAGATGAAGACATGAATACAATTTTGATACCTAGTCTGAAAACTGTTTACTATGATGCGGAAATGTATTTGGTCTCTGTGTGCTTTTAAGAACAAATTTAATCTAAATTTCAAGCTATTATAAAAAACAGTAAGTAAAAAATGCTTTCAAAACTAGCAAATACATAAAGAGTTTACAAAACCCCATATCAAAACAATGCGGCTGAGCCAAAGAGCCAATCAATTTAGAAGCCTATGTATTCAATGAAAGATTAATTGTACATTAACTTAAGTAGGCAAGCAAACCAAAGTAACGACTAGTATGACTAATACCATAGAATACCAGGTTGGAAGGGACCACAAGGATCATCTGGTCCAACCTTCCCTAGACAAGATGGCCCAGCACCCTGCACCAATATGCATCAACCCTGAAAAAAGCCTAGCTTACAAATAACTGCCTCACTAATTACAGAGAGCAAAACTTCGTTGCAATGAGACTCAGTGAAGTTCAAGGCAATTAATTAGACAGAAGGGAGTCCCACCTTATACCACATTTGCACTCCCCATATCCAATATGATGTCTGTTTTTCCTCTTGGACATCTCACTTAAAGCTTCTTTAGTTTACTAGAAAGGACATTTCCTAGATTAAGGATTAACACATAACTCCTTAATAAGTAAACTAAATTTCTTTTCTGCAACAAATGTGCCATTTAAACACACAAGATATCACAGATATATTTAGTTGCATTAAAGTTATAAAACAGAACTGTAGAATGTTAGGAGTAAAGTTAACTTGCATAACAAGTTACAAACTTTAATATCAACACTATACTTACGTAACACTCTTGGACTAACTTTACACTTCAGGAAAATATAGCATTGAAGGCAAGCAAGGTATTTTGGGAAGCACGATTACACATCTGCCCTATTCTTACACTCCCCTCTTGCATTCTGTCAGGCAATGTCAGAGAAAGAACAGACTGGACTGACCTCTGGTCTGTGCCAACAGTCAACTCTGTACTGATAAACTCAAAGACTGAAAAAAGTGCTGCATTTTTACCAAATAGATTTCAGGTGTGCTTTTGTCTAGTAAATTTAAGTCTGCTGCACATAAATCTCTACTTGAGACATCAGTAACTTAGAAAAGTTACCTGAGTGCGTAACAGTTCTTCTTGAAGTTGATCAATCTTCTCTTTGTCAGAAACCTACAAAGAAAAATAATCATGGCTACTAACACATTGTGTAGTTCATCCACTGCAAATAATCAAATCACAAACTGAAAGCTTCATTCCTCATAAGAAAATTGACTTTACATGCATTTTAAAGCAAGTAAAATTCTTCAATTAGCATCTGAGATTTAATGCATATGGCAAGTTCCACCTGCAACAGGAGGTTCACATAAAAACACATTTGAATTCCAGGGCATGCAAATGCAAAAATTAACCCTTCAAGACTTAGTACTAGGAAAGTGATATTAATACTATGCTTAGGGAATAGCAAACTCTGTGTGGAGCTCAGAATTTTCAGGCCACTGCCCTAAATGTAATTTTAGTGGTCAGACTCTCAGGATCTCACATGTTCATTTCCTGAATTAGCATGATCTTAATAGGATACAATCACTAAAACATCTGCTTATTACAGAAACTACTTTCAGGTGAGTATTTCTGGATCTTCAAGAGGATTCTTATTTCATATTTGTTTTCCAGAACTGTAAGTCTAAACATGCATGCACAAATTAATGAAGTGTAGTCAGGAGAGTCTCGAATGGTTACTTTAAAATTATTTAAAGTATATTAAAAACTGGAAAAATTAGGATATTATAATACAAAACACTTTGAAGTTCAAGGCATAAATGTAATGAGATCAGGCAACTAGAACCATTCTTAGTCAAATATTCTTAAAATAGTTCATCAAGATGTAATAACAGTTGTTCAAATTCCCTTTTTAATAACACAAAGACAAAAGCATAAATGTTGCAATACAAATTCATATGATGCAAATATTTACAAACAACAAAATCTAACGGTTGACTGATGAAATATTAAATTTAGAAAAAATATAATTGAAACAATTACTGAAAGATATAGGTAAAAGCTTCGATATTTAACTAAAGTTCATATAATAAAGCTCATGTGACATTTACAACTCAGGTTAGCTGTGTATCAGAAAAAGCATATTATCTAACATGCAGAAGAAAGCTGTCATTTAGACACAAATCAATTTAGTTACTTTAATTTCACACCGGTTGTTACAGATTAAACAAGAAAAAAAAATCACAGTTACTGATATTATTCATATATTAAACTTCTAACATACAGGATTGTGCCTGCACTTATAGAGAGCAATCCAAGCTGACACTTCCATCTCTATCCAATTACATTCTTATTCATGAACAGCAATGCTGTAAATTGACTTCATTTCTGTTCATTAATTCAGCGATAGCAAAAGTGCATCAGAAACAGGGTTAGTTTAGCACACGGACAACTGGATGCGTGCATCTACAAGGTGGTATGTGTAAATAAACATTTACTTACACACACACTTTAAACACCTTGGAGACATAGGGGAAAGTAAAAATAGAAGGGCAATGAGAATTCTGTGGTGAGTTGGAAGAAGCAAGAAAGAGGAAAGAAAAGGAAAACAACGTGTTGCTGCGTGCTGCAGATTTTCAAAGCAGTTAACGTTTTCCCACTCTCTGCTCTTGAACAAGATGTTCCTGAAAGTACTTCAGGGGCCTTGGTACATCTTTGAGGACTTGGAGGTAGAACCACACGAGCACTGTCTTTTATGTACATACACTAATGTTAAACACAGTGAGCAAAAATATTGCACGCAGCTACATGTTGCAAGATACGAAGCAAAGAATAATCCAGCACTAGGTGACTAATTCTAACAAGGACAATTAGGTAAGTTATGTAAAAAAATAACAAACAGGTCTAGACTCATGTACATGTTTCAGCATTAGGTTCAGCTGTGCTTTGAATGTTTGGCTGCAGTTAGTACACAAAGTATTTTGAACATATAATTCATAGTGTTACTAAAAATTTTGAAGTTGCCAATGCAATCTAAAACTATCATGACAATCTGAAGTACTAACAGTCACATATGACTAATGGTCACAGAATGTCAGGGATTGGAAGGGACCTCGAAAGATCACCCAGTCCAATCCCCCTGCTGGAGCAGAAACATCCAGATGAGGTTACACAGGAAGGTGTCCAGGCGGGTCTTGAATGCCTCCAGAGAAGGAGACTCCACAACCTCCCTGGGCAGCCTGTTCCAGTGTCTGTTACCCTCACTGAGAAGTTTCTTCTCAAATTTAAGTGGAACGTCTTGTGTTCCGGTTTGAACCCATTACCCCTTGTCCTATCATTGGTTGTCACCAAGAAGAGCCCAGGTCCATTCTCATGACACTCACCCTTCGTATATTTGTAAACATTAATGAGGTCACCCCTCAGTTTTCTCTTCTCCAAGCTAAAGAGCCCCAGCTCCCTCGGCCTTTCCTCCTAAGGGAGGTGCTCCACTCCCTTAATCATCTTTGTTTTCCTGCGCTGGACTCTCTCCAGCAGTTCCCTGTCCTTCTGGAACTGAGGGGCCCAGAACTGGACACAATATTCCAGGTGTGGTCTCACCAGGGCAGAGGAGAGGGGCAGGAGAACCTCTCTCGACCTACTAACCACCCCACTTCTAATACACCCCAGGTACCATTGGCCTTCCTGGCCACAAGGGCACAGTGTTGGCTCATGCTCATCCTGCTGTCCACCAAGACCCCCAGGTCCCGTTCCCCTACCCTGCTCTCTAACAGGTCATTCCCCAACTTATACTGGAACCTGGGGTTGTTCCTACCCAGATGCAAGACTCTACACTTGCCCTTGTTATATTTCATTAAATTTTTCCCCGTCCAACTCTCCAGCCTGTCCAGGTCTCACTGGATGGCAGCACAGCCTCTGGCGTGTCAGCCACTCCTCCCAGCTTGGTGTCATCAGCAAACTTGTTGATAGTACACTCTTTTCCCTCGTCCAAATCATTGATGAATATATTGAATAATATAGGCACCAGCAGTATTTAGTTATCTGTGCAAGATTCTTTCTAAGGAGTTGCTGTCATTTTCAGATTTGTAACAGTATAAAGTAGGAAAACATGTTCCCAGAGATATGTGATGTGTGATGGCTACAGTCTTACAAGAGAGAGCTACAGTAAAAAAGCAACAGTAGAGAAAACAGACTAGACATTCACTCACATACTTCCCTTGAATGAATTTTTAACATATGAAGTTTAAATAATATTTTTATAGAGGCAGAGAACATACAATTTCAAAGCAACACAAAGTACTCATTTGACTTTTAACACCATGCTTTAAACACAACTTGGTTAAACTGCAACAGGATTATACACCTGTAGCGAAGTTGGCTTTAATAATTATTTGGGCCCATGATTTAACTAGTTAGATTTTTCTAGCTCTAATACAGAAGGCTGAAGTATTTGATTAGTGCGAATACAGTACATATTGTCCTTTAAGCCATCACCTTTCGCTTCTGCTGGGAAGAGCCCATGTTATACTGGCCAGCGGCTCTGCGCGTTTCCTCTTCATGTTGCTGGATTTGTTGTTGTAACAGAATGAGTTCACCAAGCAGGCCCTGCCACGAGTTTATAATAAAAAGGAGAGGAAAAATTGGGGGTGTAAGGAGGACAAAGTTAAAGCAAAGGGCATGACAAAGACAGATGAAAAACAGGTACGAATGGGTCAGTTCAAACAAAAGTGAAATTTCATTAGCAACGTCTCTTGCTAGCTGCGAGTGGATATAGCCAGCAAAACCATGCATTTTGCAAATCCAGGTAGAATAAAACAATAAACATTTAGCAACATTTTATAATGACATTAAACTTTAACTAAGCATCTAATCTTAAAAAAAACCAATTCAGCTGTCTTGGCTTTAAAATATTCTCGATAGTTTCAGGATTTCATTTCAATTATTCATACCTGAACTTCTTAAGTATCAGCAATCTTTCACAACTTCACCACGCACATTTTTAAAGAGAGTATTTTGGAGATTCTCCACGAAGTTGTGCACAACAGCTAAGAGGCTCAACTTGGTCAGTAGCAGTAAAGTTTCCATTTTGTTGTTATTCTCAGCAACAGTTTATAGAAAGATGATTTTGCCTGCTACTTGACTTTCCAAGTAGGAGAAGCAAAACAGTTTCCAGAGCATAAAGAAAGAAAAACTCTCCCCTCCACTCCTGTAACACACCACAGTTTTAAATCACACTGTCATTGTTCTTCCTGATCACTTCAAAATCCCTTCAACTTGATGCTTATTCCTTTACTTATTCAGCAGTTCCACAAAGCTTAGTTCTCTTCTCCCTCCACTCAAACGTTCTTGCAGTGGCTGTCTGTCAAAATTGGTTTAGAGGTATCATGCCAGCCACTACTGGAACTTTATCTACAATTTATTTCAGAGAATGTAGACACAAGTATTAATAAACTATTTAAATATTACGTCTTCTAAGAAAATGCTCAGTGAAAGCAAAGGTTTCAAAAATGCACTACGGAAATCAAAACAAACCCTGAAAGAGAACTTTGGTGTAAGAATTCAAGACAACTACCATCAAGTTACACATTGGTTGCACAAAATACAAACACAGGCATGTACACATAAGGATAAACAACATGGGAGAGAATGGATAAAAGGAGAGACAATCAAATGACCCAATATAAACATTCGTTAAGCAGAGATTTGTATAACATTTCATCAATACAAAAATCTTCACATTCGTATTTTATTGAACCATTTAAAAATGTAATAAATTTCTGTATTGCCAGAAAAGCAAATGCCTTAGAACTGGGCCAAAAAATGAGGCAAACCAAAATATTTCATTTCTATACAGCAGCAAGGAGAGACGGCCTCATGGCTACACCTACTATTAGAGGAACAATAGTAATATTTTGCATTTCGCAAACAAGGAAACTCTCAATATGACCTGACACAGTCCCTTTAAAAATTATGCTATAGCTCAATAAAAGAAAACGCACTGTAAGAAACCTGCTGCACAGTCCTTTAGCATTTAAACAGGCACTGTAACAAAATGTTTGAAGTCATCCAATCTATTCAATGTGCAATTACTTTCTAAGACATTTGGTCCATGTGAGACTTCATAGTAAAGTATGAAAAGCCCTTTTCAATGACAGTTACCCTATTTAATAAAATATTCAAGTAAAAAATACAGTGATTTAATAGTCTTCTCAATAACATTTGTATGTATCAGTAAATAATCTTATTTCCTTGATTTTCTGTTTCTTACTTTATAAGTTTGAATGAAAACAAACAAACTACATATATATTTATACATATATATTTCAAGAACCTCAAATAGCACAGAACTATACACAGGACACCCAGGCTTGTATGACCAGGACACAGAAATATTTACACCTCCCTGTCACTGGCCACCACCACTGTTTCCCCTTCCCCCTGCAACTCAATCATTCCAGTGTAAAACTGTATTTATTTTAAAGAATTTTATCTAGAAAAATCAATTAACAGGATTTTGAAAAACAAATTGTTTACAATCATTATATTGGGGTTTTTGTTTGTTTTAAGACAGACAATAATGCAAGATAATATTCTAAGAAGGTAACACTGCTATTTGAAGTGCAAGCCTGAACTAGCCCTAGAAATACAACAGTTTACTACACTATAGCTTTTATAACTATCTTCACAGTATCACAGTATGTTTGGGATTGGAAGGGACCTCAAAAGATCATCTAGTCCAATCCCCCTGCTGGAGCAGGAACACCTACGTGAGGTCGCACAGGAACATGTCCAGGCGGGTTTTGAATGTCTCCAGAGAAGGAGACTCCACAACCTCCCTGGGCAGCCTGTTCCAGTGTCTGTCACCCTCACTGAGAAGAAGTTTTTTCTCAAATTTAAGTGGAACCTCTTGTGTTCCAGCTTGATCCCATTACCCCTTGTCCTATCATTGTTGGCCACCGAGAAGAGCCTGGCTCCATCCTCATGGCACTCACCCTTTATATATTTATAAACATTAATGAGGTCCCCCCTTAGTCTCCTCTTCTCCAAACTAAAGAGCCCCAGCTCCCTCAGCCTTTCTTCATAAGGGAGGTGCTCCACTCCCTTAATCATCTTTGTTGCCCTATGCTGGACCCTCTCCAGCAGTTCCCTGTCCTTCTTGAACTGAGGGGCCCAGAACTGGACACAATATTCCAGATGTGGTCTCACCAGGGCGGAGTAGAGGGGAAGGAGGACCTCTCTCGACCTACTAGCCACCCCCCTTCTAATACACCCCAGGATGCCATTGGCCTTCCTGGCCACAAGGGCACAGTTCTTCTCTCCTCTTTCTCCAAGAACAAAATTACTTATTTAATCCAAGTAGAAACACTTAAACTCCGTTATTTAAATTACTTATCTGAACACTCTAGTAATTTTAATTTCATTCTCTCTGTAAAAAAAATGGTATCTTTAGTATTAAATGAGAGATTATGAGAAACGCATTAGCTGGCAAGAAGCAGCACAGCCTGATCTTGTGTTTGGGACAACATTTGCTCTCACAGTTGTATTGCAAACTAAATGGTTTCTCATTCTACAGGCAGTTTTGAGAGACCCATCTAAGGACAATGTCCAATAACAGCTCTACAGAACATTCCTCCAAATGAGGAATTCCTGGACTCCGTCACCAGTTACTCATTTTTTCACAAAGAAACAAAGAAAATCAGCTCCTCAGACACATTTAATACCATGCTACAGCACTTTATGCATCCAAACATTGTATTGATTGGCAGTGGAAAGCATTGGATGAAGAAAAGGCCATCTAACTCATTGTCTTGAAAAGAATCATTTTGTTTGCCAATAAACTAAGTGCTTATACTTTGTTAGGTATTCATATGTGCTTTGTTTGAAATATTACGTCTGAAATTGATCATACTAATTAGCAAACCAACAATTTCTAAGCCTGGCATATTGGATATAATTGGAGTAACAAATTAGTATGCCAGATTAAATTTTCTAAACCATACTGATTTCATAGGGGCTGCTATTTTCTGTATCACAGCAAGTTTTGTTGGTAACATTAAAATGCAGTTGTCACTGCATCCAAAAACCCTCAGAATAGTAAGTATTAGTGATATTACTGGTATTCAGTAAAAATCTCAGTTAGTTTAGTTATCAAAGACAATAAACTAAGATGGTCATTTCTTCACAAGTCAAAAATTAAGCATATTCTTATGTTTTAAACAGTGAAACCTGTGCTAAGCAATCACTCAAGAGAAAATAGTTTATAGACAGTTTACTAACAACATGAAAACAAAAAGCTGACTTTGTCACGTAGAAATCCATCACTGTTCCAAAGGGGATAAAAATTAATTGTAAAAAACAAGCTTTGTACAGGTTTCACTACATGTTGCCATGCAGAATTAATGTAGAATCAATGTATACATGCCTGCATATACAGAATCTTTTATGTAGAGGACCCAGTCATAGTTTAGACATATTCAGTTCAAAAAATAAATAGTTAATAATTTACAAATTCCCCTATATTTATAGTTTTCCATCCATTTTTAAAAAAGAGGTTTTTTAAATATACACAAGAAAAATGAAAAGCCTTTAGAAAATGAGAAACATTATGATTTAGAAATCTAATAGAAATAAGATCTACTGTTCACAAAAGCAAAAAAAATGAACTTCACTTCTTTACTTCAAGGAAAAAAATACTAAAGCTTTTAGTTGTCATAATACATGAACATTTTTTCCAGAAGATAATAACAAAGTTGTAACATATACTTCAGCTAAATAAAGTAAAAAGACAGACTGCTTTAAGACTTTGACATTTTTTAAGGCAGAAACCCTTAAGTAAGAATCACAACTGTGAACATGGCAAGAGAAATGAGGCTGCAAGCAGAAATGCCTAAAAATAATTACAAAAGCCTAAATCAACTTCAGTAATAAGTGATAAGCTCAAGTGCCACTGAGATGTCCTGAAAAAATGCAAATGCACACAAAATACCTAAAAATCACATTCTTAGTACAAACCAGATTACTTAAGAATGCAATTCCTAAAGATTTTTATGATTGCCTTGTATTTTCCTTATACCAGAATGTTTATTATTATTGTACTGTTTATATATTAAAACCAACAAGGAATACTCAAGTCACTTTCAATGATAAAATCTAGTCAAGCTGCTTCAAATAAACACCTGCAACTCGCTATTGAAGCACTTTAGAAAAAATTTCCTGCTGTCAAGACATTTTTAGTTTTGCAAGAGACTAATTACCTTCTTGTACTGTTTATCATTGTCATATGCCTGGTCAGTAGCTCTGAATGCTGTTTCTCCTGGAGGACCTAGGACATAATTACAGAAACTCATCACAACATGCAAAAGGCACTTAAAAGTTCTTGAACTACAGCTAACATTAAAGTTTCAGCTCCTTTGAATTATTAATTAAATAATCCTTGAAGTTCCTATCAAGAAAATCCGCCTTAAGAAAACGAAAAAGAAATTCAGTTTAAAACTCATCTGAATGTTTTATATCTAATTTGTGACTCAAATGAGTTGTATCACAAGGGAGCAGGCAGCTCCAATTCGACTATCAAAAGTTATGAAAATATTTTAAAACTAATTATTTCGATAAACATGAAAATATAATACAAATTCCACTTGTATTATTGCAACAAGAAAAAAAATCTTCCCTATTGTAATTATATAGGTTTCCAAAAATGCCTGAAATAACAAGTACCTGCTAAGGACTGTGGTAGAGAAATAACAACTATTTATCTATTCGTTCTCACAGGGGAAGATCAAAGCATTTTTAAAATAGTTGGAAATTATTTGTAATTCAATATTAAATTGCTGTAAATACTTGTGCTAACATCCATATTCACTCCTCTTAGTACAGAAGTGTTTTAAGGGTTTGCTTTAAAGAGGCAGATTAAGGGCAGTAAAAAGGGCTTTTACACACCTAACAACAGAAGTAGATCAGAAGCTCCTATGACTTCACTAAACAAATTGTAACCTGTGAAAAATCAGCAGAAGAGGGGAAATAAAAATTATAAATACAAATCAAAATGCAAAACAAAGATGAGGGATCTTTGTCTCATTTGGAGGACCACATAATCATAAATGGCAGCTATGCCTGTGAGAGTATGACAACAAATAATAGGTGACATCTCACAATACCACTCGATAACACCACAATTTTAAACAGCCAAAATTTTTAACAGCCAAAATACATAGGAGATTATAATCTACTTGTCACTCTGTTGGACTTGATCCCTACTTAGGTGCTTGCTGAGGTTCCAAGACTAATACATTAGTTCCACCATTGATGGTATTTAAAGAAAATGAAGTTGCACTTATGCACACTGATACGAAAATATTTTTAAACACACTTAAAGCAATAACTATAACACCTCACAGATATGATCTTTCATGAACATAAATTTATGTGGTTTGACAACTATTAAGGTATATAATAGGAATCATCACAAGGACGACTGAGTGAAATTTTGAGCTGTGCTCAGAAGCAAGTCAGATATAAGGACCGAATCAATCATTTTTACTTTTAAAAAGCCCACCAATCAGAAATATCTTATTTAGGTCTCCCAAAATCTGAAAACCATTAAGCCTACTACTACCTGGACATACCGAATTCACAAACTATCCTGTCTTTTGTGAAGGATTTAGAACTCCTACCTACTCCTTTGAAATGCAGCGGCTGCCTAAGCTAAATCTTCAAGCAAGTCCTTGTGCAGCTGTGTCCAGATGGAAAAATATCATTCAACCCAAAGGAACACCTTCATTACAAATCTTTTATTTTACATGCTTGCAACATTAAGAACCATAATGCTTAACAACGGTTTTCTGCTGTAACAGCTGTGGTACTGTTACTGTCCCATACCACTCTCATCTTCTCCAAATTTGAACTGGACAGGTCCAGCTCCTATGGCTCACTGAAGCAATCTAGCTTTCACTCTGTTTAGAAATGTACAAGAATTCTAGTTTTCTATTCAATTTTACATTTTGGTTCTCTGTACTTGCTACCCAAATTCTTGCTTTTAAAAATACATTATACTTACCTGTGCCCATTAGAGTTTCAGATGAGATACTCAATGAAAATGCATGCATTTTCAGGATCCGCTTTCTTTTAGCATCTAAGGACATTTTTGTAACCTCATCTTGCAATAGCTTATGTTTTCAATATTAAAACCAAGCTGAAAAACTGTTCTCACCAGGAGAAAAAAATCCTTTCAGTGAAGTGAAGCTCTCTCCAATCTTGTCAAAGTCAGGCAGAAGTTTGGCAAGGTCATCTGCATCAGGAAGGGCTTTAAGAAGTTTTTCTGGGAAAAGAGTAAAACAGCTAATGAGCAAAAACTGCTTATGCTGTAAATCCTAACAGCTGGGTTGCAACATGTCTTTTTTTTTTTTTCTTTTTAATAAAGAATTAAAAGGTTTCTTTCCCCATGCACCTCCCCCCGTCAGTGTTGGGAAAGATTATAATATCTGAAAAACCAACTGCTTTTCTAGACTTTGAACTCCCTGATAAGTTGGTTGCCTCAGATACTTTACAATTCTCTAAAATGTATTGCTGCATTTCGCATTTCATACATTATTCTCAAATATTTGTAGAGGATGTTTTAAAATTACATGACACTAAGTAAGTGCATTTCTTGTACATGTTAAGAAAAGCTTATTTTCCAGTCACATAAGTCAGCCAATTGTGCAATCCTTCGAAATATTATTCGCTTTAGAGTACTATAGTGGTGAAATCTTCATAACATTTCAGAAAGACCACCTTACTACCCTGCGTATAAAAAGTAACTTAGTGCTTGGCTTTTAGGTTTCTAACTTTCATCTCAAAATATGCAAAAAACCTACAGTAACCAGAAGGTTCAGGAAAACAGAATCTATATTTTTCATTTTCTTCTGTATCTTCAAAATAATTTTCTAGGTAAGTAGGCTCACTATTCTGTATTTTCAGCTGGTCTTTTACTCATATCTTTTACTTATCTATTTATATTTGTATTTTACTTGTGCCATTTATACAGAAGGAAAGAACTTGCTGAATAATACTACCACTGCTTCTCCAAGTCCCCTTGATCACGCTGCAAGTCTCCTTTCAATAATGGGATTATATGGCCATATGAAAGGACAAGAACATTCCCAAAAGAAAGGATGAATTACGGAACATCGATGCTGAACGATGCTTAATTTCTTCCTACAAAACGATGTCTAATTTCTTCCTACAAAGACACTGATACAAATCGCTTCATAAGATACACATCAAACTCCAACAATACAAGTTCACTCAAATTACAGCTATAAAGATGCTCCTAGAGGGAGGCACTGAGGTCCTACACCCAAATGTTTAAGTTGTACGTATGCTGGTCTTTAGATAGAGTAGCATTTTAGCTTTTGTGATACCGAAGTCAATATGCTCATCAAGCTCCCAAATGAAGTCAGGAACAATCCACTTATATTCATCGAGATCTGGCATCATGTCCTTCCACTGATCATACGTCTAATACAAAAAGGAAAAAATACAGCAGAAATAGAAATTTATGTAGAAAAGCACAGAGCAATCTAGTGAAAAGTAATACCAACATATAAAATACAATAACCCACCATCTTTTAGATATGAATAATACTACTTGGATCTTCTAAAATCTATGCAAGTTCTCTAAACAATCTGTTTTCCATTTTCACTCATCTTTATTGTCATCCTGTAATGATACTCTGCAATTTTGGTGGATACAACAACAACTCTGGTTCCGAAACATATACTAGTAACAAAGACAAAATGCATAAAGTAGTACCTTCTTGACTGTATAACCACCACCTACAGCAGATCCTAAAACAAGATAGCGAAGTTTGAGAAGCCTTGATGCTAGTCTAGCTAGCCAAAAGTTCCTGTGGGACTGATATCCATATTTTACATCTAAAAGTTTTGTTTTACGTAGGGGTAGACGATTAAGAGAAGAAAACAGCTGAGTGGATATCCTTAATGGAGGTCTTTGAAATTTTGAACTTGGATAATAGGGATGATGTATACTTCGGGAAACAAGATGCAAGTTTTGAAGCGGTGATTTTCTTTTTACTCCATAGCTGCTGTTTGCTAGACTCCGGCAGATGACACTAAAAGAAAGAAATAAAAACTCTGAGTAATAGATTTCCTCAACACACCATTAACTCTATAACTTCTTTAGAAGCAATTCACATTACATTTTAGCTGGGTATGGATAAATCAGAGCACCACTCTGAATGTACAATTTCCAGCTATCATTGCTATGATATCAGGAAAACAAAAAGCTGTAAACAGCGTTAATGGGTGTAGCATTTCTAGTGATTACAGAAATAAAATGTTTAATACCATTTATGAAGTCTGTTATGAATTAAATTTAACTTGCACACTGGATTAAGGCAAGTAACATGTCTGCGATAAAACACAATTTGGCTGAACAGGAGTTAAGATTCCACAGAAGACTAAGATCAACTTGCAACATCAAAGAAAACTTGACAGTTTGGCTTATCCTGTAATTCAAAACAAAATTTTAGAGAACATTAAGCCTGTAGAGGATTTTCAGACTTCAAAAAACAATATACAGACAAAATCCCTTTGCAAAATACAGTTGTACTTTTCTGGCAAGGCGGATTCTCTTTTGGAGTTAAGTATCTACTTAATGATATCTTTCAGCTCCTTTCACTCTAACATTCTGCAGGTCTAGGATTACAGCGCTACTGGTTTGTCTTAGGTCATGCACAATCAAGATGAGTCCTGGACATGGCTGCACCACATTTGCTGAAGACTTCAATAAAATAATTCAGATTTATGCAAGAGTGAAAATTTCGGTCTGAAAGATTTGATGCTGAAAACAGAGCTCAGCCATGAAAAGCACAGGTTTAAACACAGGAACCTTATAAATCCTGCCTATACTCAAGCACATGCATAGGTTGCAATAAAGGTCCTTGGATAAAGGTCACTTGCAGTACTGGACGCTTCAACATTTTGAGGTAGCTTTGCTAGTTCAGGGAAAGATAACAGCTCTGGAAAGTGAATTTATTCTGTCACTTTTAGTCTCGTCTCACTGTCGTATCAGAATGGTTACTATTACATCATTTACTGGATGCAAAATATGAGTGAAGTTACGGTTCTTGAAATTAATAATTGTTCCTTGATGTGTCTTTCAAGGTTTTCAATATTATCAAGTGTATTTACTTACAAAGGGGACAAATACAAAAAAGAAAGCACTTCACACTATTGAGAAGGCAAATTATTCACCCTGTAATCCTAAATCATTTAAGATTAACAGATCTTTAAGAGAATAAGTGAATCATATAAAAGGGAAAATATTACAGCATTTTTGATAACATGCTCCATGATCTCCATAGTTCTTTGTATTGAGATTTACCACATTGTAGAGATGACATTGTCTATGGCAGGCATATTCTTAAGGTCCAAAGTGGAAGACTTTTTAATAAAAACCACTTTTGAGTCAGAAATTGAGCATTTGGAAGATAAATGAAAAATCAGAATTATGTGAACTGAGACATTTTCCTGTCTCAGAAGACCAATTCAACCGACTACGTTTAGAAATTTCCTTTAGTGTAATGGAAATCTTAAAAAAAGGGAACTCCACCAACCATTACGAAAATCCTCATTTGTAAAAGTCACTATGATTTTGAAGGGTATCCCCTCTTGTTGCTACATTTCTTTAAACTACCTCAAAGGCTGTGCCTTTGCAATAACAAACTTAGTATCTACAAAGTGCATAACAAGCAGGAGCAGAATAATCCCTAAAACAGAGACAAGTTTCTTCTCTTTGACCTGAAATTACAAAAGGGTCAGAAACTACCCGCATATAGCACCAATGCGAAAGTGGCTGCATAACAAGAAAAAAATGAAAGTTCCCCCACACTAGAAATGTCTAATTCCTGCTTTTGAAAGCAGTTTTTTTAAGTCAGGGTGTGGTAAGCCTGATGACTGGGCCATTATTTATTTTGTTTTGCGGTCACTACCACTACACAGACATTTCATACTTTTCAGCAGAGATCAAGTGGAGGTACTATATACTATGGCAGGCACTTCTTGTTATTAGTCTTCAGCAAGATTAAAGGCACTTTTAAAAACGATATAATTCCATTCTCTGTGATCGCTCTTTTAAAATACAGCATCTTTTATAGCATTCACCCTGCACAACTAAACTGAAGAAAAGCTGAGTTCCAGTAAGTTCAAGGCAAGAACTTGATCAACAATTGCCTTTTAAGTGCTATGTATATTTCAAACCCTACCTGCTGTAATTGTATATTTTGTATATATTGTGTATATTGAAATGTTTGTATAATTGTATATACTGAAATGTTATATTTCATTAAAAAATATATCACATAATTCCATCAAAACTTCCATTTTCTTCTTCCTTTTCTCCTTCCACTGCTAAAAATTAATAATGAGTGATGACCAAAAAACCACCATAAGATCTTGACTGGAAAGCACAGTTAGGCTGAAAAGGATCCCAAAGCAATGCTAGGAAATTATGTATTTCATTACTTCCAAATTTAAAGCCTCTGGAAAGCCACTTTGAATAGCAATAAAAATTAGGCTTTCAGACATGAGTAGCTCTGCCACTAGAATCTGCCTGATTACAAGCCTGCAACTCGATCACTCTTGCATCAAACTGAGGTTATAGATACCTTGTAAAACAAGAAGAAATGGCCTGTTACTAGTGATAACCAAAGACTCCACCTGGAAGTCATACCCAAAATTTTACACATATTGCTCCAGTTTAAATGTCCAAAAAATCCCCACCTCAGCTGGGAGAAATCTTTTGTATGATAGCTCATATAGACTTTCAATAGCTATGACTGCAAAGCATTCTTTCAAATGTAACCAGAAAAAAAGCACTTGGCAACGCTTATTTTCCTACTGCTGCTCCTGAATCTGCCAGGGAACACTGTGTGGTTACGAGCCATTCAGTTTCACTGCTCCTGTTTGGGATTGCGTAGGAGAACAGTGGAAAAAAGGAACATAGAGGAGCTGCCGGGGAGGGTCCGGGCCTGGACACAAAGGTGCCGGAATCCCTGGGGTGGGAACGTGGGAGGCACCGCTGCTTTCCACATCCCATAAAGGTGCCTGGGGGGCTGAAGGATGGGACGGGTAATAATTTTAAGACCCGGCACGGGTATTCAAACCGACACGGCGTTCGGGGCAGAGGCCCCGAGGTCGGAAGAGGCGGGACAGGCTGGCAGCCCCGCCGGCCTCTCGCCCCGCACAGCCGCCGCGCCCCAGGGCCCGCAGCGCCCGCCCTGACCCCTGTCCCGGCCCGCCCCGCTCACCAAGCCGCCGCCGCCCGCGTCCGCCACATCGTTAAGGGCCGGGAGGGGCCCGGAGGAGCCGCACGCACCGCGGCCGCCCGCGGGGGCTCCGCCGCCGCTCCTGGCGCCCCGGGCTGCCGCGGGCAAGGGCAGCTGGAGCCGCCGCAGGCTGACAGAGTTGCCGCCGCTTCCGGGCACCGCCGTCCGGCGCGACCGGCCCGGCTGGAAACCGCGCCGCCCCGCACGAAGGTTCCGGTGCGCGGCGGCGGCGGGGGAAGGTTTTGAAGGGACACCGCTGGGGGTGCCCCGGGCAGGAGGAGCGGGGAGGCGGAGGGTGACGGCTGCTCCGTGCTGCGGGCTTGTGTTTCCCCTCACACCCCAGCGGCGGCAGCGCCGTGGCCTCAGCTTCTCGTCCCTGTCCCGGCGCAGGGCACCCCCGGCACCGCCTGGGCTCACCCCTGCGGTCGGGCCCAGTCCCGGGTGGACTGTGCTTACCCCAAGGCCTTCCACGCCGCTTAAATAAGATTCCCAGATGAGTTCGCAGCTATTGTCGCGCTGGAGAAGCGGGTGGAATGTGTGGCAGCGCTGCCTTGAGAGCTGGGAAACACAAAGCGTGTCCACATGGGCCGCTGTGAGTACTCGGGGGTTTTGGTGCAGGACCCCACGGGAGCGGGAGGCAGAGGAGGGACCGGGGGGCTCAGCACATCTGCCCGTCTGCCCTCAGACAGAATCACTTGCAGTTGTGTCATTTCTGGGAGGCGCACGCCCCATCTGTCAGTAAACACCACAGGCACCACATTCTGTGATGGTATTCTTAATAATGAATAAACATACTGGTTACAGATCCTGCATGGCTGGATCCTGACACACAGTCAGTGCATAAATCCACCTGCACGAACTGGGGGCCCTGTTTACAATGCCAGCGCTTGCTGACATTAGCAGAAAGTTTTCCCTCATGCCCAATTTTACACTTTCTTGCAGCAAGTTAGCGCTATCTGCAGCGGACATGGAGAATATGATTTTCTCCCTATGTGCAAATTTATATGTTTGGAAACTCTTGTCAGAACTCCTCTCCATCTCCTTTTCTTTAGATTAAGCAACCCTAAGTCCCTCTTCCATATTTTCTGACTCCTGTCTCTGTGCTGCCCCGTGGACTGTCCTGCATTGGTTCCCAGCTGCTTTTCTGTAATATGCCCAGAACTGAGTCTCATGTGCTGAGCAAAACAGAAAGATTTGGGGTGTTTTGCAGGCCAGGCTTCTGTTTATAAAGTGGGATTTTTTCAGAGCAAAATAAGTTGCACAAGGACGACATAATACATACATGTATTTTCAGGACCGAGATAAAAATTGTAGGGATGAGGTGAGGCACGTTTCTGTGTCTTGCTCGCTTTTAGATCTATTTATTGATTTATATTTAAATTTAAGGGACTATATTTGTTTTAATTTTTACCTTTGCTTTTGTATTTTTGAATTTGACTAGTTATTTTTATGATTTATATATTTTAAGGCTTTTAAAAAAGACTGATGATACTCCATAAGACAGGATATAAATAACTTTTTATTTATAAACTAACATGTAATTGTTACTTTGACCAGTAGAGGGCATCATATAACTGAAGCTTCTAATATAGGCTGCTTTAGAGATGTTTTCTCCAGGAGAAAGTGAACCTGCTTAAGGAAACTAACAAATTCCACCATGTTCATTGGTTCTGGATTATCAGAATATTATGACAGGTTGCTGAACTATAGAAATGATAAATGTTTTACACCTTTAATCTTTTTTTCTCTTTTTTTTTCTTTTTTTTTTTTTCTTTTTTTAGTGGCAAAGATATCAATCTCTCTAATAACAATGGTCTGTAGGAGCAGAAATTTTCAATAGGAGCTGGACTAAGCCCATGAATAGTGAACGGTTTGGATGAGCCTTGATTCCTCCCTGGAGACCTGGGTTTGGTGGGATGCTCTGCATGCAGCTCATCTCCCTGCCCTGTGAAAGGGCAGCCAAGGACCCCTACTGCACCTCAGTCTTCTACAGACACTAGAAAGAGCAAGGCTGACGTTTGGAGAAATGGCAAAAGCTGACCAGGCAGAAAAAGCATGTGTGGCACTCCTGTTTTCCACGCCTGGAACCTCCCAAAATAATGAGTCATTTCACAGAATCATCAGGCTGTTTTGGACAAGGTACCTTTGCAGTTGTTTCCTGTCTTTTATAGCTTCCAGATAGCACTGCTCAGTTTTCCTATAGAATCAGGTTTATCAGAAACGGACTTTTTTTGCATTCTTTTTAATTTTTCATTGAAAATTGTGATTCTAATGTAATAACTGGAGTTCCTGTTACTGGATCTCTGAAGGACAAAATGAGAAGCTGAGTGACTCAAAGCTAGCCTCAGAGTTGGAGCGAAGGGAAGGAAGGGGTGACACTGAAGCTGGGGTACAGAGAGGAGCTTGTTCCCCCTTGATCTTGTCACAACAAATCACCCCTAACACAGCTTAGCACAGTTATATCCGATCCTGTCCAGCCTCTGGTCTGGGTTCCTTTTGGAAGCGTTCCAGGTGTCAAGACCAAACAGCTCTAGCTGCAGCACAAGCTGCTTGTCACCAGCATTTTACAAACATGTCTGTCCCTGTGCTGTGCATTCGGGCACGTCTGGTTTGCAGGTCTGTGCCTGGCTCACGTTATTAACAATGGACAACTTTTCTTGTATTGATTGACCTCGCTTCCTCATTTGTCTGTTCACCGTTTTTCTCCTGTTTCTGTTTCTCTGAGCCCATGCCACATGGAAGTAAAATGCTGGTGAGTAGGAACTAACTTGGCATTTCTTGAATTGTTTCAGTCACCCTTGAAAACAATGTTTCTTTAGCATATTTGCTGGAAGAACAGGTTTGCCCCTCTTGGCCTCATTCCTAAAATATTTGGTGTGTAACTTCTTGAAAATTAGCAAAGGACAAGGAAATAGTAATGAGAATGAGAATGAATCATAAGACTAATAAACAAATGCAGCCTGTCAGTAACAAGGAGGTGATAAAACCCCCAGTGCTGTTTTTCTGCCAGCTTCCTTTTAGCCTTGATTTGGAGGTCGGAGACATTTGTATCCAGCTCACTGACCTGAGTGGGGAACTCCACTTCCCCCCAGGAGTGAGTAAATAACCTCAGTGACATTTCTCAAAGCTGTATGGTGAGGTCAGAAGACGTTCTGTGATGGTATTCTTAATAATGAATAAAAATACCGGTTACAGATCCTGCATGGCTGGATTCTGACACACAGCCAGGGCATAAATCCACCTGCACAAACTGGGGCCCCTGTTTCCAATGCCAGAGCTTGGATTTTTCTCTGAGGCATATGTGGGGATCACAGCTGGACACTCAGTTCAGGCTGGTTGCTAAGAGTGTTAACAACAGCAATGCCTATTTTCCTTCTTATTTGGGAACAATCCTGGTCTCCAGTGATTCCATAATCTCTTGAAGAAAAATATTCCCCTCTTGCCGTCCCCTGAAAGTTGTATGCTAACAGCACTTGCTTGCACCTGTCAGAGTTATGACTCGGAGTCATATTGTGGCAAACATTTGTGAGACCTAACTTTTTCTTTCTTGCAGTGCCTTTGAGTGAATTTTGCATATAGCCTCACAGTCGCCAAACTCCAACAGCAGAATGAAGGGAGGAGGGATGAATGTTACCTGCTTGCCCCACAGAGAGGGAGGAGCTTCAGTTTTCAAACATCAGCAGAGTTATAAGCAAGGTGTGTACTTAAAGCACTTCCTCAATGTGGAAGTTCAAGCTCACAAGGCTGAAGACCTGTCCTGAGGGTGCTCTAGAAAGTCTCCAGAGGGTCATTTCATGGGGGAAAATCCTGCCAAGAACCATTATGCGCAGCTTAACCAGGGAGAAGAGAATGAGATGGTGAGTCGTATCTCTGTCTAGGTCTTTCTCAACTTGAAGCAGCAGATGGCACATGTTCTGCAATAAAATGCTATAGTCTGTAATTTAGTTTTGGATGGTGGAGGTGTTCCCGTAGCAGAAACATACAGTTAGAATGGGATATAATTTTTTTTTTTAGCAGAAAGAAAATGAAGTTGTATGTATCCACTGGATTTAATTGGTTGTCCCCCCAACAGGGAATGGTTCGACAGATTATATTGATGTGGCATTATAAGTCGAGGTGGAAGTGGTCTTATACGAGCTTGAGGGATGGGCCAGAGTGGTGCTGCTAATTTGACAGCTGAATCTCTAGGGTCTGCCACAGTTAGAGGAGGACTGGGAGCTATGGCTTTCTCTGGAACATAAAAACATGTGTTATGTTTGCATAAATTATTAGCAAATGCAGTCTGTTGAACTGGCAACGCTATTCCAGCCTGAGCACGTGTATGAAGCTGGATTGCTAAATACAGAATTACCATATTTCTTTCCAGAGTTTCTCAGAGGGCAGGATGTTTACTTGTATTCCATAACATGTAGAAATAAGACCCATGTTTACATGAAGTATCTGTTCTACTTCATGGTGCTTCTCTTAACTAGTAAGCCCAGTGCACAACTGTAGTAAATTCAGTGCTTCTTACCTGCTTTGGCGTTACTGTGTGTTACAGATCAGCTATTCATCGCATATGCATTCTCTCCATCTAACAGGTTCTGCTGGTGATGCAGTTGTACAGCAACAGTTCTCGTGCATGTCTGGTAGATGCAGTGCTGCTCAAAATTGCTGTTCTGCAGAGCCACTGTAGCTCTGCTGCGAGTTTGCGTAGGATTTCTATGAGTGAAACAGTCACTTAGAAGCTGACATGACTCTTCACTTCTAGAAATCCTGAAGATATCTTCAAAATCTGAGAATTCTGTTTTAGTGAAAAAGAGCATCATGGAAAAATGCGAACATTTGCTATCCCTGGATACACAGATTCTCAGCCTGCTCTCTGCCATCCAGGGGAGGGGAGATGTCATATTTTGTGTAATACAAACCTGGATAACCTGGGCTGTGCGGGGAATGCAGTGCGGAGTCGTCCAGCAGCACAACCTGAGTGCTGCAGGGAGCACAGGGCTCTGGCTCTGCGGGTGAAAGCTGCTGAGCTTGGGGCAGCACAGAACCCGGTGACTCTGCTGCCGAGTTCCCGAACCTGCTTGGCAGCTCCTGGCTGTAGCCCCAGTGCTGATGGGCCCCTGCTCCCCAGCTCCAACGGCTCCTGGTTTTGTGTCTGTGCTTCTCCCTGTTCCCATCCCTCTAGGGCAGGGGTGTCAGACTCATTTTCACTGGGGTCCACATCAGCCTCACGGTTGCCTTCAAAGGGCCAAATGTAATTTGAGGATTGTACACATTTGGCCCTTTGAAGGTAACTGCAAGGCTCACGTGGCCCCCTGTAAAAATGAGTTTGACATCCCTGCTCTAAGACCATAAGCAACCTGTTGTTCTCTTCCCACAGCTGGCCCTGCCACTAGCTAGAATTAAGCCTGAGCTAACGAGGTTTAAGTGTGCTGTATAGAACCACACTACAGTACCCTGCATGTCCAGTTCCAGCTGTGCCCTGCTGGGAGTCCCAGGTTGTGCTTGCATGGTGCCAGCTATCCTACATTTTCTTTCCAGGAATGTTCTTGTTTCTCACCAGTGTCATACTGAGCATGTATCCCATGAGTCCAGCGCTCGGGGATCTGCTCTATGCATCTGAGGTTTTCCGTGCACAGCTGGTGTGTGTGCGCAGTGTCAGTCTGCGCTGTGAATCCAGTTGCTATGCTCTCCGTGCCTGCAGCAAACATGAGCACTGCTCGTTCACCTGCCGTTCCCTAATGAAAACCACAGAGAAAAGATTGATAAAGCAGTTGAGTGGTAGGTGCAATTAAACCCATAGCCAAGTTGCGCTAGATTTGGCAGGTATGTGTGTGTCTTTGTTACATACCTGTGAGAGAGTGAGAGGAAAGTTAAAAGTGTAACAGAGAGGAGCATCATGAGGGTGTCGGAGGTTCTGTAAGAGAATGAGGAAGAAACCAATGAGTAAATAGAACAGCTAGTGTACATATTTGTGTGAAACAAAGTAATACAAAGTTGTGAAGAGAGGAAGAAGGCTGTGTTTAAGTAGAGGAGACAAGGAGAGTACGTGGGGTAAAAGCGTTATGGGCAGGCATTCTTTCTTTGTTAAAATCATATATTTTAAATTATTGGCAGCCACAGCAAGCAGCACTGGCACATAATGTCCTAGTGACCCTGCAACATTTTTTTAAAATTCCAAGCCATTCTTTTTTTTTTTTTGACATTATTTTTAACAGTCAGTTTAATCCGCCTGAACCAAATTATTAACAAGCAGTTCTTGACTCTTGAAACAAGATCATATCAGTTGGTGTAGTAATGTTGCAGCTGACGTTGTGCAGGTTCCGGAGTTCAAGTAAGCATGCAAGTAGTTCATTTGGAGTCTGAACATGCAGAGCTTTTCCTCTGTAGAACGAGCTGTCCATTTTGCTGAGGAAAGCTGGGGAGCTCTAATCAGAATAAATACTTGCAAGTTTTCTTCACTGTTTCCATTTCTTGGTATAGCTGAGATGCTAGATAGTCCTGTATTGAAGAATAATCGCTCTGACTTAGGAAATTAACCCTATATACCCTTGTGCATATCTTTGGAATTACTTTGTGTGGCTGGAAAACATTTGCTTGACTGAGATGTCACTCTCCTGGTACCCAGCTAAAACTTTGCAGTGTATATTTGGAGCGTAAGATAATCTCTTTATTTTCATAACCGCATGTAGTACTGGAAAAATCTCAGTAGTGTGAGAGCACTCTGGACACAACAGTTTGCCTCAGAGAGGGCTGATAGCTGTGGTAACAGGAATGGATTTATTTTAAGAATTACCTTCCCTTTTTTGTTTTTTTACTCCCCTTCAGAAGGATCTGCTTGAAGGTGTTTTTGAGGTGAAATAATTGTTGGTGGAATAGGAAGAGGTAGGAAAACCACAGCTTTGTGCCTTCTCAATTTGATGCTTCTCTCTGTATAGTTGGGACTACTCATCCCTTTTGCACGGACTCCAAAGTGCAAAGCATAAGTCCTGCAGTGCAAAAGGTTGTGATAGACTTCAATGGTCTCTACTGCTTCAGGAAGGATTTGCCACAAGCCTGTCCAAAGCACGTGTCCCCCAGTTGCCTGTGTCTGAAGGAATGGGACAACTGCAGTCAGTCAGCTGATGAACCTCAGTTTCCCACTGCATATTGGCAGCTGTCTGCCTCCTTTGGGGTGCCAGAATTCTGAAGAGAATCTGATCCCAGAATTTTAAATACTTTGAATTTGAAAGATTTAATTTTAATACAGAATCTGAAAGGCACAACCTTGTTCCTAGTGGAACAATAGTGAATGTTGCTACTTGCTTCAGAGGGAACAGAAACAAACCTCTTATGAAACAGGTTCTGATTGGTAAGAAGGAGATTCAGTTATTAAATTCCTTGTGAATCTTAACGAGTCTTTCAAGTCTAATCCTATTATCTGTTGTTATAGTAACAGGTTGTTCATAATAGGGTACCTGGCTATTGGGTTTCCAGAAATATGATTGCTCACAGCCACTGTTGAGGCTTCTTCCTGGCAGCTACAGCCCTTGTTTTCACCAAAGAAAAGGGTACCTGAACTTGTTTGGCTTTTGCATTTAAATTCTGCTGTGCAGATGACCTGCCAGTTACAAGCAATTTTTCTTTTAAACATAAGAAACAAAAACTTCCTGGTCACCAGAGTGCTAAGCCCTTGAGTGCTGGCTTTGTATAATTGTAAAAGCAGCTATGAACCTTTCTTGGAATAAGCACTTTTTCTGCCAACTGAGCAGGTCTGACAGCTTTTTCTGTCCAATAATCTGTGGCCCCTCCCTAGACCCTTCACTCACAAGTTAAACCATTTTGTTTTAGTCACTCTTCTGACTGTTGGAAGTCTCAAGAGAAAGGGGATGTTAACCGATGAGGAAACAAAGTTTTACAATACACTACAATTTATTTAAAATTATTCTACAAAGATGAGATGAGCACACCAGCCTCTTTTGTAGACAGTGCTACCTCCTGTGAGATAATGAGAAGTCCTTTGGCATCTTACAGATAGCTAATCTTAGCTTTGTTTTCCACCATCTCTTAGTCTGGTGCCCTCAAGAACCCAGGTTATTTGACTGTGTGATGTTACATATGCCAAATGCACACTGTGAGCCCTAAAAATGTGCTCACGCAGTAGAAAAGGTGTCAAAGTGTGAATCTGTATTAATCAAAACCATTTTCAAAAGAATTACGTCTACATCAGCACAGCCTCTTTGTGCAATGAAGTACAACCCAGCAAAGGTTATTCTCTTTTCTTTAACGACGTAAAACCGACTTGACAGATATATTCTTACTGCTGACATCAACACCAGGATTTCTGCCAGCCCTGGAAGTATTGTTTGCCATAGTGGACATGCATTGGCTTGGAGATCTTTGTAATGTAGGCCTA
Source organism: Columba livia (assembly GCF_036013475.1). Taxonomy (NCBI): domain Eukaryota; kingdom Metazoa; phylum Chordata; class Aves; order Columbiformes; family Columbidae; genus Columba; species Columba livia. The sequence continues at coordinate 7,909,650 of NC_088610.1, read as the reverse complement.
GGGGATCCTGAATAAGCTTGAAGAATTTCCAAGCCTAATTACTGTAAGGCATTCACGTGGCTAGATAGACATGCTGAGAAACCTTCCTCATGTACAGTGTGGGTACCTCTGTTGTGGGTCTAATATTCACATCTCAGCCTAGGAGAACATTTTATTCTGAAGGTAAATATTGAAGGGTTCCCGCCCAGGGAACATTGGCACAGGTTAGGTTTGCAGTGCAGTCTATTTCCCTGGCTAGCTTTCCTTCTGAATGATGTGACCCAGGAAACCTGCTCCAGTGATTTCCAAACTGTGGGAAGTGCTTTGCTTTGTCTTTAGATTCCTACATGGACAACCAGCAGTTAACACCTGATGTTTATTCTTTCCCAGCTCACCCCTTGTAGAGCTCCTGAACACCTATATTCAGAAATGTCACATTCATCAATACACAAACCAACTAAATCTTAACCAACACCTGTGTTCGTAGGGCAGAATGTCCACTGTGTCAGAACCGTTCAAGAGTATCTCTCTGTCTGTCTATCTATCTCAGGAAAGTCCCTTGTGAGAGGGAACCAGATCCAGCAGACACCGTAGTGAATGTCTTAAGAGAATGGCCGTTTTTTTTACCAGCTGAGCTGTTGCCTTGTCTTTTTCTCTCCTGGTTTTCAAGATGAAGAATACTGATTCAGGCTTGGTTTTGGGAAGTGTCTTGAGATCTAAGAGATCAAACAATTTTTTGAGGGAAACCTATTCTGGAAGACAAAAGCCTGGAAACATATGCAGGTGTAGGGGGACTCAGATACATATTTTGGTATATAGGTGCATGATTTTCTAAGCAGAGAAAGACAGAGTCTGACCAGGGTCTATGTTTGTCATATCAGGCTTGGAGAATCGTGGAGCATTTCAGCAGAGAACACTGCCAAAAGAAGATGACCCCAAATGACTGCCACTCACGTGCTGAGTGCCCACCCTCTCCCTTCTTAATTGCATTAACTACAGCCTCATTGACTTTGGGTGTAAGGCAGAAAAGCTGGAAATTAAAGGAATGATTCACTGGCAGAAGCAAGATGCACATGGCAGCAATCTCATTCTTCCCCACCCTCATATTTATGCCCATCCCAAATTGAAAATATAATTCCAGTTATTCCAGGTCCAGACATTTAATGGAGGAAGTCCGAAAGCACCTTCTTTTAACAGTTCTTCCCTTAGGCATCTGTGTCTCCTTGGGAGTTCCTTTGCCTTGCTGACAAGCTCTGAAGTCTGGATCCAAGCATCTTGATCTTCCTAGTAAGCCATTGCTGTGAACTGTAAGTTCGCATCATTCTATGTATTATTCTATATGCTGGTGCTGACACTGGTTTAGCCTTTTTGTTAAGGATACAAGGCAGAGGTGCATGGAAAGCCCTTTACCTGTTTATAGGAGCATATGAATATTAATAGCACATGACTGACATGCCAGCTACCTTCTAGCAGCCTTGCCTATCTGCTGTCTTCCATGAGCTTCCTTCTGTCTGCTGCAGAGTTGCCTTATTCTCTTGGGCTGCTCAGAGATTATAGAAACCTTTGAAAATGCTGACCTTGTGCATCTCAAGGTTGTATAACCAGGTCCTGTGCAATGCAGGCCACTTCCCTGTGTAATTTACCATACTTTTCCCCACAGTTGCCAGTTTCTTCCCTTTAGAAACACCATGGAGATTACCTAGGAAGATAGAGTCTGTCTTTTGGAGAATGACATAGAGCAAGTAGGCTGAGGCAGCGTGTGGAACCACTGGGTAGGGCCTGTGTTTCTCATAACAAGCAAAAACACCAGCACAGAACCAGGAATTATGCATTACTCATCCTTCCAATTACATTGCCTTTTCTTTTCACTTTATGAATGGATCTTGCAATATCTGTGGCTGCAGCTATCTGATCTGCAGAAGCAGATTGCACAATTGCTGCAGATATACTAGGAAGAAGGAGATTGAGGAATCGTTAGCGAATTCTCCTGCTAACTGCAGCCATGTAATCTCCCATCTTAGATCAGGGCTGGGTCTCCTCTATAAATTCACGGTATACATTTAATTTCACCTTTACCAAGTCCCTGCTAGCACTACTGAGAGGGAATTTGGCCATGGTACCAAGACCTGGCAGCTCTTAAGCTGCAATGCTGACAGTCATCCCTTTGAAGTTTTGGGCAAGTCACCTTGCCTCACTATATCAATTTCTCCAGCTTTAAAAATGGAATAATAATACCTACTCATGCAGTGAGTAGCTTCCTTTGGACCTCTGAACATGTAAAGCATTCTGCAAGTATTCATTATTTGTTCTTACTAACAATTATTATCATTATTATTATTATTTGGGGATGTTAGGACAGTGGCGCATTGCTGAGGTCCAAGATCCCCATACTGGAGCTGTCATGGGACGTGTTTACAGCCATACAAAGGCTGCATATCTGCTGAGTTGTGCAAAGCAGCTCCAACTTGTGCCACCACGCAGTGTCGTTCGGCACCATGCAGAGACACCAGCTGCGTCTGTAAAGTGTAGGTGCATGAATGCAGACACGCTGCTATGGCAGGAGAGCAGCAGTGCTTCTGATTCTGAAGCAGACTCTGTTCCAGCTGCTGCAGCATCACTCTCCATCCCCTAGTGCAAATGTACTCAAGTTCTGCAGCTCTCTCACTGAGGAACCTTAAAAAAACTGACCAGGCAAATGACTTGGGACCTAAAGGTTAGGGCCTCTATATTTTTCATATCAATCCAACTCATGCACACATGTATCTGTGTCTCATGCTGAGTTTCATAACTACATAAAAATATTTTAGAGGTTTGGGCAGACTACAGCAATCCAGATTTTGTGAAGGTGGATGAAAAATTCTATGGAACATGTGAAGTTTTTTTTCTAGTCGTGTTTAGGAGACATAAAGAAGCCAAATGCAAATTCTATGACTTTTTTTTTCACAGTACCATACGAAACAGTACCTATGGGAGACCAGTGGATGATGGGAAAATGTAGTATGCCAGGTGTTTCTTTAAGTGAAATAGTAATTATTTTTTTTCCTTGTCTTTGCCATACAGGAGATTTTTGGCTACAAAACCCAAGGCTGCCGAAAGGCCTTGTGCATTGCGGGATACATCTTGTCCTGTGGGGCTCTGCTGCTGCTGTTTTACTGGAAGCCAGAGTGGGATGTGTGGGCAAACTGCATCCGCTGCAGCTTGGAAGAAGCGGATGTTGTTCTGCTTAGAACAACAGTAGGTGCCTACTTTAATCTTTAGTCATTAGTATGTAGTTAATTGGAAGGAATCCAGCTAGCTGAAATCTCTTACATTGCTGATTTCCTACAATAACATGTTGTGTTTACCATCATTGATCTAAAGAACTCTCAAGTACCCCACAAATTATGTAAAAGATGATGATTGGAGTGGACAGTGACATCTGGCTGATCAGATAACAAGCTGGAAGAAATTGAGGTGAAAAAAGCTGTAATATCTGTTGTTTCAAGACTGCTCTTTGCTCTCAATCCTTCCTCCTCCCTTCTACCATTTCTGTGCTTTCTACATTGCAGATCTGTGCTCCAGATTCTAAAGCATCTGTTTGATTGGCATTGTCCAGCAGATCCTTCTTCCCTCACTTGGCTGTCGTGGTGAAGCTGCCCCTCTCTGCCAAAATTTAGCCAGTTGGCCAAACCAAAGATTTGCCTATCTCTGTCCCCAGTGGTGTCCAACAGCACATGATGAGGGATCAGGATAAGGAAGAGGACAAGCTTAGGCTGCTTGTTTTCTTGGCTGTATGTTTCCATTTTCCATCAGCCCTTCCACATGTCCAATAAGCTTGTAATCCTGCAGTTAATGCTTTCAGGGCTGTTAGGTTTTGCTACTAGTTTCCTAATACAGATTTATATCTGCTGAGGACTGCACTGAAGTACTGCAACATACAGAAACCCTGATTTCATTTAATGGAAGCTAATGCAACACTAAAATGTCAGACTGAGATTTGATTCTGAATCCCAGCTGAACCTGAATACTCCAGGAGCTCGCATGGTGGGTTTTCTTCCAGAAGTTTAATTTGTTCTGCTTCAAAGATTCCTCAACAATGCCTTTTGCAAATTGTGCAATTGCAGAAACGATCACTTACTACCACTGTGTTTGAGCTGCTTGCTTAAATGAGCAGAGCAGCATGCAGTTAAAATCTTGAGTTTTGAACATCACCGATCTGCCTGTTGAATATTTTATATTGAAACAATCTGCATCCTAGTAGACTGGGGTATTTATTTTTTTTTAAACAAGCATGTTAGGTTTAATCTCCCTTTTTAATCTTCAGTTCGGTTTGCATTTTAATTACCTATTCTTGTGTGTCATTTTAAATGGGTTTGCAATGCCAAGCACTTTTCAAATAAATGAGTTTTTAAATGATACTTTATGTAATTAAACAAGAATTGGATCATATTGTATATTGTTGTCAGGAAGCTCTCTCAACGTGTGCTCTGGGCATTTGACAATTTCAGATTTCCTTCATGGTTTTTTGTATGAAAGTGACTGTTGGGTGTTTGCATTTGTTTGTTTGTTTGTTTTTTTCCCCTACATTCTGATTATGTCAGTTCTCAAACATGGCTACTGCTAATGAGGATACAAGTAATCCCATCAGCTTGATCCTTGAAATTCTCTTTTGCTTCACATAAAACCTTCATTCATAATTCATTATCATCTCTGCAATTGCAATATAAGAGCCTATTAACTCACTTTTGTTATTGAATTTTAATTCACTTTAGTTCAAGTAATGAGCACCTGTGTTATTCGTTGCTTCCCATCTCAATCTGCATCCTAATGTCTACTAATTCTGAAATTTAAATTAAAGATAAATATCAGAAAATAAATGTTATTCTACTGAAAAATACTATTTTAAGAAGAAAAGTGCACAAACAAATAAGACTTGTAAATATTTTTAAAGTTCTTTTTTGAACCGTTAAATTATTCAAAAGGACTCTTAGTTGGTTCAGAATCTTTTTTATTTGTTGTCATTTCCAAAAGGGGTTTAATAACTGTGCTTTCAGAACTTGCCTGGCTGAGGTAATCAGTTTTTTCCATCTGCCAAACTGCTCACAGGCTGGACATGATATATGTCAGTCTCATAGTTGTCTTTAACACATGAGGTTCAGTATTCAGGACTGAAACTTAACATGAGGGTACTTATTACAGTAGTTGCTCTAACCTCTTCCAGGCAGTTGCAATGTTGAATTTATTTTATAAAAAACAACAAGATCATGAACCCAATTTGTGCCAAAATCTTGTCAAAGGGACCATAAGGGATGAATGATGCTAACACACTTGTTCCAATGAAGCCTTAACACAGGAATGACTGTGGAAAGGTATTGGCACTAAACATGCATTTTGCAGTACAGTGCTATGTTCCTTTTGATCTTTTCTTTACAGTCTGGTCACTGCATCTCAGATTGTCCTGTGCTGTTTGCCTGGCCTACATAATGACCTGGGTGTTCATGTTCCATCCTTATCACCTGGGGACCAGACCCACGCTCAGTGAATTATTTGCAGTACTCACATTTTGACAGGACTGTGGTTCTGCTCCTGTTCTGCTGATTTATCTATCAGTCACAGGTGCTGGGTGCCTCTCTTGGCTAGTTCTTTACAAAAGCTGGAGTGGTGCTCCAGAAAGGCCTGCTGTAATTATTCACTCCAAGGTTTGGTCTGATTTTGAGGGAAATTGTGACATTTCTCTTTTATATTCATTTAGGATGAGTATCAGATTTATTCTCGTAAGACCGTAACGTGGATCTCTGTGTCTGCACTTATCAAAAGTAGATCGGATTATCCAACCATTGCTGAGGAAGACTCACTCTTCAGCAAAGCCATAACAAAGCCAAGTTTGCAAGTAAGTAAAGTATTCCCCGCAGCATCTGGGAGATGATAGCAAATCTCAGCCATGCTTCGTAGAGTGAAAGTGAGCTGTGAAACATACTCAGCTAAGAAACTTGCAGCTTGATGAATACAGTGAGCAGTGGAAAAACAAGCTGGAGATGTTAGAGAATCGTACTCACCTCTGTAAAAATCCTCTACTTAGTCTGAGGTGGATTTTGCAAGAAGGATCCTCATTGCTCCTGAGAGAAGACCTACATTATAGGTAGGAGAGCTTCAAGACACTGGGGTTGGCAGTGGAGAGTCAGAATTCCAAACAAAAAACTCATTTCTGGCATAGGAATCAAGGAACTTAGGGGTGGCTGTGTGTCTGAAGGGAGACTGTGGGGAACTGAACATCACAGCTCCCACAGTAACATGAGAACAGGGATGAAAGCAGCTGAGTGGGAAGAGAACAGGAAAGTGCTTCTGCAGAGCTGCATCAGTATTTCCAGAAATGTTTCATCAAAGAGGGTCTGAAGCGCATTTTACCTTCTTACCTTTGTATGTACCAATTTGTGCTTTAAAGTACCTTTGCTAGAGTTGGGTCTTGCACTGTTGACTGTTCCTGCAAAAATGTGTCCTGGGCTCTGCCAGTTCCATAGCCTTGAGATCCCAGTGAGGTACTGGGAAGAAGGTAGATGATTAGTTGATCCAAGCAGATCACAAGGTCCCCTATGAGCTGGGTAAATATAATTATCCCCATTCTAGAACCAGACAGTTCACTTATATGTCTTCCTTAGCATTACACATTAAATTGATGTGAGCAATAGGAATGCAATTGTACATTTGCTAATAACTGTCTTTTGATTATAGGTACTAGAAGACTGCACTGGGAAACCCATAAGAGCTATTTTCTCTTCTAGAAAATGGATTTCTAACTTGTTAGCATTTTTAATATCTACAGCAATTTTTAGTGGATATTTTTATTATAAACCTAAACTTAGCTGAGCAAAGCTGTTGCTATTACTGCTGTTTTGTGTGGGCATATGTTAAAGTACCTAAGAAAGTTTAGTGCCAGCTAGTTTAATCAACTGGCACAGTATGAAGGGGAAGACTGGTTTGTAACATTCTTCAGAGGATCGAATTAGTAACATAAAAAAGCCCAGTATAGCCTCAATTAATAAGCCCTTTGAGCACCACTTTCCTATCAGTCCAAACATCTAGATAGAAAAGAACAGATTTCAAAGCAGCAAAGAGCGAACAGTTTAATCCTTCACTAGCAATTTAGAAGCCCCTACTTATAAGGCAATTATAAAAACTTTTCACCATTTAAGCTACCTATGTCCACAGAGCAGTGTGTAGTGCCCACGAGCTGTCCAAGGACCTGTTCCAGCCGAGTGAGTCCCTCATTTCCTACTTCAGTTTTTAGCATAGCAAATATTGCAGTTCCTATTGCATGAAGTCCTACCTACAGACCTCTTGTTAGGTTAATGACTGCAGTTATAGCTCCATTTTGAGTCAATGCATGAGCTGAGTGTATATTTCATTAGCCTATAATAATGTTTATTGCACTGGGTAGGGAGAGTCCCCTAGAGCTGGTTTCTTTATTATATATGTATATAGGTGTATGGCTTTGCCTTCCTCCAGCTGATATGAAGTGCCATTATCACTAATAGGTTTCGCTGTTGCGTAGGACAGGACAGACTCCTTTTGCAAATTATAAATGGCAGCGCGTGCTCCTAATGCATAACTGCTCTGCAAGGGCCCAGCGCTAGCACTGACTCAGGACGTATCCTGGGATGGCCTTTCTTGTTTGCTGGCATGTCTGTTCAGCTGAAGGACTCAGCACCACACCTGCAAACTGCCCAAAGTCCCCTGCTTTCCGCAAAGCCAGACAGAAGATAAGAGGGTTGCTGACTGAAGACAGGCTTTGACAGCTGACCCACCACTGCATCAGTGATCCCTTCATTCTCTGAAATGAGAGTGAGGACTGTATTCTTTGCTTCACTAAATGAAGAGGGAAGAATGCTGCCTTGTAATTCCTTGACCTGAAGATCTGTAAAGCTCACTGGAACCTGTGGTGGGGATCTCACTCCACAACATAACTAGGGAATTAGTAAATACAGTCTTGCCTTTCCTCCCTCCCTGCCCCCCGTGTAATTTGCTTTATCTGTGCTTGACCGCAGTGAGGATGCCTAGCTGAGATCTGTGAGCAGGCCTGGGAGTATTTTTCTTTGCTATATAATATATATTGTTATCCCTATATTTTTTGGTTTTTTGCAGGTGAGGAGTATCCAGGTACAAAAAATCCGCTATGTCTGGAATATCTGTGCAAAACAGTTCCAGAAAGTTGGGTGAGTTCAACGCCCTGGTTACACAGTCTCTGCAGAAGTCCAGCCTTTTTGTGAATAATGGCCTAAGGAAAACACTCCCTTTATGTTTTAGAGCCCTAGAAGATCACCACACTTGCTCAGCTATACATGCCAAATTTGGTTCTGGTCTCACCTGCGATGAGCAGAATGTCAGGTACACACTTAAAACATATGGAAATCAAAGAAATGTAAATTCACTGCTGTTCGTTTAATTTCCTTGCGTTTCTTGTGTTTCCATTAATATGCACGTAATTTTCAATGAAATAACCATACATGAAAAATTGAATGAATAGGGCTAGAGAATGTTTTATATTCCTTATCAGCATTTTTGAAATGTCTCAGTATTTATCACCGTTATTGTTCTCAATCAGGAAATAATTATGTCTCGTAACTAACTATAAGCAGTTCTTTTTTGGAATAAGAGAAATTCTCTGTGAGACAGTGCAGATCAGTTGTGTGTGTGCTTCTTCACGGGGGCTCCATGTAATTGTTTTGAACTTCTAAATCAATTAGTTCTGGTGGTTGAACTTATTCTCATGAACTCTTGTATCATTAGACCATTTACACAAAAGGTATTCCTGAAACTGCTAAATAAAGAAATGATCTTCAGTTGATTGAATTCTGAAAATCCAGCTCCTGACCTTAACTCATGTTGAATCTTACATTCAAATCACCCTTAACTTTATGCAAAATAATTTGGTTTTAGGTTCATAATTCCTTTGTTTATGGTGTTTCAAAGGAATTTTTGCATAATGGAAACATTTGCCTAAAAGGCTGCGTTACATCTCTCATCTGTTTAAGTCCATTTCACTGGTACAGTCACCTTTTCTGACATAACCACTGTAGGGGCATTTAATTTTTTAACTTTTTCTTGGAGAAAGATCCTCGCAGCCTTTAAACTGGGTTCGATACAAGATCTCAGGACTATTGAAAGCTGCAGCTTCTTGATCGAGCTCCATTGTCACTGTTTCATCTGTAAGTGATGTATCTTTATTCCATACAGGAGAGTTATATGTGGGCCAAACACTATTGATGTTCCAGTTATCCCTATTTGGAAACTACTTGTCAAAGAGGTTAAGTATTTCTGTTGCTTTTATTCTAGGCTGCTTGGGGGGGCAGAGTGTCCTCTGGATTAATGGATTCTATGTCTAAATTAGCTTCTGAGTACTCACTCATCAAGCACATTTCTTCTTCAAATACTTCTTAATGAAATCACCATAAATTCATGTAGTCTCCATAGTTCCTTGTCATCCATCTCTGTGCCTGGATGGCTGCTTGGTGTTTGTATATTCTGCGAAATCATTCTGTTGGCCTTACAGGGGTCAGGGAATGTTTACAAGTTGCACTGGACATCAAACCTTACAGGCAAAGGGTATCTCTTAATCAGCAGAGGTGAACAGCAGTGGCTGGTATGTGCCCACAGCTGCAGAGAGATCCAGTGAGCTCTGGCACAGCACCATGTAAAGCACCAGTATATTTTTCAGGCAGGAACTGGCTGTATGTGGCCTGAACACTGTTTGTGGAGATGTGCTTGTGGTATGTGAGCTGCATCCTCACAGTATGACCTGCTTTTCTCTCACCTTTGTTGCATTTCTTCTAAAGAAGCAAGAAAAACAAGGCTTGGGCCGAGCCGTACACATCCCAAATAACATTCCTATTGGTCCGGATTATTTGGCCCTGCTGTCAGATGGAGATGGTCCAATCTGATTAGACTGAAGCCACTGCTAACAAAATCAGAAAGGGACTCAGGAGACACAACATTAACTTAATAGCTTTTAGTCCAGCCCATTTCTAACAGTATTGACTGGGTGGGTATACTGGAGCCATTGAAATGTGGCCAGGTCTTGAGTATTGCTCTCTCTCCAAACAGGTCTTAAATCCATTTTACGTGTTCCAGCTGTTCAGTGTGTGTCTGTGGTTTGCTGAAGAATACATGGAGTATGCCATTGCCATCATAATCATGTCTCTCCTCTCGATTTTTTTGACAGTATATGATCTTAGGCAGGTGAGACACCTCACCTTTTTCCACAAGGAAATTTTATTTCTAATGTCTGGGAAAAGCCAGGATGTTACAACATGCACATGTACAGTGCTCTGAGAGTTACTCAGAGGTTTAGTCTCGTGATGTTGTGTAGTAGCAGGTGCAATGGACTGGCCTCCTAGTCATAATGATCTCTGTGTGGTTCTTCACCCACATCCTCCCTTCCCCATTCCAGTGCTTTGCTTTGTAACCTTTTGCTACACCTTCTCCATAATTAGGGCGGGGAGTTTCTTTCTCTGTATGATTGCACAGCTGCTGGCAGGGCCAGACCTGACTTTATGAGGTCTCTCTTAACCACAAATAACAAAAGGGAATAATTGTTAGTGGATTAATTGCATCATGTAAGAAAAATGTAACACTTTCTTGTGTTCTCCTTTAATTTATAGCAATCAATTAAACTGCACAGACTGGTTGAGTCTCATAACAACATGATGGTCACTGTCTGCAGAAATAAGGAAGGTGACTCCTTTACACTTCTTTCTTCAATGTGTTTAGTTTCTCTAGCAATTTATATCAAACCCAAGAATGTATAATATTAAATTCCTTCTACATCAGTTTCCTTTTCTGTCTCTCAGCTTGATTAACTAGCTTCTTCATGTTGGGTTAATTTGACCCAGAAGCACGTTGTGGCACATTGATTCTATTTATAACTGTTTGAGTGCAGCCTTAGCAAAAAATTATCAGAAAAACCATGTTCTTCAAGCAGTGCTGACAAAGCCAACCACTTAACCATTAAATGACTGTGAGTCCACATAATGGCTTCATGCAAATCCTGTTCATTGCCATGGTATTTAGAGCACAATCCAAAAAGACAGAGCCAGACTAAGTAGTGTAGATCCAAGCTTCTTCAGTTAGGTTAGTGCATTGGAACAATAACCACTGGTTGGGCTTCTGAGGAGATAAGAGGGAATTCTGCAGTTCAAACATGCCTAGGCTTTTCTAAATATTGGAGATTGCATTCTTAGGTCCTACGTGTGGTCCTTTATTTATCAATCATTATAAAGAAGCGACAGTCTATTCAGCAGGTAGTTCCTTGTATTTTTTCCCTTTACTGCAGAGAAATATATGAAACACAAAGTTTGCATTACATGTCACCTTCAGGTTTCCAAGAGCTGGAATCACACCATCTTGTTCCTGGAGATGTGCTGGTTTTGAAAGAGAGCAAAACCCTCTTGCCTTGTGATGCCATTCTGATCAGCGGGCAGTGTGTTGTAAACGAAAGCATGCTGACAGGTACAGCTCATCTCTCCCAGGTTCACCATCAAAACATCATCATTGCTTTGTGGCTTCAGCCAGTGACACAGGACATATGGTTCTATGTGTAACTCTTATTAAGAGATAGTCCATAACTAGCCTAGAAGGGGATTCTTTTGGGTGTTTGCAATAATAAAGGCTGAATTGGAGTTAGCCCCAGCTTATCTAAATAGACAAGATGGACTTAGGAAGGGCAGTTCATCCTTTTCTTCCTTTCTGGGGTGCAGAATTTAGGAAGAGATCCTCTAATTAGAAAGGAAAGTGTGCACAGTGAAGAGGAATGAGTAGGACAGGAAAAGAAACAGTAGATATGGAGAAAAGCTGTTCCCATGCAGGGCCCCCATTCTGCTCAGGCTGTGGGGGTTTCTTTTGGTCACTCTGAATGTCTCATCACTGATGACTGCAACATCTCCAACCTGCTGAAGTGTCTGTCTAGCTCTCCAGATAGTTAACCCCACATTCATGTGATAGCAGTGGAGGAGACACCAGGTGGAAGAGTTCGCTGGAAAGCAGGATTTTTGGTGCAGGAGATGTTAATGTAATAGTTCTGTTTCTTGTCTTTAAATTTGGTCTTGGTCTGAATCAAACTGAAACCCATAGTTCTGAATTTTCAGGTAAATGAGAAACTCCAGAAACCCCTTTCATTTAGAAGGCTTCAGCTGTCAGGAGATTCTTTTTCTGCTTCACTTTAGTGTATCTGCTCTGACATAAATAGGATATTTGTCAGCTGTCAAGCATTGGGTTAAAAGCCGTCCTTTTTACTAGAAAGGGGAAATAGGGAATCTCATGTTTAATCTGCCAAAGGGAATAGTGTAGTGACCTGCACATGAGATTCAAACTTGGTAAACAACTTGTGACCATCAAGTGGAATCATGCAACACCAGTTCAGGTCTCTTTTAAAGTCTGTGTATCTGCAGAGGGGGTTTGGAGTCCTTGGGCTTCTTTCAGTTCTCTGACTTACATCAGGCAGTTGTACTGATGCAAAGGAGAGCTTTTCTCTGGCAGAGTCTCTTGGTTTGTTAGGCTTCAAACTCTTATTCACTCTGAAATTGTCACAAAGTAAAAGTAACGTTTCTCTAAACTGGTTTCTCTAGTAAATACCTTTAACTTACCATCTAGATGTCTAGCTACTGTACTAATTTGGAAATCAATAGACTGATTTTAAGGTATAATGCAATTTTATTCATCTGAGCTAATTTTCCCTAGGGGAAAGTATTCCAGTAACAAAGACCCACTTACCCCCAGCTGATAATTGCAAGCCCTGGAGAGTGCACTGTGCAGAGGATTACAAAAAACATGTCCTCTTCTGTGGAACAGAGGTCATACAGACCAAGGCAGATGACAGAGGAGCAGTGAAAGCTGTGGTGCTGCGAACTGGTCAGTCAACACTTCAGTTTGCTCTTCCTTTCATGCCTTCTCTTACTGGAACAGTCTGACTTAATGCGCCCAGACATTAAGTGAAAGGCATTAATACAAATTCACAACAGTCAGATGGAGAACTGATATCCTGGGCTGGGCTAAGCTATTATGCATTGTTCTCGTTTGCTTGGCATAGCTTTTGCAAAAACCACTAGCATATGATTACAAAGAAGAATTTTACTTTGCTTCTGAGACATTGAAAAAATCTTCCTGCTGAAGACAAAAATAACTTTTTTCTATATTCTGCAGAGTAGGTCACATACATTGAAATGAAAGATCTGGGCCTCCTTTCTTAAATTACAGAAATCACGAGTCATTTTAAAACCCTCCATTTTTTATAGAGAACTTTTGGGAATGTTCTCCCTTGGAATAATTTTAGTTTGTCTTTCCAGGTTTCAATACAGCCAAAGGGGATCTGGTGAGGTCCATTCTCTACCCTAAACCCATGAACTTCAAGCTGTACAGAGATGCCCTCCGGTTCCTGATGTGTCTCATAGCATTTGCAGCCATTGGAATGATCTACGCAGTGTGTGTATTTGCACTTAATGGGGTAAGTTACTAAATGCAGGAGAAATGGTCACAAACAGTTTCAAGAGGCCTGAAACCTGAGTGGCTTCACGTACAGTTACATATAAAAATATAGTTCTTGTCACTCTCCTTTTTGTCTTAGTATATGAGGCTGTTTTACAATGTAATTCAGTTTGTGATGATACACAATCTCTCATACATTCAATTCCAAAGTGCCAAAAACGACTATTTCCCAATAGTAATTTCTTTTCAGGTCTTTGCAAATCCTATGCAAGAACTTCATGTCTTATCAGCAGCCTTCTGTATGCCGACTACCTCTATGTTACCTGCCCTGTGCTTGCTGATATGTGTAATTAATAATGCATGTAATTAGCATAATGCTTTCTAGAGCTGTGGAAATGGGAGATTCCAAGACCATAGCACTCTGCAAGGAGCTTTTACAGAGGTTTTGTGGCATTTTTTGTTTGTTCCTAGAAAAATCACAAGTGAGTCATGGGCTAAATGGGGCACAGACTGATGTGTCACAGTATCACAGTATCACAGTATGTCTGGGATTGGAAGGGACCTCAAAAGATCATCTAGTCCAATCCCCCTGCTGGAGCAGGAACGCCTGGGTGAGGTCGCACAGGAACATGTCCAGGCGGGTTTTGAATGTCTCCAGAGAAGGAGACTCCACAACCTCCCTGGGCAGCCTGTTCCAGTGTCTGTCACCCTCACTGAGAAGAAGTTTCTTCTCAAATTTAAGCGGAACCTCTTGTGTTCCAGCTTGATCCCATTACCCCTTGTCCTATCATTGCTTGCCACCGAGAAGAGCCTGGCTCCATCCTCATGGCACTCACCCTTTATATATTTATAAACATTGATAAGGTCCCCCTTTAGTCTCCTCTTCTCCAAACTAAAGAGACCCAGCTCCCTCAGCAAGTGTCGTGACAAGGCAGCTTTTCAAAAACTTCAGTTTAGATCAAAGACCCATCTATCCCTGTCCACTGTCTCTGAGAGTAATTAGTATCAAATATTCATGGAAACTGGTTAGGAAGTAGGGCAAGTATAGAACAATTCTTCTCTGATATAGTCTTCTGACTTGTTGTAGAAAAAGGTTTAACAGTTCCGAAAGCTGTCTTTTGTATCTAGATGATCTAGCTTTAATAGCCACTGAAAATCTCCCAGAGTATGATTCAAGATATTTCTGAATTCATTTGTGCCTTGGACTTGACAACACCTGTGGCAATGATTCCCACAGTTTCGTTATGTACTGTGTAAAAATGTTTTTAAAGCTGCTATCTAAATCACTGAAGACACTGTAGATTTTTGTTTTAGAGAAGTAGGAATAGCTTTCTACTTGATGTTTCCTGTACTATTCATGATTTAGAGATCATCTGCCACCTCGTCAGCCACCTTTCTTCCATGTTACAGGGCCCTGGACAGTCCAGGTATCAACACAGATCCCTCAAATTTGTTGATATCATGTAGAACTCCTTCTGCTTTTTTTTCATATCTTTGTATAGTCATTTGCAGGGTGGTGGAAAGGGAGATAACCTTCACTTGGTTATAACTCAGCTTAATATCCCTGAGATCTTTTGAGAAATAACTTTTGCAAAGCCAACTATCCTGTATCAGTTGAGTCACCCACATGTCCACTGATTTTTTACAGAGTACTCCAGGAGGCTTGTGGAGTATTAATTCCCTCTGTGAAGACCATGTTAGCTCGTCTCTAATGTGCCATATACACCAAGGGTTGATTAATTCTGTGTGATAATTTTAATCAAGTTTCTCAACATAGAACTAAGACTTACAGTGTTAGGAAGCAGCAGGGGCCAGCTATTCCCTAGGGGAAGGCAAGCCAGGAGCTGAGGGTGAGCAGAGCCCAGGCGGTGCCCTCACTGACCAGGGCACAGTCACACAGGATCTGAACATGGCAGGCAGAGTTGTGTGCTGGGAACAGCCCATCAGTATTCCCAGGCAAGGCAAAGTGGTAAATAATCCAGGCAGACTGGTCAAAAGTGGAAAGAGATGAGGACAGGAGACAAGGCAACATGTGTGTAAAGATGTCTATCGAGGAGACAGTGCTAGAGGCAGGTACACCTACAACGTGGCGCAGACAAGGACTGGAGGCTCAGGCCTGAGCTTAACTGGAGCTCCAGAGCTCATAAGCAGGTGGAGCTCAGACTAGTGAGGTTAATAAAGACCACTCAGTGCACCTAGGGCCCTGCCATATTGGTTGCAAAGTCTCTGAAGGGTTCACTTGAAGCCCTTTTAAAAAGTTTCCTCATTCTCATGCATCAAGGTCAGTATAAGAAAAAGTTGTACACTGTAGACAGTAACTCTGCAATTTTTAAAGCCTAATTACTTTAGAACTTATTCAAAAACTTTCAAGAAATCATTTAATGCCTTGATAATTATCTGCCTATGTCAAGTCCAAGTCCTGAGTTGCAAGGTTGATTCTACAATTCAGCTTTTGAATCATTTTTCTCCTTTGCAATAATCTATGGTCAGTTGTCTCAGAAGATTAATGCCCCTCGGGATATCAAAGGGAGTATGTTTAAGAACACACCTTGGTGTCTGCTTTGCCATTTTTCCTTTTTTTTTTTGTTTAGCTTCACCCTTGTAATATGTAAAATACATGCTGATGTTATCACAGCAGCTGAAACTGTCTTGTCAGACTGTTGTCTGGTGTAAGACTCAGTCACATGATACACTAAATGCTCTCCTGTGAGAGTGTTTATCTAAAAGTGATAAGTGCTTCATTCTCACATAAAATATATAAAAAATATTATCAAACTGGTGTGTTCTGTGGTCTGAAATAATATCAATGAAGGGAGAATGAGAACATGATGGAAATTCATCACATCAAATGCAACATGATTTATGGTCAAAGTCCCAAGCTCAGAAGCAGTAATAATAGAGCTCTAATGACAGTTTGCAGATCCTTCTGAACTGCAAATTGGCTTTAGTTTGCAGTGTCTCAGTTCTGGGACCCTAATTTGAAATGCATTCAATCCTTTATCAGTAATATCAACTGCCAAGAGTAACAGTGTCGACATTCAGCATAGTGGCAGTTCTACACCGACCCCTAAGCTCCCAAATTCAAGATCACTTTTAGAAATGTAACTTTTACTTACATGCCTTTTCCTGCAGGTAAAAGCAATTTCCTTTCACAACTCCTAGAACATAAGGTCAGAAGAAATCATTAGCTCATGCATTCTGCCCTCCTTTTCAGCACCATCCCATATGTCTCACCTTTCACCTTAACATCAAGTCCGGAGCTGTGCCTGTAGGCAGTTGGATGAATGCCCATATAAATGGTAGATTCTTGTGTGCTATATCATGGGAAACTGGGCTTGACTGAGGGTGCAATAGCCTAACTGACATGTTTGAACTCATGCTGTGGAGGAGGCTGTAAGCTCTACCCAGCAGGTTTGTTGGCATGGAGAATGAAGGCCTGGAGGCTGCTCTTTAGCAGTGGTGTAGCCTTAAAGCCTTTGGTTAAATCAAAGCAATTAATTTCTTAGGGAGATGAATACGTGATGGACCATAGGCAGAAAACACCACAGCGTGAAGTACCTGCAGTGGAAAGGTGGAGGGATGAAGAGGGCTGCATTCTGACAATCCAAGCAGCACTCCTTGCCACCCCCTTGCTGATAACTGCCTTTGGTTTCGTGTCAGGAGGAGACAGGAGAAGTGGTGAAGAAGGCTTTGGATGTTATCACTATTGCTGTCCCCCCAGCTCTGCCAGCTGCCTTGACAACAGGGATCATTTATACCCAGCGGAGGCTGAAGAAAAAGGGCATCTTCTGCATCAGCCCACAAAGGATCAACATGTGTGGACAGCTGAACCTCATCTGCTTTGACAAAGTAACTGCTATGTGGTGGTTACTCTCTTAGTAGTAATGGGAGCCACGCTAGCGGTGGGAAAGTGTGGGTTTTGATCAAGCACTTCCATCATACTATAGAAACACACTGACCACTCTTGTATACTTAAGTTTGTGTTGTCTAAACAGACACTGTTGCAAACTGTTGTTTTTCTTGGAATCTAGGAACTGGCTGGTAGCATTTTTGCTCTGCACTGTGTTGGCATTTTCTGAACAGTAACTTCGTAAAATAAGTCTTGCTTTTTATTCCTCTTGGAGCTCTCATGTGGGAAGTTAATGTAAATGTACATTTTAACTTAGACTGGCACCTTAACAGAAGATGGCCTGGATCTTTGGGGCTTGCTGCCCTCTGAAAGAAACGGGTAAGGCTCCTTGACACACCAATGGCATTTAAGTTTGGTGGGATAACGACTGGATTCTCCTCATACACATATGAACAAATCTGAAAGACAATTAATGTCAAAACAGCAGTTTGAAGTTCCCTGTGTTTAGATTTCCAATATTATTTCTGTAGCCTTTGTAAAATGAGTTTGTTGCCTTATCCCAGGAGTCATGCTCCACATGAAATGATGCAGCTGCTGTCATCAGCATTTAGCACAGCACATCCAGGCAGCATAGGCTGCCCTAGACATGCCAGGTTAGATCTCAAAGCTGCGGTGGTCCACAACCAACCCCTTGTGGCAGAAAATCACCGTTACCCCTGAGGTTGCCACTCAGTTCCTTCAGTGCCCATGTTTTTGCCCGTTTACATTTCCAGAAATGAGCATGCACAGAAATGCTCAAACTTATCCTCACAGCTTGAGCCCTTACACAAGCTGCAAGAAAGGTATTTTATAATAATCTGTTCCTCTGTCCACCCCAATGGATTCCTTAACTATGCGGAATACCCTTGTTCTGAGCAAGTGTATCCCAGCCTTTAACAGCTGTGTGAGAAATAGCTCCCCAGCAATACGCTTGTGGTCTGACCACAGGACAGAGCCTTAGCAGCCCCTGACTTAAGATTTTTTTTTCTGTTAGTGGTATGTTGTTTGGTGTTCTCTGATGGTAATTTTTGTGTTTTCTCTTGTGTTAGCTTCCAGGATGTTCACAGCTTTCCTGCAGACCGCAGCCTGCCTTGGGGCCCAGTGTTCAGAGCTATGGCGGTCTGTCACTCATTAATTGTTTGGGAGGGCAAGATCCAAGGAGACCCACTGGATGTGAAGATGTTTGAGGCCACTAACTGGGTAAAGCTGTGCTTTGTTGTTATGCAAATAGTGGTGGGGAGTTTTGGTGTTCTTGCAAAGGAGAAAGGTCCCAAGCCCTGCCAGGCACATAGCCACTTCTCACACAGAAGGTAAACAGTTAAAAGCCAGAGAGACAGCACTTGTGCAGGCTTTTGGAGAAATGTTCCTTGTTTCTGCCTAGAACTTTCACCTACGAGTACTTCAAATACTTCGCTCATTTGACTGGAAGTGGTGGATATCATGTGAACCCCACTGGGTTATCAGCTCTGACTGTGGCTGCTGCCAGATAACAGGCATTCCCAGATATGACATAAATGCAGATTAAGACTGCTTTTATAGAGCATGTAACAGACCTCAGCAAGCTTTGAACTGAATACAAGGTTTTGACCTTTGTTAGAGCTCTGTCGATGTGAAGATATTTCCACCATCTTCATGTTTTAAAGCTCATGCCTCTATGAAAGTGTTCAGTCTCTGTCCCATGACCTACAAACAGCCACCAGTGTTACTATTTACACTCTGATCAGTTGCAGGGTTAAAGTGGGGAGAATGGGCATTTATGAAAACTAAAAGTCTGCAAGTTTGAGATGGATAAGAGGAAAACAGCAAATAATTACCTGGTGGAAGGTACATCCACAAGCCATTGCTGATGCAAGATAAGAGACTCAGGGCAGGATTAGCCAGTTACGTGGGTGACAACATCTGTACTTAACACCTGTCTGGTTTGCATCTGAAAAATATGTAAACCAGCCAAGTTTCAAGGAATAAATTATCCAGTAATGACAGGAGTTAGAGGGTGTTTTTCCCCAGGGGCACCACTTTGCCGTCTCAGCCTTAGGCAGACACCCATCGAAGTTATAAATTAAACAGGAATAATCCTGCTAAATAATTCCTGTGAAACATGAATAATAGTGTGCCCTTTGACACCATGAAATATTTTTGTTCCTCACAGTCACGTTGTGATGATTGAAAAACCCAGCTGATTTGTGCCGTACTTCAAGTAGCAGAGGATCGTGCTTTCTACATTAATACAAAGTCTTATTTATTATTTTCCTATTGACTCTATGTTCTATCTAAAGATTTTTGCGTATCTAAGTGAGTTGTAATGAATAAAGGATTTACTGTCAGTGAAAGGACATAATTTATTTGCCACGCAAGAGTACAGCAGTATTTTAGTGAAGATGGTGAAGCTCTGGATTTGATTGCCAAGGAAAGCACTGGGATTTCCATTACTAGAGCTTTTTAGTGTGAGATCAGCCAGATTCCCCTCAGGAATGGATAAGATACCTTCTTTAGAGAGAAGGAAAAGCTCTAAGTGATTCCTTGAGGTTCCTTTTAGCTCTTCTGGTGCTGTGACCTGAAAGATTTTTGTCTTTCAATACACAGGTGATAGATGATTCCAGCGGACACCAGATTGAAGGTCATGGATCCACACATGCCACAGTTGTTAGACCTGGGCCTAAAGCCAGCAGTGTAAGCTACTTGCAAGATTCACATTCATGATCAAGTTAAATTGTCAGTATAAGAGGTACCTCATGGTAGAGAAACACTTGCTTGTCAGTGGCCAGTACAGCTCTTCCACACTTCTTCTTTCTTGTACTGCCTGCAGAGAGATTGACTTGCTCTCTCTGATTAAAAAGAGATGCAGCTCACACCAGAAGCAGGGGGATACTGGATGACATTTTGTCCATCTCAGGAATTTGCCTGTCCTGGTGGTCCTAGACTCAGTCCAAACTCAGGCGCGTGGTGAAGATCTCTAAAAGCACTTGGGAGTGCAGTGGAGTCTGGTAACTGATGTCAGACCGTTACTGCTGATAGACACCAAGGCGGGTGCTTTCAGACATCCATTTTCCCTTTGCAAGACCAGTGTAAGATCTAAGAGAGTCTTGTTAAAGAAACAGGACTGGTGAGTTCCTTTCAGCAATTACATGTAATAGTCTGCTAAAACTGTCAGTGAACTTTTCCTACTGCTTAAGCTAAATATTTCTGTAGAAACTTCACCTCCTCTTTATATACCAGTCCTTTCTGTCCCACTGTGACAAATTAGCCTCTTATACATGGTTAGCTTCTTACCATTGCCCAAAGGACAGACCTAAAATCCTTTAGCCTGAGTTTAAAATCCTTGTTGCAGTATCTAATCCACTTGCTTTTCTCCTAGGCCCCAGTGGAAGGAGTTACCATTTTACATCAGTTTCCATTTTCTTCAGCTTTGCAGAGAATGTCTGTCATTGCCCAGGAAATTGGTGGTGAACAACAGGTCTTCACAAAAGGGGCTCCAGAAACGGTAGCCATGTTATGTAGGGCAGAAACGGGTAAGTAACATTTATAAATTATTCCTAGAAACACATTTGTATAAGTGACTTTTGATGGTGCAGTGAAGTGGAAGGTCCAAATGAGATTTCTGGGTCTAAGACTTTATCGGCCTGAAAAGTCAGTGTCTCTCTGTTGTGCTCCAAGGCTAAGGCTGAGCTCCCATACAGCCTTTCTCAGCAAAGAAGGACTGCTGAGAGATAAAAGCAAGTACCAACTCTTGTACAAGGTGTATGGTCTCTGCCAGAATAGATATTTGAAAAAGTTGTCTACTGATTCAGTATACACCAAAAAAAGTTTTCTTTTTTCTCCAGGCTTTGGGAGGGTAGCTATAAGAGCTCCTTCGTGACACACTGGAAGGAGCTAAGTCTTTGCAGAATAGTTTAGGATCCTAAGTGCAAAGTGTCAGAGGAGAGGCAATGTTTTTCTTGTCAAGTTAAGTTCAGTCTAGCAGCTTTCCTTGGAGTCCTTGGCCTGTTCGTAGACTTTAAGTGTACCTGCCCTTTGGGAAAAGAACCTTCCCTGCTCCAAGGCGCTCTTTTTATTAGAAAGCTGTCAATGCCCTGATGAACTCTTTTCCTCTTTTGCACAGTTCCACCAAACTTTGAAAGCAAGCTTCGGCTCTACACAGCGCAGGGCTTCAGGGTCATTGGACTGGCGTGTAAATCTCTCCAGGCAGGGAAGCAATCTATGGATCTGACAAGGTAAGGCATAGACTGCTTCTTATCAGCCACATTCAGCCATGGGCTAGTGGTGCCTCACACGGTACCACTACCACAACACCCCTACCAAGAGCAGGGATGTTGTGCAGAATTTTGTTAGATTTAGGCCAGAGGGAATCTGATTCAAGTCTGGATATAGGTCTGTCTGAGAACGGGTGGAGGGCACCTCACTATCCCATGCCTATAGCATGTGCCCATGATTGTTACACATTTCTTAACAGTGGATCAATATAGGAAGTACACTCTAGTACACTCTGAAGGCTAGTATGCACGTCCTTCCGTCCATCATTTCTACCAGTCTCCTTGCAAGTTTATCCAGGCTTTCAGCTCAAAAGAAGTGTCTTTTTTTCTTTTCCTTTTTTAATCCTGGTTCCCTGATTAAGCAAAGGCAGCAGATGGTCTCCATTACACCGTCTGTTCTCTAGCCCAGTCAAAGTTAGCAGACTGTCTTCTGCTGCTCTCTAGGTCCAATCCATTAGCTTTCTCGCTTTAGCTTTCTTTAGTTTCTAGAGAAGCAAACAAACTCTTCTGGTGTGCTCATGGTATTAGTTTTCCACCAGCCTCACACAAGAACACCTACGTATGAATCCATATGCTTTTACACAAATCCCTCTAGCTTTTGCCTGTGATACTCTAAAAACATCACTTCTGATACATTTGCCATTACTTAGCATCTGCTGTCTTCTCTGTTTAATAGCTGTGGGTCCTAATCCAGACAGGAGTCACTTGCTCTTTCATGGGCTTTTTGCATTGCTGAAAGGGCCAGTGACACCAAGGCAAAGTGCAAGTGGCTTGTTTAATTCTTGTGACAGGTGTCACAACAGACCTATCCAACCCAATGAGCAAATGTGTGTGATATGGCTCAGATTTTGCAGTTGTGTGTGCAGTTATAGCATGTGTGATGTATATACTGCCAGGCGAAAAAAGGAAACTGAAGGTCAAACGCAAGATCTGCTGTGAAAGCAGTGACTATTCGGGCACTGCCTGACTCAGCTACTCTGACAGCCATGCAAGTGTTTGGCATCACCTTCTCACTACAGTGGCTAAAATAAGGGTGTGAAAGCTTTAGTTTTTTTCAGACTCTTTGGAGTCAGCCTGTCTCCCTAAGAGACCTGTAGTTTATGACTGTAGTTTATGAATTTTCCAAATCAGACCACCACAGTTTGGGAATCCTGCAGGAAATTCAGGGTGCTTTTTTATGCTGGCTAAGGGTGGTGTATGAATGGAAAACAATCCAATGTACCCATCAGGCTTCGTGTTGATATGTGGAGCAGGTAGGTCAAAATTGGCCCTTTTTTTGATTTGGTAATTAAGCAAACATGAGCTGGAAGCTGATTGTGCCCTGAACTCATTCTTCAGAGCAAGAGAAGAAGAGAAGGATAAAAAGTCATGTGAAGATTCTCCAGACAGTTGGAAGCAAGCCCTGCTGGTGTTGAAGTAGCACCACGAAATACAGACAGCCTGGGACTGCTGAAAAAAACCAAACAACAAAACTACCTTATTTTAATTCTTTTGAGTTAGATGGGGTGGTTAACAGTTAGAACTGACTATCACCGAATTCAATGCAAAACCAGGCAAAAGGCAAAAAGAAAAATTAAATCTGTCTGTCTGTTCTTCACTCTTAGGGAGGAGATAGAATCTGATCTGACATTCCTGGGTCTGCTGATAATGGAGAATCGATTAAAGAGGGAGACAAAGCCTGTCCTGGAAGAGCTCAGTGCTGCCCGAATCAGGAGTGTTATGCTCACAGGTATCTAAAAGAGGTGGATTATTTATGTGGCCACTGTCCCAGACAGAGAGTTCAATGATGTTTGAGTGAACAGTCTATTGCTTTCTCGCCACCACAGGTAGGAAGTCACAGACATTGGTATCTTTCAGACAATTGTAGTCCACGAAGCAACTGTGTTGTAATAATGATGTGAGCTGAACTATGCAGGCTTATGTTCCTGACAGCTTCATCAGGCTGTGTCAGATACCCAACTCTTAATCTGTCTGCCTTTCACCACAGATCAGAGCCTTCCTGTTCCTCTGATGCTTTCTAGTGAGTCCATTTGTTCTCCCTGCTAAGTTTACGAGATGACATGGACAAAGACATGTCATGCAAGATCCCCTCTTCATAGGCCCTCATGAAATCCTGTTCTCATAAATGAGCAGAGATGGAGCATGGATGCCAGGACAAGTCGCTGAACCTTATGACATTTGGTTATCATGCCTACCAGTCCCTATATATCCCATTTTTTTCTTGAAGGACTGGTTTGTATTTGGATGGGATGACCCCCAGTTTTCACATGGTCCAAAGACATTTTTCCATGAGTAATGCAGATCTTGTCTTCTTGGGCTTCCCCTCTTTCAGAACACATCCTACAACAAAGCTGTCTAAGGGCAATTGGTGAGAATCAGCAATACTAGCAGTGAATCCCTTGTTGCTTTTTGGTCTAGAACACATCATCTAGGAGCACATTCCCCATCTGGATTTCCTGAAGCTGAAGATGAAAATATTTCATCTCCACATCAAAATGAAAATATTTCATTTCCAGATGAAAATACATTAAATTGTTGAGCTGGACCTCACCTGCAAATTTTTGATTTTTACCAAAGCTTTCTTAGGCAATACTCTGAAATTTTGCTGCTTCTTATGAGATTAAGGAAAAGACTCATGTTTCCTCCATAAGCAGTTCCTCATTGCAGAAATTTAAAATTGACACTCCCCTTGATTTTTCTAGGTGACAACATTCAGACAGCTGTAACTGTTGCCAAAAATGCTGGGATGGTTTCTCCGATGAACAGAGTGATTCTTGTGGAAGCAAATGAAATACCTGGATCTTTTTCAGCATATATAACCTGGAAACCACTAGAAGAAAACAAAACTGGAGATTACAGAACCCTGGTAAGCATATGAGAAGCAGGTGTTGTGCAGCAGCTAAACAAACTCAGCTGGAATGCTTTAAATAATACAGTGAGATTATGCTGGTGTAACAGAGACCAGTCATTCACCATTTTCTGCATGTCAGAATGTTATGTGCTAGGAAAGTGTTTAAAAAGAATGGATGTTTATATTGTACTCCCCCAGATCTTCCTTCCTAGCGTATTATCTTGTGAACAGGTTTTTGCTAACTGCCTAGCTAGTTTTAAGAATAGCTTTGCAGAAACCCAAGGAAGATTTGTGTCCAGCCCACATGCTTAGCTGATGCCAGTTTAAAGCATGTTTCCTTTCCCTGCAAGGTAAATTCGATAGTACAGATGTGGACTTAAAATCTATGGAACTGCACTGTATAAACCAGACCTGTTCAAGCAGGTAGTTAGCACTTCCCCATACTTGCAGAATTAAAACACAGATTAACTGTTGAGAAATTGCATATACACGGTGAAACATAGGCTAGCTATGCTAAGAAATTATATTTAATCAAGCATCTCCACAAAGAAACTGAGACAAAGACTCCCTGAAGAGTATGTCCGAAGATGCTGACCATTCTCTGAGAGGTACTGGAGTCAGGCAGATGGTCAGGAGTCTCTGCAGAGGCTGTTGAGGGCCTCCTTTCTGCCAAAGCTCAGCCTGAGCAGCATCCACCATGTTTCACCACAAAAAGGCACCACCTGGCTGTGGTGCCCATATGCTCTCACCCTTCTCACAGTGCAGCCCACCAGGTGGGCAGTGTTGCATAAATTCTATCAAACGTGGCAATGCTGAGGGCCAGCTTTTAAGGCAAATGAAGGATCCAGTTCACACTGAAATGAATGGCATTAAATGGCTAAATCCCTTTACAAATCCAGGCGAAGGCAAGGGGCCTTGAACCCAGGTCTCCCAGAGTCTTCACAAGTGCCCTCCCCCTGGTATGTCCTTTTCTTTGTCTGTAGTAGTGCTTGTCTAAATGCACATAGCAGCTTTTGAGGGCTTGCAGGCAACACTCATTTGTCTTTTTTATAGGAGAATGACAGTCAGACTGAAAGAAGAATCAAGCCAGCATTGGAGTCGGGCCAGTATCATTTTGCTATGAGTGGAAAATCTTACCAAATCATAGCACAACATTTCAGGCACTTACTTCCAAAGGTAAGGTCTGGATTATTTAACTGGAGCAGCTTGCCATTCAGTAGATGTGGATTGTCCTGGTATAATTAGCTGAAGAGGTCTGTACCAGGACATCTTTTGGGAGTAATTCTAACCTTGAAATACTTAATGGGCTGGATGAATCTCTGATATTAACATATGGACAGGGATCTGAAAATCCCTGGATTTTTCCTGCGTATAAGAGGAGCAAACCTGCCTCATGGTGTGAGGACGTAACTTAAAACATTTGTGCCCATATGTATGCAATTCAGCATGACTTGCCTGTTTTACGGAAAGGGTAGTCTCATGAATTGTCTTCTAGTAAATCCCTGCCTGGTAATCTCTGTTCATCAGGTAATTCAAATGACACACCAGGCCTCTTGTCCTTATTTTGATTGTTATTTTTTTCAAAATATTAATTAATATACCTTTTATCTTTGATCATCAGCCTTTCCTGTTTTGGAGTCTAGTGTGAGTTGTTTGGAAATGTGAATTTTTGGTGATTTCTGTTCCAGATAATCACTGAAATCACTGTGATGCTTGCCTCAAGTGCTTAAAAATAATTTCCTTTTTTCTCCTTACAGCTCCTGCTGAATGGAACAGTTTTTGCTCGAATGTCTCCTGGTCAAAAATCCAGCCTTGTTGAAGAGTTTCAAAAGCTGGAGTAAGTTCATAATGAGCACTAAGAGTTAAGAGGTGTTTGGTGAATTTCCAGGCTTGAAAAGAGTCTAGCAAGAGTTAGCTTTTGTCTAACATAGCATTCCCTGAAAGTGCACAAAACTGAAACTTCCACACTTTGGCACTTAAATTGCAAAAGCCTATTAAAGAAGAGATGCTGAAGTTCATGTTGTTTTGGCAACCTATCAAAGACCTAACACTCCCATGATTCTGGTTTTCGTTTGTTCACATCATCCTTCATCCTTACTTCACTTTCTGTGCATGAAGGAGGGGCACTTGTCTACCCAAGATTTTTGGGAATATCTCCCAGCACTGCAGCTTCTCAAGTGCTGGCAGTCCTTTTACTGCGCTGTTACTGACTTGGTGTGATGGGTTAGGAGACACGGCAGGACAGTCTGGATTAGTATGTCATGTGCTGCTCACAGTTGCAGAGGTGTATATATATCTGTGAGTCCCAGGTGTTTTGTTGCCTGTTGTTCAGCTGTTTCCCAAATCTTTTGAAGACCTCCAGCCAACTAGCTGGCCCCTTGCCCTGCCCTAGAACAGGATGAGCTTTAGGCTCCTTCAGAATTATCAGCCTGGTGTGAGCAGTTTTGAGCATCCCAACTGCTGTTTGGCCTCCCTGAACCACCAATTCATGTCTATTCCTAGTGAACATGAGGTACCAGTGCCTGCAATCCTTCCTTTCTGAGCAGGGCTGCCAGCATTAGCCCTTTCCTCTCTTACGATTGACCTCACACCCAGTGAGGGTGGGACACTGAGTCTGCTGTAGTGAACATAAAAATTCATGGTAATGAATTCTTCAGTCCGTCATAGCAGAAACTCTTCACTATAGGCACATTTGAGGTGCAAGCCCAAGGCACATGCACAGTCCATGGTCCTGGGCTTGTATTTCAGTCTTTCAGCTTTCCAGAAGGGCTTTGAACAAAAGGCTTGCATGACTTGTACAAATGACTTGCATGGAGGAGGCTCTGATTTCCTCCTGTTTATAGGTCTCATTTTCCCCAGCACTGAACTGTAGGTTGCTTTATTTTTCAGTTACTTTGTGGGCATGTGTGGAGATGGAGCCAATGACTGTGGGGTAAGTGACAATTCTTTACAATATATTTATTTAAAAAATGAAAAATGAATGCAATGCCAGTAGAATACCCCATACTGAGCACACACTGGAGATGTGAGTTCTCTGCTTAGTCACAGAGCAGATGTACTGGTGCCAGTTCTTATTCAGGCCACAGTGTGGTCTTCACATTGCAAGAGCTGTCTTAGGCAGAGATTCTTGTGGTTTGTGGTCTCAAGGACTGATTAATTTCCTTTGCAAAAACCACCAGAGGATTCTCCAGATTGTCCACTGGTGTTCATCTTCAGTGTCTGGGGGTAGAGAAGACTTAGGTGAGGAGAAGTTTCCATGGGGAACAGCTGCAGCCCTACAAGGTTTTTATAAATGTACATTTTACTGAAGTACAAGAAATTTTTTTGTGTGTGTGTTGTGTTTTGGGTTGTTTGTTTGTTTTTAATTAGTTAGTTGGTTAGTTTGTTTTTTTCTTTCCAAAAAAAAGGGTCCATGTTCAGGTGGGACCCAAAACTCCCTTCTGGGCAGGTTTAGTTCACTCCATGACTTTGCACATCCTTGTGTCAGTGGGAGCAATGCCACCTAGGCAGTGAAGCACTCACTTGCCTTAACAATAAGTCCCGAGGGTTCTCCTGGGGGAAGCAAGCAGAGAACCTAGACTGTCTACATAAGGTGTGATTACAAGTGAGGGCTGACAAAGGAGGCAGAGGCAAACGTGTCTTCTGCAGCTGGTGGTGGATGACTTTGGGTTCTATGGGAGGTGGGCTTTCCCATGCTGTCATTCCCATTCTTCTTCTGGATGTGATGCCTCAACCACATCCCACTGGAGGAACCTTTCAGGCAGAGCACATCCAGGGAGTGAAAAGAGGCTGCTGTTCACAGGAGGGATCATGTAACAAGGGGTAATTTCTTGGCTGACATATCAGTTGCTGTGTCTTCCTGGTCTGTGAGTGCTGAAGGAGAATTAACTTTCAGGCTTTGAAAGTGGCACATGCAGGGATATCACTGTCGGAGCAGGAGGCATCTGTGGCTTCACCTTTCACATCCCGAACCCCCAGCATAGCATGTGTGCCAGAGCTAATCAGGTAAGCATGGGGGTTTGTTTCCTGTTACATAAAGGAGACAGTTCCCACTCCTCTCAAATATTAGTGTTGGGTGTTCCCACCAGGCCAGAACAGGAAAAAATAAATGCCTTTGACCGTGAAATCGCCATTTGCCTAGTTCTCATCTCAAATTCCTTTAAGATACATTAATTATCTCAAGGCTACAGGAGGAGGGCATCTACAGTGGAGACATCTCTGCTTGTGACACATGCCTTCTTTTTGAACAGCGTTTTAAGAGGACTGGCAAGAGGAGCAGACCCATCATCTAACTGGTGTCCTTTGTTCATGTCTCCACACAGGGAAGGCCGTGCTGCCCTTGTCACTTCCTTCTGCATGTTCAAGTACATGGCGCTGTACAGCACCATTCAGTACCTTGGTGTTCTCCTGCTGTACTGGGTATGTCTTGCAAATGTGTTGGCTAGAACTGGATGAGCTACTACTCCCTTGTAGGAGAAACAATCCATAAAAGCCACAATAAAACTAGAGTATGGAGCTTTACCTTTATCTGAGCTGCAGATTTCTGTGGCGTGATCATATGGTCCTCCTGTACCCTCAGCTGAAAACTGGATTCTTCCCATTAACTTCAGCCAGCAGGCTCAAGATCCAAGCTGGGCAAAAAGAATGCTGAGATACTGAACAGTATTTTGGGTGAGGGCATATGTCTGTGAAAAGGGAGAATCTGGCATAAGCATATGTTGTTGCAATTTACTCAGCATTTAAAGCATGAATTAGCTTGACAGTAAGCAAAATCCCCTAGAGTGCCTTAAAGCATTTTTGCGTGGCTTCTTCCCAAATAGAGAGGAGGGCTTTGCTTTCAGAAGTCACCCAGCATTGAGAAAGCCCGTCTCTTCAAATAGCCTTCTTTTTTATTGCATTGAGGGAACTGGAAGCATTGTTAGTCTGAACAATGCACAAAATGAGAGTGTTCACTGCAGGGTGGTGGATTGTGTGGTCTTCTTATCTGCTGACTAGCGTTTCAGAACAAACAGGAGAGCATTAGCTCCATGAAAATAATACAGCTTTCTGAAGACGATATAAACAAGCCCATGGCAAATGTCTGATTTGTGATTTTGTTTTTCTTTGTGTTCTTTTCAGCAACTAAACTCTTTTGGGAATTACCAATTTTTGTTCCAAGATCTGGCTATTACCACTGTAATTGGTGTGACAAGTAAGCCCCTTAGTCATCCTATGTATTAATGCGAGAATGATCGAAAATGTTTTTCAGCTCCTTGGAAATGCATAATTGTGTGTACAGAAAGGAAGAAAAGGGAGAGACTATGTAGAGTACGGGATGTTTAGGTTAGTAGAAGAGGTCTCTTGTTTGAGAAAAGCTCTGAAATAAGATGGGTAATTCTTAATGGTGCATTTGCTGAACATGGAGGTTGTGGGTAACTGGGATGTTATCTTTAGAAGGAGGAATGAAGTGGGAAGTCTATTCAGATTTTTTCCTGTTGACTTGAGAAAGCAGATCAAGAAGATACCTAAGGATCCGTGCACAAATGAAAAAGTGTAGGGATTGACTGTTTGGAATCCAACTCATATTTGAAGCTGTGTAGGCAGGAGATATGAGAGGAAAGAGGTACAAAAATGGAGAGGAAAGAAAAGACAGATGTCAGACACTACAGAGCAAGAAGCTGTAATCCGAGAATAGGAGAGGAAACTGATGTTAGAGGGGAAAGGGAAAGAAGCGGTGGTTGAGATAAATGCAGGAAGAGATTCAAAATCAGGAATGGCAAGGGTAGGAGCATGAAAAGCACATATCAAAAGTACATAGCTGTCTTCCATCTCTGCTGGAACATAGACAACTGGAAAAGGCTTTGATTAAATCAAGCCTAAAAGGCTCAGCCACAATACCAGGTGCTAAAAGCTACCTTGCTTGCAAGTAGCCCATTTGGGACACTGCATCAAGTCTTTCTGTGTAGCAGTTTTACTCAAAGTCTGGATAGCTTTGTTAAACCTAAGAACAGAGGAAAACCTGTTGATTCAGCTAATGCAGTCCTCCACCAGCTGAAATAACCAGGCACTAGGTGCTTAGTCCAGGAGAATGCACAGAACATGGGCAACAGAAAATCCCAAGCCATAGTTGACAAGTGACAGAAAGAGAACAGGAGACCCTGAGCATATCCTTATACCCTTGGTCCTGACAGTAGCCAAATAAAAATCCAATATTTTCTTTTCCAAAAAGCCTCATGATAGTCAGACACCATTAATTAACCTGCTCTGTGGCCATTAAGATTTTGTAAGAAAAAACCTTTGTATTTTATACTTGATACTAGTATTTGTATGTGTTATAAAGAATATTATAGACTGTAAAAGTGATGGCCATTGATAACAGTAATATACAGCAGCACTGCTTGTATTTTGGACACACTAATAAACATGTCTGTGCGTGTTTCAGTGAGTTTCACGGGTGCCTATCCAAAGCTGGTTCCCTACAGGCCTCCTAGCCAACTTGTCTCGCCCCCGCTGCTGCTCTCTGTTGTACTTAACATCCTCTTCAGCCTCAGCATGCAGATTTTCGGGTTCGTGGTGGTCCAGGAGCAGCCTTGGTATTCCAAGACTGATATACACAGGTAGGTCCCCTTCTTGGGACGCTGGGTGCCACAGGGCAGACCCAAGTGGGACAGGTCTGCATGGTACTATTAATCAGCTTAACTACAGGCCTGATCGGCAGCTGCAGGCAGAGCCTGTGCTTCCTCACAGGGTGCAGACATATTAAGCAGTGTTGTCTGCAGGTCCCTACATTCTCCAGCAAGTCTTCCATGCAACACAGCACATGTGGTGAGAATGCTGCTGTTGAGCAC
Source organism: Columba livia (assembly GCF_036013475.1). Taxonomy (NCBI): domain Eukaryota; kingdom Metazoa; phylum Chordata; class Aves; order Columbiformes; family Columbidae; genus Columba; species Columba livia. The sequence goes on along the minus strand of NC_088610.1, from coordinate 7,878,402 downwards.
AAAGAGGAGTATTTGATTGCAGAGAAGACCAGAGTATCCAAGTAGGTTTGAGCTCAGGCTCTGCCAAGTTCAGAAAGCTCAATCCAGTGGGTAAAATTGAGGATATTGCCAAAAACCTGCAACCTTGTGATAGCAGGAGCAAATCATGGCTGTGGGGAGAATTCCTGATAGTGGTATGGAAAGCAGGGGCAAATAAACAGGACAGTGATTGTTTGCTAACTGGTGTGACTCTCTTTTTTCAGTGCCTGCCTCTTGATGAACAATCACATGGAGAATTCCTCCTCTATTTCCAGCCTGGGACATGGTGGGATGAGAGATGTAACCCTTGAGCAAATGGACAATGGCTACAAGAGCTATGAAAACACCACAGTGTGGCTGCTAAGTACCATCAACTGCATCATTGTAGCACTAGTGTTTTCCAAGGGAAAGCCTTTCAGGCAACCTGTCTACACAAACTGTAAGTGTGGGGAGAAAGGGAGGGATCTGTAAGTCAACCCAAGAGGTCAATTCAATAGAGAAAAGTTAAAACTTGACTCAAGTGATGCCAGCCAAAAAAGCAGAAACCCAGTATTAGATTTCTTAATGACTAAAGGCCAACTTTTCAGAAGTTTTAGTGCCAGTGGCATCCTGTGACCAGCAGCTCTCTGAGCTGGGCCCACACTTTGTGCTTCTGTAATGCTAAAAACTTGGCCCTGGCATTTGGATTTCTGAAATAGACAAATGGAGTTTAATAAAAACTTTTAAGGAGTAGCAGGAAGGTGGTGATGGCTCACAGAAGCATCACATTACTTAAGGCAGCCTTAATGAGTCATCTTGAGAGGAGACAGAATTAGGGGTTGGAGACATGGCTTATCGATGGGCTTGGCAGTGTTAAGTTTATGGTTGGACTCAATGATCTTAAAGGTCTTTTCCAACCTAAACGATTCTATGATTCTATGAAAGATGCTTTTAGTGTTTTAAATCTGTGGCTACAAGGCTTGTCCCAGCCTTACCTATATCTGCTTGATCAGTAAAGCTGGGGTTTTACTCTGTTCACTTTTCTTTTGCTGAAATGGATTTTATTTTTTACTGTTTCACACAGAAAATGATTACAGTCTTCAGTAGTAAAGGCAAGCAGCTGAGATTGCTCACAACGCTGTGGTTTTATTTGCTTCTTCTTGTCTCTTCAGATGTGTTCATACTGGTGCTCATAGGACAGCTGGGCATTTGCCTCTTCTTGCTGTTTGCTGATATTGATGATCTCTACTCTAAGATGGATGTGAGTATTGTTCCAAGGTGGGTTTTCTTCCTGCTGCCAGTCCTGTTGTAAGTGGGATTGCTTTTAACAAAAGGCACAGACTTTTGCAGTGATACACGGTACCTCTAAAGGAAAATCAAATTTAAAGAGATGGACTTTAGATGATGGGCTGGAAGAACCTGGAGATAACAGTAGCTCCAAACTCAGATCTGTGCATTCTGGCACCTGGGCAACTACACATGCACATTTGATTGTTTCAGCACGTTGTCCATACAAGAGAAGATGACATCACTAAGTTTACCATGCTTGGTATGTTGATGGCTTGATAGTTGTGAAGCCAGGAGAGGAAAGGGGCTAGGCCCTGCAAGTTTAAACTAAGGCACCATGCACTTGTGTTTCTCAGGCTGTGCTGCTCTGCACACAGATCCTTCTGCAAAGATCTGCCAGTTCACACTCACAGCACCTCTTGGTTCTTAGTCCCAAATATTTTCAGGCTTCCTGTTTAAATTTCAGACAGTTCTCAGTTTCCTAAAGCAGTATTTGGATTTGGAACAGTTGTAGAGAAAGACTTGTGGGACTGTCATGGCAATAAGGGATCTGCCTTGATCCTTGATGAATAAATACTGATAGGGCTTGGTTTATTTAGTCTGGCAGAATGCAAACTGGGAGTTGCCTTATGCAAATCTATCTTAGGAGAAATGCAAGGGAAGGGTAAGATCTACATCGGCTGTAGGACAGGGTTGTCAGTGGACCTGGCAACAGGGTGTTGAGGCTGGGAGATGTTAACCTCATCCACTGTGACACAGCCTTGTAGCAGAAATCGCAGGAACAAAACAACAAAAGCAACGCACAGCTATTTTTTCAGTACATTTGCCATCAGAATGATGAAGTGTTGTGCCTTTGGACAGCAAATACTGAAAAAGATGCTGCTTCCAGTCCTGTAGCTTTGCATGAGGGTTGGCAAGTGGATTTAGAAATGGAAATAATGAAACATGGAAAGAGAAACGCAGACAAGGGGAATGGATCTGGATTTTGAATACTAAGCAGCTGAGCTAAAGCTGCCTCACAGTGTAACTGTTCCCAGAGCAGTGGCTCGGCAGGCAAAACCAGTTAAAGAATCTACCACGAGATGGCACTTCAAAGCAAGTCTCAGTCTAGTTGTGGACTGTGGTGACCCAGGACATTGTCAGCACTGCAGCTGTGAGGGGCTAAAATGCCTTTGAGGAGAACTGCAAAACTCCTGGGCTGTCTGGAGGGAATACAGTGGATTTGCTAAGACAAAAGGAGGGAGCGGCAGTAAGAAATTCTGCAATAGCCTTGCCCTGGAGAAACTGCTGATCCAAATTTTGGATCTGAGCTCCAAAATAAGTTGAGCTACAGCCAGAAAGCCAGTGCTGCCAGCTGTGGGAAGCTGGAGCTGAGTGTGGAGCTGAAATACTCAGGCTTCCAACTACTTCCTGTAATAGAAATGTAGGCCTCCAGTTGCACCGTGGGAGGTTTAGATTGGATATTAGGAAAAAATTATTCACTGAAAGGGTTGTGAAGCGGTAGAGCAGGCTGCCCAGGGAAGTGGTTGAGTCACCATCCCTGGAGGTATTTAAAAGACATGTAGATGTGGGTGGTGCTTAGGGACGTGGTTTAGTGGTGGAGTTGACAGTGTTAGGTTTACGGTTGGACACAAGGGTCTTTTCCAACCTAAATGATTTTCTGAGTCTATGATTCTATGACACAAGCTCCTACCAGTGTCCAGTGTGTGTACACGTTGTCGATCAGCTTCTCCTGCTTTTTTCTCAGCTTGTTTGCACCCCTACCATGTGGCGGATCTCCATGTTGATGATGCTTGCGGTCACATTCGCTATGTCCTTTATTGTCGAGGTGAGCATGCTTCATTGAAAATACCTGTCAGCACTAACTGGAGAGATGAAAGTGTCAAGTCTCACTCTTTCTCCCTCCTCCTCATCCCAACTTGGAAATATCTAGTAAAACAAGAGTGGTTGCTGCTACCTCGCCCTTTCTCTCTTTGCTCAAAGTCCCACATCTGAATGATCAGATACAAGGGAGTGCAAGGCCCAACCACCTTTTCTGTCCTCTGGTGCATGGGATGTATCAGGCCCTGCCCCAGACTAGAGAAATATGGGCAATCTTTGGTGTTTTCTACACAGATCCTGAAAACTGTCTGGAGGAGCTGGTCTCAGTTTTCTGGTGGAGAGCTCTGGTGGAGCTGGTATGAGAAGTGGTCAGCAAAATGCTATTTAAAGAATGTGGATGAGCAGGACCGGGTGGGAGATCTGGGTCTCCACTACTTGCCCCATGTGTGTCCTGTGAATGAAGAGGGAAAACTGCTGTCCAGGTCCTCCAGAATTGTCCTTTTGCTCTTGCTTTTACAGGAAGCTGTCATAGAGAACAGACCCCTGTGGCTGCTGCTGAAAAAGACCTTCCGGTACCAGTCAAAGAGCCATTACAAAAGGCTGCAGCGAGTGTTAGACCAGGACCCAGCCTGGCCACCTCTGAATGAAACCTTCTTCTCAGACTCTGTGGCAATATCTGTGGAGGGAAATATGGGAGGCCACAGCAATCCAACATTTGACAGCAACGAGGATGCACTCTGAAGGAAAATACAGAAGACACATTTCCAGGACATTTGCAGTTGGCTGTTGAAGGACTATCTCAGAGACATAAGAGGAAGGACCAACTCCTCACTGCTCCCCTATTCTGAGACTAATCAGCTCTGGCTTATTTTTAAATTAACTGGAAGCAGAAAAGCTGGCTGCAGTAGCATGAAGCCACAACAGTGTTTCCCCTGTCCTCTTGCCCATGTATGAATGGCTGCCAGCTGAAAATGGAACAGCTTGCTGAATATTGACAAAGTATTCATGGTTGAAAAACCCCACTGCTGCATTCCTCTCTTGAACTGCATTGTGAAGTCCATAAAGGAAGGGGCTCCTCCAGATGAGAAGTAGCTAATTCAGATACCAGCACTCCCCTGGGGAGATTCCCTTCAACAGAACATTTAGAACTTACTCCTGATAGAGGCTGCTCATTGACAGGTCCTGGGACTCCTAGAGCTCTTGAAGTTTCAGATAATTCTACCTGGTGTCTGGCATTTCTTGGGGCTTTTTCCCCTTCTGGCAGTCCTTGGCTTTGTGGAGCTGCAAATAGCTGAAGCCTTCTAGAAGCATCCGCTCCCAACACCGTTGTGCAGAGCTCTGTTGCTAGCTCACTGCTACCAGGCAACATGTTTGCCATCTTCTCAGTTTAAAATGTGGTGCTTGCATTTTCTAAGTGAAAAAACTATTGACCTACAGAGCAGAGTGATATAATCGTTTAACAGTTCTTTTTTGAGGGAGGTATTTGCTCAGTATATCCATTTCAAAAATGTAGAATGAAACACATGATAATTGCAAATTATGATCTCATTCTGTACAAGGACATGCCGTCCCTTGTGGTGTGAGCTCGCTGTGCTAGAGTGGCTGCTGCACGGCTGGGCTGCTGCCTGGCATCAGCTCCTGGTTTACCAGTGCCAAACCAAGCAGATACTGAAGGCATGACTACCCCCAAGGGCGTCAGTCCTGAATTATAAGACGGTTGAGCCATCTAGGTCTCAGAACAATTTTGTTAAATCCTGTGGCATGCTCTGAAGTTGAACCATCTGAGGGCTTTGACTCTGGTTTCCAACCACAATTGCACATTCTACACGCCATGTGTCATTCATCAAGTTGTATTCCTCACCTCTTAACCTTGGATGGAGATTTCTGCTCACTCTGCTGTGCTGAGTGCATAAATGCAACAGCGCTGCTCATTTCTGCAGGTTTTACCTACTAAAAAAAGCAGCTTCTACTAGCACAAATTCTCTTAGCCCTTTGACGCCAGGCTGGCTTCCTGCTCATCATGTTTTGTAGTCTCTGTTCCCAGCTGAGTACAACAAGACATCAGTCAGAGAGGCTTTAGACCAAGAGGAACACTTCCTTCTTCGGATAAAGTGTGCAGGGGAGTTGGCCCCTTGAACTGACACCAAAATTTGTTTGTTGTAGCTGGAGCTTGCCTGTGCTTTAGTGATGGGGCTGAAGAGCACAATGGGAGCACTTTGGTGTTGGGGAATGGACGTTCCCACTCCTCCATGCTAAAGAACGCTTGGGTTGTGACAGAAGCTCAGAATCAGGCAGGTTGGGAGTCACAGTAAAGATTCCCTTGGTCTTTAAGGGTAAAAAGTAGCTCTGGAAAACTGAGAGCAGATCAGAGGAGATTATGGATTGTTTTGATTAAATATGTCCATACCAGAACAGCGTTTGAAAATAATTTAACTTGAATTTAAAAAAAAAAACCAATACTATTTTTCTTAAAAGAAAAAAAATGCCAAACCAAAAATGTTTCAACTTGAATAAAACATTTACTTGACTCAAAGCATTTTTTTCTCTCTTTTAAACAAGTTTGACCTAAGCAAATGGAGTAAATACCTTCCTACCTCCTGCAGTTTACCGAACACTAAATACCTGCCACAAAGCCACACAACTTGACACAAACCAGAAATAGTTCACATTTATTCATGAAAGTGTCTCCAAAGTTTGGATGAGTTCACAGTTTGCAGCAAAATCCATTGGAAAGTAAAGACTAGATGCTCTGTGCCCTCCTTGCAGCTTAAGGAGACATCGAAGAGCAGGTGAGAGGAGATATTCCTGCCATCCTCGGTTTGAGATAGATACAGTACCATTTTTCTTGGAGACAAAATTCACTGTCCCATTTATGAACTCGCACACACAAGAAATATGTTGCTGCATGTGCTAAACTGGCAGCTGCAGTAGCATTGCCAACTAGGCACAGAATTTATGTTTATGTCACAACTGACAGTATAAAAGTATTGATTCCTTTTGAACCTGTGGTGGTTGTAGGGTCAACAAGATAAAGACCTGCTTGCCTGCTGCTGAAATACAGCCTTACCTGCAAGAGAACAGAATTCAGATGATAGGTGATATTTAACCTCTGCCACTCTTTAAGGTATCAGTCTTGTGTTCCATCTTCCTATGCAAGTCCAATATTTTCAGTTGTACCGGGGTGTATTTTATCATCTTCCCTGGGTGGCGTCAGGCACAGTTTGAACAGCAGAGTGATGCAGCATGTCCCAGCTGCACTGAACTGCTTATATAGCATAACTCAGGCCATCCACACATCCTTGGTTCAGAAACCAGCTCATATGCACACATCAAGCCCCTGCATTCTGCTCCCTCACCTCTCGTGGAATATCAGAGGTCCCAATCCACATCTCACTGCTGGGCTGGTCTCCTCAAACATGGACTGGGAATGTATTTAGGGTCAGGATAAGGAATAGGCAAAAATACAAGCTTCAAGTGTGTTTAGGATTCACTTCTGCATTTTGCATTTTGAGGGTCTCTCTGATTTGAAAGAACCAAATACTTCTGGAAATCAGGGCAGCACAAACAGTAGCAAGCCTGCTCTCACCTGCCGTCTGTCTGCCAGGCTCCTTGTGCCCATCCTGGCTCATGCGAGCAAGAGAGGTGAGTGCAACGTGGGTGCTCAGTTTTGTCTGAGTGTTTGAACTTGCTGCTTGTAACTCCCAGCTTGTAACACTGGCAGAACAGTAGAGAAACAGAAATAAAAGCCACTTAATGAAAAGAGTTGTTTTGTAGGAGTGTTACGAGTGTTTTGCAAATTCTGAGGCTTCAGAAGGGCAGAGACAGATTGACAGTCCTGGATGTGGCTTCCACAGTCCCTGTCTGCATTCCAAGCTATCCAAGCAGCTGAAGAATCCCCTAGAGGACTGGAGCTCCAGGCTCACTTTTCCATTTTGTGCCTGGCAGTGGGCACTGGTTGGACAGACCCCGGTGGCCCTTGCCAGCAGACACTGTCCATCCTGGTTAGCTTCTTACAACTAAATCAAAGGGGCAGACTCTGGAGCGCAGCCAAAGTGCTGAGCCACACAGCCACTCTGAACAGCTCGTTTCAAAATTTGATTTCCTTTTGAAATACACTTGTCCTAGTTAATGAAAGAAGAAAATCACTTTTATTTTTGTCCTTCACTTTTTTTCATGACTTGTTTATCTTGATACAGTCATCTCAGCTTTTGTATCTCATCAGCACTCTGGAGCTCAAGTCTCTTGGCAGCTCACACAACCAATGGAGGAGCAAAGCTCCATTTAAAAGATGCAGACCCTTGCCAGTAATAGCTGTAGGTGTGCATAATATTAACACGCCAGAACCTTTTACAAGACACACCAGCTTTCCACTTACATGGCACCTTTTGTCTGACAAACCTGCTGCACAACACAGCTCTTCAGGAGGGTTACAGAGGAGGCTGTGAAGACAAGGTACCTGCCAAGGATCAACCAGGATAGGAAAGCACAAATAGCTGCTACCTGGACCACTTGGTTCAAGGAAAGGAAGCAGAGAATTCAGTTATATATTGAGGGTGTCTGGTGACAACAACTGAATTTAGAGGACTCATTACTCACTCTTATAGCCTCTAAAGTCGTCATGTTGGAAAAAGAGTCCTGAAGCATTCTGCGCTAATATTGCCCACCAGACAGTGCTTAACCCCTCTACAGCCCTCGTGCAGTTTGTGGGCAGATGGCACGCAGCCCCCAAGCTGGGAGTGTCACGCTGTGTGTGCTGCATGATTGCTAAATGCATACAAGGAATGGCAACACTCAAACACAGCGTCAGCTGAGCCAGGCTGTGTAAATTTTCTTCCTGGTTGGCTATCAACAGTGGGGACATGTCACAAATATGACTTTTTACATGGCTTTCATTTAGCAGCAATTTAGGATTGATTGATATTTTTTGAGATGGACCACAAGATTAGACCATATAATTATGTGCAGCAGCCTGAGAGGGCTGCACTGAGTGCTTTGCAAACATGAGTTGGAAACTCTACCTCTATTTCCTAACATGGTGTGATTACAGATTCTGGTGAGGGTCTAAGACTTTCTCCTCCAGCTTTCTGTGCAGAGAACAACTGGAATCCAGATATTTCCAGTGCACAGAATGTGCACAGAGGTAGACGCTTCTGCAGAGGTGTAAAATACAGTCCTGTCACTCCTGTATTTGCTAGAGATATGTATGTGCTGCGTGCACTGGATGCACAGCAGCATGGCCCCCAGGATGGGAGTTTCTGTCCTCTGCAGGCAGAGGCTGTGAGCAAGTGCTTCCCAGCATCTCCAGTGTCACTGTTTGCCCAGTGCTGGGGACTGAGAAAGTGCCTTTGTCATGGGGATGCAGGTGCTCAGGGCATGCACAGGTGGGAGAGGTCCTGCCCTGCAGGGCACACCTGCACCTCTGTATCAGGATTGCTTGCAGGGCTACTAATAGCCGTGGGAGTCCAGGTTCCCTGGTTGCCTTCAGCAAATTCCTGCTGGGTTTTAACTGCCGCTCATGTGAGCTTGTTTTAGACTAGAGAGATCAGGGTGGTTGCAGCAGCTTGGTTGCAGCACAAAATGAAAAGCTTGCTGTTGGAGACAGGTAGGGAGTCAGGTGGGGATTATCTGTGTTATGCTGATTGCTGCAGGTAGCATTTTCTTAGGGAGTCACTAGCTGGTGTGTGGATATGGCCCTCAATACCTGCATTTGCTTGTGTAACAAACAGTGGGGGTGCCAGCTCCCTGCTGAGGGTGGAGGGCCAGGATGGATGGGTGGAGTGAGGCTGTTGCTGCAAGTGTCCACTGAGCTGGGAGCCTGCGCACCCCAGATGAGCTGCGCACACTTCCAGGAGACTCCATCCTTGCCATATCTGGCCTGTGGCTGCAACCCCACTAGCAGAGAAGGGCACCGGGTGCTGCTGAGATCGCTGCCTTGTGCCAGGCTATTTGCAGCACACTGAGTGATGTTCTTCAAACACATCTTCCTGCGGTCCTGATGGCTGGAGCAGCCTTGCTCCCAGGTGCTGTGCTTCTTGGAAAACTCTTCTTACTGCAGACAGGCTCAGCGAGGTAAATCAGCCGTGAATGCGGGTTCCCTAAGCTTTGGCCTTCAGTGCTTCATTCTAAGTGCTGTGTGAGCACCCGGTGTGTATCTCTAAGAACAGGCTGTGCACCAGCACTGGCTGCCTCTGTACTGCACCTGTGCACAGTGATCCAGCTGATGGGATGTGTGTCACAGCTGTGCAGGGACCAGCTGCGCTGGCTGAAGCCACCTCTCTGCCTTGGGGGACTTGGGCTTCTGTAAGCAAATTAAAATCTGGAATTTTCTGAATTGTGGACACTATGGTTTGTCCTCCCAGCCTGAAAGCACCATGTGTTACTGGTTTAAACTCCTGCGGCCTCTGAAGGAATATTTTGTATACAACAAGGCTGCACATCTAAAAGCTGCAGAGCTGGTTTGAAATGGATTTTGCTAACATGGTATAAGGGCTGCATGGTTACCTTTATTTCAGTTGAGCTGCATTGATTTTAGCTTAGTTTATGTTGATTATGATCAGAGTTCAGATAAATCAAGTTAATTGGTCTCTTAAACCTAAATAGATGGTTACTCCACAGCCTTTAAATCACTTGAAAATTATATTTGAAGTTGAACCAGTACAACTGTTTGTACAAGCCCTCTCCAAGGAGCTCTGCTTTGTTGTAAACCGTGTAAAGCACCAGTTGTCCTTCTGGAATTTCTCTGACAGGTGTGGGATTTCCTTTTCTTGTTGTTTTAAATAATAATTTAAACCACCATTTCTTCCTCTCACCTGCACAAGCCATGTCAATGTGTTACACTATCCCCCTACATTGTGTACTTCAGTTGGCAAGCTATTCTGGAAAAGCATTCAGTGTAGTCACAAGTACACATATGAAAACATTTCCTTTTACTTACTCCCTGTGCAGGGTCACTTAATACCTCCTCAGGGACAGGTGCCTCATGCACCACCTGCCCTGTGGAAAGGTGGGTAATTGTAATGTCTGGTCTTGGCTAGGTATCTCACCTCTGAGATGTCACAGGGTTGCTCTGCAGCTCCTTGCATGAGGCAGTGGGCAGCTGGCAGCATCTGTGCTGGTTCCAGGGCACTGGGCAAGGCAGCACCACAGCTGCTCACCTGCAATGCTGCTGTTTGTTCCTGAGTGTGGGTGCCCTCCTGTCCTCATCATCAGCCCTAGGGTGAAGCTGCAGGGGTTTCCTGGAGCTGGGCTTTTTGGAGTGGGGAAGAGAGCTGAGAGGTGCCCTGTATAGAGAAAGAAATGGATCGCTGCAGTAGGAATGGAGACAAATGATGGAAAACAATTGTTTGTGGGTTTTTTAGTTGTTTTTGTTTTCACAAAAAAATTTAATCTCTTTTTCTAGGTTTTCATTTGAGCCTTAAACCAAAGTTATTTTCCCAAATAAAATTTTATGCAATGTGCCACAGCATGGGTGGCACAAAGCGAGCCCTGTAGTGGGGGCTGCCTGGGTTCCCACCTTGGCCTCTGTGTGGAAGCAGGGAGGGACACTTACATGGCTGCTGAGGGGGTGAGTGTAGGGCTGCAGGGCCAGGGTGGCACCTACCACGGCTGCTGTCTCAATGCTGTGAGAGCTCTGTCCAGGCTGGATGTGGGTGGCGTGTCCAAAGGGTTGGCCTCTCATTGATTCTTCGTTAATACAGGAAGATCTGGTGTGACAATGCTCCTCTGCTGGCAGCAGCCCAGCAGCATCATCCTTTCACCACCTCTGTTCTACACTTAACTACGGCGTATCAATCAGCAAACTCTCATTTCCAAAAATGATCTTGAGCAGTTATGAGAGGGGGCTTCGGTCACCAGCTTTTCCTTTCAATAAGCTTGGGCTTCCCAATGAGCAAACACCATGGTCAGACTTGTTACCAAAGAATGCTTTCTCTTTGCTGTACAGGAGATAACTGAGTACAAAACCCAAGGCTGCCGAAAGGCCTTGTGCATTGCTGGATACATCTTGTTCTGTGGGGCTCTGCTGCTGCTGTTTTACTGGAAGCCAGAGTGGGATGTGTGGGCAAACTGTATCTGCTGCAGCTTGGAAGAAGCGGATGTTGTTCTGCTCAGAACAATAGTAGGTGAACTGTCTGAGCTCATTGTGTTTTGCAGAACCTAGTGTTTTCACAGATGGGGCAGCTTGTCTGTCTTTGCATGATGTAGCAAGTTAATGTTTGGAATTGGAGTGGCAGGGATGAGTCAAGTTTTGCAGAACTAACCATTTTCATTTGCGGAGTTTGAAACACTATGTAGAAGGACACATTTACACTAATAAGAGTGCAGATACACTTCCTGAAGGCTGGGAACCAAACGGCCTTCAGGCATTCCAGCTGTCCAGGGTCCAGCAGCTGTTCTCTGCCAATAACATCTTCCATAGAACAGCTCTGCCTTTTCCCTTCCTTTATGTATATGAGCCAACTGGCTTCAGTGGAGGGATCATCTTCAGAAGTTGTGGCTGTTAGTGGCCTTTCTGCTTTGAAGTTATTGGAGAATGCTAAGTAGATAGGTTTTAAGGAGCTGGGTTTTAGGCATTAGTTATATTCTAGGTCTTCATGACTGTAAACTAAAACCCAACCCAGTTCTATCACAGCAAATGTTTAAAGCAGTTAATGCTCAACATTGCAATGATATTCCTAAAATAAATGCACTCAAACCACTAAATGAGTAATCTGTTACTCATTGTAACTAGTTACATTAGACTAAACTGATTAAAGCGTGATTCAGTCTGATGTACATCTGTAGCAGTAAAACTGTGTTGCTTTTGGCTATGGATGTACAAGTAACACGGTGTTACAGGAGTTTTGTAGAGCAAAGCACCTAGTGCTGAGGTCTCAATGTCCACACCAGATGTGTTTCAGAAGGCTTTTGCTTCCAAAGTAGTTCTAGTCTGATCCCACAGACTAAATATGCACCCAGTAGCTGTTGAAGCTTCTGGTTTGGTTTAGTCTTTGAAATTCTTCCACAGCATGAATCAAAGCAAATGGAGATGACTGCAAGATTGCCTTTGAAGTGCCTTAGTGATTAGTAGGAAAACACTGATACAAGCATCCCTTTTACTATGGACTTACATTTACTATGACTGCAATGATGCCACAGTAGTTCTCTGGGAATCTCATATATGCTTCCCAGAGTCAGGAAACATCATCACAGGCAGCATTTTGGGCTTTTCACTGAACTGTGCTCTGTTTCTCTAGGACGAGTTTCACAAATACGCATGGAAGCAAGTGACCTGGATTGATTTGTCCACATTAGCACTACCTGTTGGTAGTAATTCAGATGATCCTCTTGTGGCTGATATGGACTCTGTCATAAACAGAGCCATCATGAAGGCACAGCTAAAGATAAGTCATCTATAAAATGGAGAAGAACAACGGCAGGGACAATGTGGGTGAAAATAGGAGTGAAGGTACCTGGAGTCTCCCAAGGGTGCTCTGTCATCATCTTCCTGCAAATCCTGTTTACATAAGCTCAAATTTTCTCCTAAAACATGGGGAAACATTTCTGTAACAGTGAGATGCTTTTCCCTTGAATGGCAAAAGGACTTTTTTCTATTTGGTCTTGCAGATGAGTTGTATCCAGATGCTGAAAATCCAACATACTTGGGACTTTTCTGTAAAAGAATTCAAGAAAGTTGGGTGAGTGTCAACAGCCTCTTTGTGGCAGGCAGCTCCTTTGTCTGACTTTCTCCTGTTATCCTAGGTCATTAGAAGACAGCAACATGTGTCACAGCATACACCACAAGTCTGGAGCTGGCCTCACAAGAGAAGAAGATCTGGTATGGTCTACATATAAGTAGGCAATTGTGACAGCATGACCTAATAATTCTTCCTTTCAAATTCAGGTGAACTTCTTGCTACTCACCCTAGTAGAAAGAAAGTGCAAACTGTGTGGGTGACATTTGGAAAGGTGCAAAATCACTATCCCTTGCTCTCTATTGAACTCATTATTTTCTCAGTGATGCCAGGCAAAGTCTGGGGAAAATGCTACCAGTTCCACCTGGGTTCAGGGCACAGCAAACTGTGACTGGCTTCCTTTGCCGTTTTCTCCTTAAAAGCCCTCTGGAAAGCTCATCGTAGGGTTTAGCAGCAAACAGATGATCTTTTCAGCAAGGAAACAGTAAAATTCTGCCTCTGTGTAAAGTCCCCTCAAATACAATAGCTTCCTGACAGGTTTGTCTGTCCTGCTCAGCCATATGGTGCCCCCAGGACTTGTTTCTTTAGTTGTGTTATTGTTATTTGGGCGTACTATTTTCCACATGAAGTCTTAACCTATGTGACTAAGCTACAACATGGGGAACTCTTCTCTACCTTCCTACAGGCAGCTGGTGTGTGTCCCTAATGCCATTGAAATTGAAATCTGTCATGTTTGGAAGTTGCTTTTTAAAGAGGTCAGTAAGTCAGACTAGTACTTGGTGGGACAGGTTTGAAGTGTTTTGAAGACTTTACCTTGGCACACTGGGATGTGGTGGTTGACATTTGACAGGCATGAGCCGTGAAGGAAAGTTGGTGAACCTCCTTTATGGCTATTAGCACACATTCCTTGCAGGAGGTTACAGGCAAGAAAACGAAGCTAAGAGGATGCTTGGTGCTGCATACTTGTAAGAGCTAAGTGTACCCCTTATGGTGACTGTGTGCCTTCTTGGAGTGCAGTAGTATGGGGGACTGATGTCCTCCTTCTCTGCTGTAGGCCCTTATTCCTGACTGAACATCTCCCATGAGCTATCTTGCCTCATGGCTGAGCAGTGACGTGCACCTGGGGTGCTCGTGCTTTCTGCAACTGCTAGGGCTGACCATGGCCACATTTGTAACTCTGCCCTTTCACGTAGGCTCTTGATAATGGTATGCAGTGAAAGTTTTACTGGTACACTGTTTTCCTCTTTAATAGCCTTGTTTTATTAGTCTAAAGGCAGTACTATACAAAGCACTGTACAATCTTGCTTGTGGCCTCAACAGCAGTGTAAATCAGGACTGTGCTTTAGAATAGAGGAAAACATTTGCAAAATCCCTATTTTATAATTGCCTTGTTCACCTAATAACTTCCTTTTCTCCTATGACTTAGCTGCAAGAAAGTTGTTTTTTTCCTGCATAAATAAGGACACACTGCAAATCTGTTCTACAGATGACAGACCAAACACATCCTGTGGATAAAAGGGGAGACATGTATGAATTGTTACGTGCTGGGTTTGTGTATAGAAATGCTGGACATATATTTTGCCAACCTGTAAGCAGAAGTTTCCATACAGGATACTGTCATACCACCTGTATTCACTCTAGTGGATTATGAATGCTACATGGATGTCTTTAAAATGTAAAGGAGCTGTGAATGCTGGGACTCCAAGCTAGCATTTGTCTGAACTTTAAGCAGAGTTTGTTTGAAACCCTACAAAATACCTGAAAAGCTCCAGGGCTCCTGAAATTGGTTGGATTTGATACTACCAACCTTTCAATGCCCCCTGGAGATGATTTTGAAGAGAACTTCGGTGTAGCACTCTAAAAAGTTTATTTAATTAGAACCTTGCTCTTCCATCCAAGGCTGAAGCTTTGTGTTTGAAATATAAATGGTGATGCCTGGAGGCAGACTGGTCCTCAGCTTGTGGTATTTCAGTCCAGATACAGCTTCAGTGGCCAAAGACTGGCATTCTGATTTAGTGCCTGTCTCTTTGTCCTGCTGAATGTCAAAGAAAGCATTAAATTTTCATTGAGGGATCGAATTCATCAGATGAATAATTCATTTCAGTTCCAGTCTTTATGCAGAAAGCTCTTTCAGTGGCTATTTTAGTTATACCAAGTCTACAGAAAAGTCTATCGCTCCTTCAGACAAGCCAAGTGGTGGTCAAATCTCTCAAAAACCTCATTGAATTAATTTGTTGTTAGCTAGATACCATAATAACCAATATTTATTTCCAGATTTCAGTGGGGCTTGTTTATTCAAACTTCTGCCATGGATGCAGCTGCTTAGAAGAATTTTCTAATAGTCTCATCTCATTCACTTTTTGACCTAAAGCACTCACCTGTGATAAACCTGAAACATTCAGTCTCTATGACAAAGGCAAATAGATCGAGCTGAGCCTTATGCAATGTTTGCCTGCCATTGAGTATCCTCATGCAGACAGGTGAGGTTCATGGTGCTTCCTGCTGGAATCTCAGAACAGTCTGGTTAGGAATTTGGAAAATGTTTCCTTGATTTCTGGACCCACTTTAAATACCTAGGGAAGGCAAAAATCAAATGGAGGAAGGATATGAAAGGGTAGAAAAGAGAAACTATATGGATGAACGCACAGACAGGAAAGAGATAAGAACAGGATTTTTGCAGGCAATGTTTTAGTCTCTCAGGTCTGGGTATCAGGTATCACATTCCTCTGGATTGTTAAGATTTAAAAGTGAAAGTGAACCAGTGATTCCTGAGTCCTGGTAAATGTTTTTTAATCTTCAGGGAAAATGGAAGGGTTAGAGGACAGCATTGAGAATTACAGTTCCTGCAGAGTGCATGATGTGATCAGAGGTGGTGGTAGGGGTGAAGGGACAGCAGCTCTGGGTGCACTGACCCCACTGTCATATTCATGGGCTGCTTCAGGGCCAGGCAGGGCTCACATTGCCTTCAGATTCACCACTAAAATCATTGTTCCTGCACTGAATTACTGGTGAAGTGCAAGATTCAGCCCTTTGAAAGGTTCCTCGAGAAGGTGGTATAGCAAAGTGCAGCCCAGGGGTAAATAATTTGCCCTTCCAGGAGCTGGATTTTGTTTGAATTGACTCTGCTTTTCCCTGGGCTGTTAGAGATGCACATGGCATTCCCTCTGAGGTCCCAGGCCCCTGGGGTTGTGGGACTTGGGGCAGTCTGTGCTCACTGGTGCACGGTGCTTTTATCGCTGCTTCACACCGACCTCAGCCAGGGCTTTGTGAACAGCCGGGGCTTGTGCCAGCACAGGTGTGTTGGTTGCGCATCATGTTTTTGTATCTCTGACTAATATCTGTAGGATGACTGTCACTCCCATGTTGAACAAGCACTCGTATGTCTTTGAGAGCACCTTTGTACATAAAGTATTGGTGTCTGTCCTGATATTGCAGAGCACAAAGAACAGATATGGTCCATTCAGCTTTCTTTAGCAAGGCTGGTTTAAAATGTGACCGATAATTTTGGCAGGAAGAATTACAATGTTTAGGGCCTCCGGATATTCTTCATACTGGCTTGACATCTTCACATGAACAATGCTAATGAAGAAATCCACACTCGGGGAGTAGTTTTTTGCAATTGCAACTTTTAAATCAAGATAAGGCATTCTCTCTAATGGCCTTGCAATGACAGTTAACTTCATCATTATCTCAGGATATGTAATTGTCTGAATTAGATTGCAAAAGCTGGCAGAACACAGACACTCAGCTAAATTAGAATTTCTGTTTTTCTTCTTGCAACGGCAGTTTTGTAAAGATAACCTTTACAACTTGGTTGTCCTGTTGATAGCCTCATAGCAAGGATGAAACTGTTGAGCAAAAAGAAAACCTCTACTAAGGGACTGCAGATAGCAATGTTGCAGTTAATGAGACTTACTCTGGCACAAAGCAGGAATAGCCCCTTGAAAGTCGAGGGAAATACAGCAGCATGAATCAGATGCAAACAGATAATTAGGTCCATGGTCCCATGGCAGCTTGTTCTAGGTTAACTCGATGAACTCGCATCTTGATTTCTAACAGGCAATGTGAAACCTCCCCTGGATAACTCAGCAGAGCTCAGTTTCTGTGATGTTAGCACAATCACTGAATTGTAACCTACTGCTTCACTTGCGTATTGATGTTTCAACACTGCAATTGCTTTGCCATCAACAGCAGTCCACCAAGCTGCATGACCTTGTCGAGGAGCACAACAAAGCCCATGTTACAGTCTGCACAATGAGTGAAGGTGAGTCACCCATGTCTCATTTTCCCCATAATTAACTAACGTGTTGAAAGGTATCAGGAATTGCACAGGTCCTGTTGATTTCTACCACTGGAACGTGAAGGGAGAGCTGCGGGGAGAACGGGGCAGAGGTGGGTGAGCCGGGCAGGGCGAAGTGTGGGCACAGCCTGTGCTGGGCGGTAGTGATGCATCTGTGTCATTATCATCTGTACCTGTGGCATCTATAATGATACAGGTGAACCTAGTAATTTGTGTTAAGAGTCGAGAACACCTTGCAAAATTAAATTTCACAAACAAGCAACTAGAAAACAACTCTGGCCTTCCGAGACTTGCTTCCCTGCTCTGCTGTAGGCTACTTTCACAATCTTGTCAAGTAGCCTGTGAGCAATTTTCAAGGAGACTAGGTACCTGGCTCCCACTGAGGTGTGAGCTTTCTTTCCTGCATCTCAGTTCCTTGCCCATAAAATAGGGGTTATAGCTATTTTTGCCTTGCAAAGATGTTGAGATGGGCAATTGCTAGGGTGATGGGAGACGTAAAGGCCTTGGATAGGTTTTCCTGGTCAGAGTGCTTTATGGACACTAAGCAAGTTAAACTGAAGACATCCACTTGGAGAGAGATGTTTAGACAAGGGCTGATCTTTGTGCTGCTGCTTTTCAGCCAGTATTATTTCTGAGAAGTACCAGCCTTAAACCATGCAGTGTCAAAGTTTAGTAATGTTGTGTGTGCCTCAAGACTTTTTTTAATTGCCCAGAACTTGTGCACAAGTAAAATTCAGTTTTGTATTGTTCTACAGGTTGAAAAGAGCTGGAGTCTCATTACTTAGTCCCTACAGATGTGTCTCTTTTAGATGGTAAAAAAGTTCTCTCTCCCGTGTGACGCTGTCCTGATTGATGGAGGCTGCATTGTGAATGAAGGGATGCTTACAGGTGCAACATTAGAGTTTGAAATGCTAGGGCCCTGTGCAGGTTATCTGTCAGGAAGATGTCTCTATCTTTTCTGGCAGCAAATTGTTTACTATTTATTAGAACAGTTTGCAGGAGGATATGGAATAACTGTGGCTTGAATAATTCACAGTTGTCTTGGGATTTTGAAACACTGCAATTGTGTAATAGCCATTTCTTATCCACATTAAAAACAAGTAGGATTAATATACTGTCAGGAATAGAAAGTAAAAATACCCAATTATACTAAATATGTATTTTTTGAGGTTTTGAATTCTGATCTTGCAGCAGTTCTGTTCAGGCAGGCAGTGTACGAGCACAGGGGTCAGTGCTATACCTAAACATAAAGCCACTACAAGGCATGAACTTAGTTTAAAGGCAAAATTTGACCCAAGCTCCTTGATACAAAATGCTCAGAGAAACCATCTGAATACTCTGAAACTAAGACTGTAATGGCTGTCAGTATAAATTCAAATGTGTAATTACATAATCAGTCAGACAAGCTTAAGTACCTAAAGGGTACTGTTGTTTTTTTAATATGCAAAATCTAATAGACTTTTAAATCCCATGTCAGTGAAGCTGCATGTTGTTGTTCGTAGGTGAAAACATTTCAGTTACCCCTCATGGAGGGTCTGATGCCCTGGAAAACCCACAGCCTGGAGAACTGTCAGAGACACGTCCTCTTCTGCAGGACAGAAGTCATACAGACGAAGCTGAAGGGCGGAGGGTCAGCGAGAGCCATTGTGCTGCAAACTGGTATTTATTTCACATGTGCTTACCAATAGAGGGAAAGCAGCAACCCCAGAGACTGGTCAGAGAACAGGTTTCATTTCGCAGTTCAAGTCCAGCACAGTCTGCTGTCCCCAAGAAGTGCTTGTGGCCACCTGATGGCTGAGGCTTGTGCAATGTTGTCTGTCTTTGAACAGCGCTGGCGCGGTACGCTGCGGCTGTGTCACATACACAGCATATGGGACGTGTCTTCATGCGGGGTTCAATACAGCTAAAGGTGACCTGGTGAGATCCATCCTCTACCCCAAGCCAGTGAACTTCAAACTCTACAGAGATGCCTTCAAGTTCATCATAGGCCTCCCTGTCATTGGCATGTTGGGACTCTACAGAATTTCTGTAGAATGTCCTGTCCTGAGTTGGAAGGGACCCAAAAGGATCATCGAGTCCAACTCCTGTCCCTGCATATGACAGGGTATTGTTCAGTCTCTTTGTGAACACTGTCAGGCTTGGGGGGTGGTGACATCTCCCTGGGGAGCCTGTTCCAGTGCTCCAGCACCCTTTGGGTGAAGAAACTTTTCCTAATGTCTAGACTCATCTACACTGTGTGTGTGTTCATGTCCTACAAGGTAAGTATGAGGGATGACTCCATGCTGCAGGCACCAGCTCTGAGCCCTCTGTCACTCTCTGTCACTCTGTCCTTGGAATATTGTTCGCTTCTGTAATCAAGTTATCTGGTGCCAGAAATAGGGTTGGGAAAGAGGAGGGGGATGTGGACAGAACAAAGCAGAATAAGGCTGTCATCCCCAGAGGCAGAGCCTGAGTTGCATTGCTCCTGGACAGGAGGGTTGGACCCCCTGAGTGGCAGCGCCAGTGGCTGTTCCCACCCCATTGCCCCTGTTGCTCTTGCTGTTTGCAAAGTCGGTGGCAGATGTGGTGGTGATGGCCCTTTTCCTTCTCACCTTGGCTGTGCCTCCCACTGTCCCTACTGCCTTGACAACAAGCACTGTTGATGCCTAAAGGAGGCTGAAGAAACAGATGATTTTCTGTATCAGCCCAGAGGATTAATACCTGCAAGCAGATCAACCTCGTTTGCTTTGTCAAAAAGTAAGTGGCTACCTGGGGCACTGAACGATGCAGAGGCTACTGGGAATGTGGGATTTTTTTAGTTTTTTTTTCTACCCCATCTACCCTGATCTATCTCCAGAGAAAAATCCTGGACAAGGTGCCCATGCAGCAGGGTGGTGCTGTGGGCAGGATGCCTTCCTGACCCTGCTCGGGAAGGACCTCTGGGGATGTGAACGGGGAAGCAGTGGGCAACAGCAGAGTAACCAGATATTTATTTAAATTTAGATAGACACGCTGACAGAAGATGGACTGGACCTGTGGGGCGTTATCCCTTCCAAGGGAAGCCGGTAAGGAAGGATTTCATTTAGCGAGGACTAATCTCTAGTGTGAACGTGTTGCCCAAATGCCTGGTTAGGAGGCAGGTGGTGACGTAGGATATGGAGAGACAGCAAATAGCATGCGGCAAGTGATGCTTGGGTGCATTTGGGGAGGTAGAGTGCAATGGGTGTCCCTTCTCAGCCCCTTCCTGCCAAGGAAGACATCCAGACACTGCTGAGGCAGGTGTAGCCATGAAAGTCCCTGCTAATTCAAGACAAACAGAAGTCAGCAGCAGCATGAGTGCTTTTAGTTACCCTGAGGGGATTTGGAGAATATATGCAGAGCTTTTCAATTATGTCATTCACAGCACAATTCAATAACTATTCTTAATCTAGTTAATAAACCTTTCATCATTTAAATATTAGGATAATGCTCCTTCTGTTGAGATTAAGTGTTGCTGGTTTTGGTGCCTGTTAAATCTCACCTACTTTCTGTAAATGCTGTGAGAAATCTGTGAGACCACAGATGAAACCTGCAGAGCTCAGGAGTCCTTTGGGACTCCCTCAAACCCATGGCAGGCTCCATCTCAATTCCAAGCCCAAATACCACTGAAATACTGAAGAAATAACCCCTATGGAAACATTAAACTTGACTGTGTCCAGGATTACACTATTTAATTCATATTGCTATAACAAAATAACAGACTTCAGCTCTGCAGTGCCTGTTACAGTAAATTCAAAATATTAATCTTTTGCAGTGGCGGGACAAATCACACACCCTATGTCTACTCCTAGGTTTTCATTAGTAATTGTTAATATATTGGATACTTCAACACCACAGAGATAATCACACAGTAATGAATGAATGGATGAATTCATTGTGAGAGGAGAAAAATCATATTCCAAATACTTCCTCAAAGGACAGAGAGAAAATTACTATCTGATGCAAATTAATGAGAAGAAATTAATAAGTGTCAACCAATAAAATACTCTTCCCGTGGGACCAAGATGCAGGCACATTGTACAATCTCTTCTTGGGCCTCCTCCAGTGCACCAGGGAGACCACACTGAATATGTGCACATTGAACAGGTTTGGAGTCCACCAAAAGAAAGCTCATGGCAGAGCCAGAGTTATTTCCACCAAACTAGCCTTGCAGGTGGTATCTGCTCACATGAGCAGCAGAACAAAACTGGATCTACATATCAGAATAAATTCATGTAATTAAAAAAAAAAAAAACACAACAACTTCTGAAATCTTCTGTAAGGTATGAAAATGTAAAGCTCTCTTTGCAGACATGTCCAGTCTGCACCCAGCTGGGAGGCAGTGCTGGTGGCGTGCCAAAGCGCAAGGAGGAGCTATTGCTGTCTGCATTGGTCTCATTAGCCTATTTGCGTAATGATTCTTTCTTAAATGTTCACATTTTTAAACATATTATAAGACCAGCTGTCAGCTAAGCTGGATACTGTGAGGCAATGACAGTAAAGGAATTAGAGGGTAATGTGTGTGTGAGAAGAGCAGTCTCTTGGAAATAGCTTCCATGATGAAATTATAGAGCCTTCATCCAGCCCAGTCTCATGTGTTCAGTCTGTATTGTGGTGCCAAGGAGGAAACAAACGTCAAGGCTGTCTGTAGAAAGAAATTTGGGTGTGAATTTTTGACAGTGTGCATGGATATAACTTAATAAGAGTTAACCAGCTTACCCATTTTTAAAACTGAGATGTGAGGGACAAGCATCTGGTGTCTGTTGCTTTGCAGATGTAACATCTACATCTGGAAGTGAAGGTCAGGCTCCTCGTGGCTCTCCCACATCACCTCCGGCGTGCTGAGAGCAGGCTGATGGTGCTTATCCACACCAGTGGGTGCACAGCACCAGCAGATGCACCCCTTTTCCATACTGCATCTTCACAAATCTCTTCCTCAGACACATTGCCAAACTTCTTTGAGGTCCCTGCGGCAAGCTGATTCCTCTCTGATAGTGTCTTCTCTGCTTTGTCTAACGCCAAGCAGGACTCAGGTGCCAGCCCCTCTGAGTGTTTTGCTTTCTCAGTTATTTCACGTCAAGCTGAGCTTGTGCAAATTAATTATTGAGTACTTTTTGGCCTCCTGGGTGCTTCTGACCTGCTGATCAGGAGGGTGGGTAGGACAGCCTGTTGCTTGCAGTTACTGGGCTCAGCTCCTTTGAACACAGCAGGGCAGCACTTGTCTGCACTAGCTGAGGACTTGTGTCTCTGCATCTCTCCCATAAGCAGTCCCAATTAACCTTCTGCTTTTAATCAGATTTCAGAAGATCCATAAGTTCCCGTCCAGAATTCCTCTGCCCTGGGGGACCTGTGTGTGGAGCCTTGGTGAGCTGTCATTCACTGGTTGTTTTGGATAAGAAGATTCAGGTTGATCTGCTGGACATGAAAATGTTTGAGGCCACACACTTGGTAATGTGACTCACATCCTCTGCACACATCCAAAGCAGGGACACCCCCAACCCAGCCCATGGGGCTTTACTCACAAGTCAAGCTCAAATGCCTGTAGGGGAAATTCCTTTGCAGTCTTGCTGATAACAGCTGGAATTTGCTCTGTTTTATCTTCTAACCTCATAGCAGGTTTGCAGCACTGTGGCTGCTTTTTGATAGTCCAGCACTCATTTTCCTTAGGGCTGTCTGCATTTTCTCTCTTAATTTGATTTGGAAGCACTGGAGTGTAAGGAGGCAGGGGGGAAGCCTGGTTGCTGCTTGCTGCAGGCAGGAGGCGGCACCACACTGTTGACCATGTGGTGCAGAGAGCACAAATCAGCCAAGGAAGCACAGAGGCAGGTTTTTATGCCCTTATGCTAAAGGCTGTTATCTCTGATTAGCAAAAGAACATCCCTATGGAGAATCCAAGGCTGGTTCCTCCAGGTGAGTGAACAGCAAGTCTCAGAGAGACCGGGGGAGGAGGCAAGAGATGGAGCCTTGGGGCTCATCCACAAGTATGGAGAGTTGTGTGGGTGGGAGTAGCACAGGAGGAGACACAAAGGAAAGGGGCTGCTCTTCACCTTGGCACATCCTAGCCTGGGGGGGTTCTGGGTCTCTGCAGTTAACTGCCTCATTATCTTTTCTCCTTCCACCTTTTGCTCAAGAGAGATTAATCAATAAGTAAAGCAGATGGCAGCTCTCTCAGCAGCACTGCGGGAAGTCATCGGGCTGGTGCTCACTCCTGTGGAAGAGCAGGCAGCGGCAGAGCCACACGACAGCAGAAGGGGACTGTGAGGGCGAATGAGCCTTGGCAGCATGTAAAGTAACAGAGCTGGAGGGCTAAAAGCATCCTACACTGAAAATTACCACCCCGTTTCTGCACAGAACATCAGTGAAAGTCTTAAAAGCAGGTGACTGGAAGATAAAACCAGCTAGATAAGAATAATTATGTCTTTCCCTTCATCATTGATATGGCATGAAATTCATGTGGAACCTAGTTTTAAAGAAACCACGGAATTTGACACAGGATTTTACTCTCAGTGAGTCAAAAGACACAGGACCATGTAGGCTTCTGCCAAGGAGAAGGCTGCAGGGAGCCTGTCACTGGTGATGGATAGAAAGACCTATTAGATCATTACAAAACACTTGTGCAAATGGATGCCAAGAGTAAGGAGGAAACACGCTCCCATGTGCTGCTGCCCCTGCTTTAACAGATGGATATGAAGCCAAAAAAAAAAGGAGAAAAAAAAAAAAGTATCAGAAATAACACTTTTCATTGTACATTCCGAGTGTTCTGTGTTTTAAACCTGCAGCATGTACATATTCGTAGCACGTGCACTATTCATTTATCTGGGCTAGTAGATCCAAAATGGCTTTCAATCACGCTTGGTACTGTGCTTCACCTTCCCCCAAAACACGGTGGAAGCATAGGGCCAGAGAAGCAGACTCTGATGAAAGTGGAGATGCTGCTCCTAAAGTGGCATCTGAAACACTTAATGTGCCTTAAAAGCCCCTAATTCCCAACTTCACTATTTGCACTAATAAAAGATAGAGACTTCTCTGAGTCCTCACCCTGTAAAGCTGCTGGAAAAATGAAACTATATAATCTGCTTAAGTGGAAACTAACACAGGAAATAACATGTGAACAGAATAAATGCCTAAAGCATGTGTTCATTTGCAGGAGGAGGCAATGTAAAGAGAAGGGATTACAGCTGGAAGCAGCATAGCTGTGGGTCCACGAGTCCAGCTGGTAATGGTCATGCAACCCCACTAGCAGATTTATCGACACCACCCTAAAGCACAGTGTTGTTTGCTTCACTCTTCCTCTTAAAAATACACTTGGGAAGCTCCGAGTTTTGATGATTGAAAATCATTATGTTTCCAGTCCAAATGTTGAACAAGCCAGTTCCCTGCTGGTGGAAGGAGTGTGATTTCTGCTAGCAATACTGGAAAAACAGTGCTGTGGCAACTAGAAAATTAATCTTATTTCTAGGATGGCTCTTTTCCCACGGTAATGTCACTGTAATGCATCAAATTTGAGTTCCCAGGACTGTAAATTCAGGAATATTAGATTAATATGCAGTTATTAAGATAAAGGACAGGACAAAGTCTGGAAAACAAGTTAAATGTAAAGGAAAACATTGAGGTTTCTAGGAAGTATACTGAGAAGAAAAAGTAGGAGAGACTGTGCTTCCTAAAACTGTAATCAGTGATCTGATCCCATAGCCAGATGGCAGCAAAAATGAAATAATCTATTAATAATAAATCACCTTAGCAAGAAGGCCTCAGATGAGCTGAAGTTCAGAACAGATTTGCTTTGTGTAATCAATGACTCAAATAATGTCTCACTTTCCTGACCTCTCCAGGCTCCTGTGGAAGGAATAGCAATCCTACATCAATTCCCATTTTCTCCTGGGCTGCAGAGGATGTCTGTTGTTTCACAGAACATCAGAGGGGAACAGTATGACCTGTACATGAAAGGAGCACCAGAAATAGTGTCCAGCTTTTGCAGACAAGAAACTGGCATAGAATTGGGAAAAGGCAGCTTTACAGTGTTTATTTGGACTTAATTCAAACGAGAGTTTATGTTGGGGCTTTAATCCTAAAAGGTTTTCAGCTCTCACCCTTCTCACTGGCCACACTACAACTGCACACGTGTGGCTCTTCACAGAAACAAGCCTTGGGATTGTTAGAAGTCATTAGTTAATACCACAAATAAGTTTTCATTGCTTGTTTGTTAAGTTAAAGATGCACATAGCCCAACAGCTACTGAGACACACAGCCCGAGGTTCAGCCCCTACACATCCCTTAGCTGATTTGCATCGGCTGGAGATGTAGTGCAAAAATAATGTCGACATGTCAAAATACCCAGAGCAGACATGGAACCATAGTAATTGCATGTGTCACAGCAAGTGTGTTGTATTGTGCAGGTTGTTAAATTTCCTGCTAATTTGTTGCCCTGTAAGTTCAGGATTGAGTTACTGACCCAGCTTGCAAAGGCTTTAAAGCTCAGCAATGGAAACTTGCTGTGGACATGCAAATTACTGTTATTAAGGATAATTTGTATTAACACTTGAGCCAAGACTTCTGTCCCCTCTCTGCAAGTGAACATAGGCTTTGTTTTTTGTTTTTTTTTTGTATGTGAACACTGTTATAAATTTGTACTCAAATTTGTCTGCAAACTTGAAACTCAAGTCACATTCACGAAGTACTTCAAAAGGATCGCAAGCAAACACAGTACCAATGGTCTGTGGTGTGTTATTTCAGGTGGCACTGACCTGAAAGCAGGTAAAAATTGGTTTGAGGGACAACAGAAATGTTTAGTTTAGAACCACCTAAGATCTAATGACAGAAACCTCCAAACAAGTCAACATCAGCAAGAAAAATGTCTTCAAAATCATGTTCCACTTTCTTAGGTTTCTAAATAGCTCCTCTTACCCTGCCTAATGACTTAGCTTAATGACTAATTAGGTATCACATTGTAAAGCTGTGATTTCAGTACCTAGAGTGTACAAAATACTGCAAAGTTAAAAGGAACTCTTTGCTTTTAGAGCCACAGGAATGATCAGAGAATTGAAAATTAGGGATTTGGGAGAATTCTCACATTAAGACATAAATATAAAAACAACTTCCTCAGTCACTCAGCATGTATGCAATAAAGCTTAGGAGAGAATTATGAAGCCAATCATGTATCCTCTGCCCAGTAATTTATCTTACCTACCTGCACGTTAATGTGCATTTTAAAAGTATAAAAAGGACAAATAGATCACGTATTTGAACAGTCAGTTCACAGCCTTGGTCCAGAACAGCTGACTTCTATGAGAGGGCACAGTGCTGTAGCTAAGGCTATGAAGTTGTTTAGAGGACAGTTATTTAACCATAGAAAAGCAATCAGCAAGGATGGAATATTCTAACCATGAATGTTTTTTTCCTGTAAACAGTCCCAGCTAATTTCTTAAAGGAACTTGGGTCATATACAAGCCAAGGCTTCAGAGTCATCACCCTGGCCCATGGAACACTAAACCTAGAAAAAGATGTAGACTTGAGCAACCTAGACAGGTAAGTTGTGCTGATGGGCTGCTGGTGACACTGGGGGCTTGCTTTACTATCTGCTTGTTACCACCTGCCCCAAATCGACCCAAACCTTCCCCTCCTCTCCTGCCAAAGAGAACCTACTGGGAAGCTGCACCATCTAACACCTTCTACTCAGCAGATGCTGATTACGCTGTTAATTGCTGGCTTTACTAATGCTCTTGCAAGGCTCACTGAGCTGAAATTCAGAAGCTGTTATCGAAGCGTAATGAAAGCTCATTGTTGTGCTTTAATATGGCAATGTATTGGGACTGCAATAGAAAGTAATTCTGTATACTGTAATTTGCAGGTTTCAGCCAGCCAGTTCCTGCAAATCCCTGTCCATCTCCCTGCACATGTGTCTCTGCTGTGTTGCTCCTTCCCAGGGACCAATAGCTTGGCTGAAGCTGCAGAAATGTTGGTGCTTGTTGAGCACTGCTTGCCTTGAACTCATAGCATTCGTGTTTCCCACCAAAAATGGCTTTTCTGTTGAACAAAAACCACAGGGAGAGTCTCTCTCTCTGTGCCACGCATGGGAAACAGCACGTGTTTCTGTCCTTGCTCCAAGGGAAGAGGCAGAGTCTGGGCTGGTGTTCCTGGGCCTCCTGGTGATGGAGAGCCACCTGAAGCAGGAGATGAAGCCTGTGCTATAAAAGCTGGCTGCTGCCTGCATCAGAAGTGTGATGGTCACAGGTAACCCCGCAGGCTCCTCCCGTGGCTGTGGGGCACACAGGAGAGAGATTCACTCCTCCAGCATCCTCCATTGCCCATCCATGGGCATCCTGGGCTGCCACTGTGCTATGGCAGATGTGAAAAGCCTGCCTTTGTATTATCCTCACAGGGGACAACCTGCAGACAGCTGTCATGGTGGCCAGGAATGCGGGTATGATTCACACACTGGCAAAGTCATCCTCATCAGTGCAAAAGAACTAGAGGGCTCCACTCCAGCTTCCATTGCCTGGCGATTGGCAGAAGGCTGCAAAGCAAACACAGCTCCTCCCCATGTAAGCACAGCCAGGGATGGCCGCTTTTGGGTGCTGGGGGGATTAACAAAGCTTTAAATGTCTAATATCTGGCTTTTTGTTGGGGATTTGGAAGTAGCTCTGAGCGACAGAGGAAACCTGGGGGCTAGTGTGTATCTACCCCAGGGTATATGGAGGTGTGGTGTGGTCCAGTGGTCCTTTGCTCAGGGCAACATTGCAAAATAACTACATGAATAACTGGCAAGGCTTTGCAGATGCAATGGCCACTTCAATCACGCTTGAAGGGTGCAGAATTAATGCAATTATACATACTTGTCTGCGTGACTATTTGCTGGACTAAACTTCAGCATCTAAACTAGTAGCCTGTATCTAACAGGCATTAGTTACATGCAGAAACACCACTAGAATATCAAGTACTGCCAGGTGTAAAGCTTTACAAAAGGATACTGCAGAAAGCTGTGTCCCTGATTGCCTGGTGGGAGGCTGATGAAGTGGAAATTAAATGCCATCCTATGGCCTCTCTCTGAGAATAAATACTGTCTTAATTCTATGAGGTATGTGCTAATAGGAGGAAAAGATCACCTTGGAAGGAGAAATCTGGAACTATTATTTTGCAATGAATGGAAAGTCCTATCAGGTTATTCTAAAGCACTTCTACAGCTTGCTGACAAAAGTAAGTTCAGAGGAAACAAAGCACTTACTTGCCCTCCCTGTTTTATTAAGTGATGGTTGTGTTCTGGCTGGAGAAAGGGTTTTTCTGTTGGTAGCTGTAATGTTATCACTACACATTTTGACACCTCCAGGCAACTTCCCAGCATGCTGCACGTTTAACCCAAACAGCTTGCTTTCAGCATCTTCTAAGACCTCAAATGACTGGGGTGGCTGTGGTGCTGCGAGCAGCTGTGCAGTGGAGTTACTCCATGGTTGCCTTCCCAATTTCAGGTTAATTAAAACCATCAACCCCCTTCCCGTGTCCCACTACCATAGCTGGCAATAGCCTCTACTCAGCAGGGGCATCAGGAACATGAAATACACGCATCTAGCAGTAGAAATCTTCAACTCCTGTCACCCAGTCCCTAAAACAGCTGGTGCTGGGACAGATTTTTGGATTTTATATCGGCTGGCTAGATTTTCAGGTAGGAGAAACCTCAGGCTGAGCAGTGTTATTGCTGCTGTCATCAACCATCTGTTCTGCACTTGTGAAACACTCACAATGCCTTGCTGCTCTAAAGGCTGCCACAGTGCTCATGGTGATCGCTGGCACCTCCTGCAGAGAGGGAAAGGAAAAAACCAGCAAGATAAATCTGATGTTAGAGGAAACCTGATCCCTTAGGGTAGCAAAACCATGATAGTGTTTTGGAGATGGGATTAGAGGGTTTTACGAATGTGTCAGGCACCCATCAGGGATGCCTGATCCTGCCTTGGTGGAGTGATGGAGGCACAAATGCCTGCCCAAGGCAACCTCTTGCTTTTTCTTGCAGATACTGGTGAATGCGGCTGTATTTGCTAGGATGTCTTCTGGCCAGAAGTCCTGCCTTGTTGAAGGGTTTCAGAAACTCAAGTAAGGTCCTCTTGTTTTCTTCTCGAACCAGTCCAATAACATGTTTTCTCTGAAGTGCGATTGTCCCAGCTAGTGCTGCTCCAGGCCCATCTTTCCCACCCTCCCTTCTTCCACACACAACCCCTGTTCACATCCCCTGTGGCCACCTTGCTCCCAGTTCCCCCCCAGTGCGGGACAGAAGGCAGCATCAGCTGAGGCTGAAATAAACACACAGGAACAGAATCCCACATATACAAATATTTATATGTATATATATGTGTATATATATACACACACCTGCACACCCAGCAACTCCAGCATGGCTACTGGTGCTGTCCTGGCTGCAGCTTCAGCAAAGCTGAAAAAACCTGATGCAGTTGGGAGTTTGACCCCCAAGATGCTCCTTCTCGTCCCCCAAAGGAATGTTTCCTTCCCCAAACAGGACTGATGCTAACTACGGATATTGATTGCTACACATTAACAAGATGCTATACCTTCCTGAAAAAGTTAATATCATCACAGAGAAATGAACTGGTAAGACAGGAGGTGTTTCACTGGGGATACTCTTAAATGCCAGGGCCTGGCCGAGGCGCTTTCCTTGCACTGCGTAGATGCTCCACAGGTGAGTGTGCGGGCACCTGGGGCACACGTCTTCATAGCTGTGTCTCTCAAATGCTGCTGGCCTTGCTCACCTGAGAGCTGAGATTTTGGCACACACCATAAAATTAAGCTGATTTTTTTTTGTTTGGTTTGGTCTTTGCTGTTTTGTGTTTTTGTTATTTTGTTTTTGTTGTTTTGTTCTGTTTTTAAATGTGTGGTTTTCTCTCCTGTGGGTGATACCTGGTTATTATAGTAGGCTGGGTTGGAAAGAAGAGGAAATTGCTGTTTGCAGCTCACTGTTGCTGGAGAGAGCAGGAACAAAGTGCCGGGTGTTACTGTACAGGCATTTCTCTCCAGAGGACCAGACCTTGTCCCCCACCAGCCCCTGGGGAAACGGTACCAGCAGCGGTGCCCAGAGCACTGTCCTCAGTTATGAAGACACCACGCTGTGGCCACTGTCTTCTATCAACTGCATCATTGTGGCCTCCACCTTTTCCAAGGGAAAGACCTTTCGGAAGCCCATCTACACCGACTGTGAGTAGAGCTGGAGTAACGTGTACTCTGCAGACTCCTGTTCCTGCCCCAAAATAAGCCTGGCAGGAGAGGCTGCTAGGGAAGGGATGCTGTGGATTTTTCTGAACCCACACCAATGACTGGAATGTAAAATAATACTTGGTTTATGTGAGCTCCTACCTCCTCATTACAAAAAAAGCTCAGTGAGCACTGCTTGAGATAAAAGCAGCAGAGCTGAGAAAGGAGACTGCATCTTATTTTGGAAAACGTGTGCTTTGTAGAAGATGGTAGGCTGGATTTAGTGCACAAGTGTGTATTATTGGCATGCAGAGAGCATATGAGGTTTGGAAGTATTTGTTTAGAAATAGACACCTCAAAATGAGTTCCTCTGAGATTCACAATTTTACCTTGCCTGACTTCCATTCCTACAGATGAGAGAGAAAAGCCTCTGATAATATCACTGTTAACATCCTCTCACAATAACCTTTATTTTTCTGTTTGAGTTTAGCAGAGGTGATTTAGCTGTTCCAGACATCAGTTGACTGATAGCTTATTTGCAATTGTGGGTCATAGATGAAAGGGCAGGACTTCATCCATCTTAGCGGAGTTGATTTTGCTGGGTATTTTGTTAAAGGGTAGGCCCCAAACCCATTTCACAGAGCACTGATCACTTGCAGAAGACAGGTGGGACCAGAACGTGTCTGCCCTGCAAGCAGCCAGGCTGAGACAGGACAGAGGCTTCTGTCAGCTGAGAAATCTGCATGTGCTTTGCTGTGTTTTATCCCTGTTCAGGGACAATCCCTAGGAGGAAGCAAAGGGCGATTCCCTTGCTTTTGACACCCCCTCAGCCCGTCCCCTCTCCTCCCTGTCAGTGAGGAGGTTGCCAGGAATGTGTTAGAAGCTGCTGACCCAACTTGCCAGATAGTTTTAAGATGCTCAGCTCCTGGTAGCTGCCAGGAGTTTGGCACCTCCAGATCTCTGAGCCATTTGCCATTGCTCTGTGGCTCCCTGCTCCTTTGGAGGAGGATGCTAAGCCAGATAAAACTCTTCCTGTGGAAGGCACAGATATATCCCACCTTCACACTCTTTTGGTCACAGAAGCACATGTCCCACCTGCGAGGGCAGCCCGACAGAACAACAGCATCCTCTTCTGCCTGTGGTCCAGGTGTGTGGCTGAGCTCATGGAGGGGTGAGTGCAGGGGGAGGGGATACAGGTGTGGCTCACAGCAGTGTCCCTTCGAGGCAGTTTTCTGTGGTTGTAGAAGAATCAGAATGCATCAAATCACTTGTTCAAGAAAAAACAGTGCAGATGGTGAGCTTTGCAGCAGGGTACTGGGGAGTAGCTCTTCTAGCTTCAGTTCCATGGCTCTTCTTTCAGGGAGAAAAAAACAAAAGGGCATTTTATATGACGTCAGTTTCACAGCATTAGCATTTGCAGCTCCTGCCAGCATATTTGCAGAGTTTGGTCCCCAACCCACTTCCTTCCCAGGGCCACAAGTGCTCTTCTTTCCCTAGGTATATTTTCAGTCCTCCTGGCCCTTCAGCTTGCAATTTGCCTCTTACTCTTCTTCGCTGATACTGATGCTGTGTACGGTGGTATACAGGTAAGCGCAAATGAAACATACATTTTCTTTTCATGCTACACATTTTGCTAGCCCTTTATCTATGTATACAAAGCAGAAGCTACAGCTACAATTATCTTGGAAATTAATTTGCAGCCTCTTCAAAGTTCTCTAACATCCTCCTGACAAGCGCTTGATTAACCAGGCAGTCCTTCTCACCTCTAAAGACTGGGTGGAAACTGGGAGAAGAAAAAAAATGCTTAGAGCTTGCTGAGCTTTTCTTCCTAACAGAACAGGACAATAGAGTGGATTGTGGTTTTGTGTGTTGGAGGAGGCTTGTTGGACGGAAAACTGAGCAGGCCAGGATTGCTGCTGCCCCTGCCTGGAGCAACATGAGCTCAGGAACCGGGCCGCCCTGTCCCTCCTGGGCACTCAGCCAGCACACAGTGCAGACAACTGCCTCCAGCTGTGCTGCCTCCAGCTGTGCTGCCCAACATCAGGAATGACTGAGACCTGTGACTTGTCCCTAGCCACCCTGCACAGGATGGATTCAGGTAGAGGCCTGGCATTGGGCTGAGCATACCCAGAGGGAGAGGAGCCACATGTTGTGCATTAGTGGCCACTTCCCAGAAGTATTTGGGCAACAGATCTTGCCCCAGGCACCTGATCTGCAGGTTTTGGCAGTAGCTTAAGTAGCTGAGATGAGTTAGGCAGCTCCATGGCATGGGGAATCTGGCATCAAACCTTCCACGATCTCTGTGACAAGGAGTGACTGTCACTTCCTACTGCCTCCTCCGTGCTTGCCACTGGGAAAATATTAGTCAGCTTCTCAAAACATTAGGAACAGGTACAAATCTTGGCAAGGCATTTAAATCTAATTGCTGTTCATGTCTTTTCCAACAGTTTCTTTGCACTCCTGGGATCTGGAGACTTTACGTCTTACTGATGCTCTTGGTCACCTTCTGTGTAACTTTTTTTACAGAGGTGAGTGCATTTGTTTACCCCTGTTCCCTGGGATGAATCAGCATCTGGTCAGGTCATTCTACCCCCATTTGCAGTCACATCCTCCTCCTCCAGAAGCATAAACACTCAGGTCTTTTTTTTTCCTTATGACCCAATGCGTGTCTGTCAAATCCCTTTTTATACAGTCCCAAAGATTATTTAGACCACATCTGTTAAGCCTTTAGAGAGGGAGGGAGCTGCCTGGGAGGAGCCTGCTGCCCTGACTCCCCCAGGGACACTCGGCAGTGATTTTGAAACCACCATTTCTCTCTTGTCCTACAATCGACCAGGCTGGAGACTGTCCTATTGGATATTGCAGTAATGACTAAGCCCTAAAGTATTTTGTGGGTTGAGGCTGGCTGTATTTGACGCTAAGCATTGTCCCCTGCAAGGAGCAGCACTGTCTGCTTGTCCCACAGCCCCAGTAGGAAAATCTTGCCCCTTGATTATCTGCTTCAGCTAAACAGGCTGAGCTCACTGTTGTCCTGATAGAACTGAGCAGGGCCTGCTGTGGATGAGGAAGGTGCCATTTAGCAGCTGTGTTACCAAAGGGGCTGTGCAGCTCAGGGGGGTTGCAGGTGTAGCAAGGGGCAGCCTTTGTCCCTGAGTGCTCCTCCCTTCCAGTGAAGGGCAACAGCACCGACCCTGTGCCGTGTCACTCCACAGGATGCTGTCTTGCAGAACAAACACCTCTGGCGGCTGATTAAAGGCTGCTTTTCGTACCAGTCAAGCAGCCAGTACCAAAAGTGGCAGAGGATGCTGCAGAGGGATCCCAGCTGGCCTCCGGTAAACTCAAAAGACTTTGCAGCAAAAAGCATGGATGAGATTTACATTAACCTCGCCTATGAACACTGTGATGAGGGCTGGGTGAGACCCTGCAGCCAGGCACAGGTCTTTGCAGTGCTGTCACTCCCCTGGCTTGCACAGAACAGGCTGGGTTTTCATCCTTTGATGTGCACCAGATTCAGATGTTCGAAATCCCTGCACAAACCCACCCATTTGAGGCTGGCTGGGCTCACACTGGCTGTGCCCAGGAGCATGGGTGAGGACTATTCACTTGTCGGCTGGTGAAATAACAGCCTTGACACTAGTCCATGGCAACAGCAGGTATCAGGACTTGCCAACATCTACAAAGGCTCAAAAATACTGAATATACAGCAAAGTGATGGCTTCTGTTGCTCCACATCACACTTGCACTCCATGATTCAGCCACTGCTACACTAGATGCTGCCAAACCCACCGGGTTTGATGGAAAGGCAATCCAAAATAAGTGGCCTAATCTTGACTGCACAGAGGAGCACACATACAATTGAAAAATCCTGTGATAAACGAAGTGCTGCAGCTTCCAAGAACAACAAGCAAGTTCTCTGGATGATGTAATTGCCGTTTTTTTGCATCCGGGAGTGAATCACAGATGTGAGATGGCACATATGCTGTCCTTGCCTGGCTCTCCCTCGCCAGGTCTTGCATAATGCTCTGAGTACAGGAGAGATTAAAGCTCATAGTTTGCTGTAAAATCAGGCTGGTAAGCAAATGCCCCATTTAAGCCTGCAAAGGCAGAGGCCAGCACAGCTGCTGCACATATGACTGCCCCCCCAGTTTGTGCTCTGCTGCTGCCACGTCCCAGCCCAGGTTTGGGGTCACGCAGCAGAAAGCAGGGCTAAGCCTCGGCTTCTTTCTTTAACTAGGTCATGCCAAAAAGCAGGGGTTTTAACATGCTCTTGTGCATGGCTGCTGGACAGGAGCAAGAAGCTGAGTCACTCTGTGCTTGCTCTTTCACCTTAAAGTTGTTCAACTGATTAGTTTAGCCATGAAAGAACTTTGATTACAAGAAGCAAAAAAGGACTTTTGGGTTCAGTTTTATTATAACGTTTTCTCATATTAGAAAAGAACTTTATTTAAATGTAATAACAGAGGGCACTACAAATTACAACCAGAAGTCTTGGCTTTGTTATTTCAAACATTGAAACAACTGATGTTTAAAAAAAGCTTCTGATCCTGTTATATACATGTTAAGAGCAGACAGAAATAGCAAGCCTCTTACAGAGACAGCTCTTTTGCTCTCATCTCTTCTTACAGTCCAGGCAGTTGCCTGTGGCAAAAACACCACAGGATTTAATTTCTTACATGCCGTCTGCAAATAACATAGTTCCAAACACCTAAGCCAGATACTCCTGGTAAAGAGTAATAAACCACACTTTTCCAAAACAGTTTTCTTCTATGAAAGCCACACGCCAGCTTTGGGACAAGGAAGTATCAGGGCTCTGTACATTTGGAGATGGGGCATCGGTGCTGCACAGCTCATTCTCCAGGTACGTCACCCACAGCACTGCAGGGACACTGGCTTTGCCTTCCTGCTGGCTGGAGGAATTTCAGTCTTGTGCTGGGACTACAAACTGCTTAAATTCAACTTCTGCCTACTGAAGAGCCAGTGGCCCTAGCTCTGGGGGGTGGAGGCTCTTGGTTGCCTTTGCAATCCGTGGTGGTCTTTCTTTAAACTTCAGTGCTCTGGCAGCACAAGGAGTAGAATCATAGAATGGTTTGGGTTGGAAGAGACCTTAAAGATCATCTAGTAAGCTCGGTGAGGTCTGATAGCAGCAACTACTGCACTTACAGGAATGAAGAGGGAAATTTCAGTGGCACAGTGACCCCAATCTGGAACAAACGACTGCCAGAGAAAAAGCTGGCTGGGTTTTTTGTCAGAACCCCCCAGACTGGGCATCTGCTGCTCCCAAAGGGAGTCAGAGGAGCCAGGGAAAGGACCACTTTCCCGGCAGGAGAAAACTGAGCAAAACACCATCATGCCAAATCCAGAGCACTCATTTAAAACCCTGAGGGATAGAACCTGTAAGACCTCCCTTCTGCCCTCAGAGGAGCAGCTCAGCTCAGATGCTGCAGGCACAGGCTCAGACACACCACGTGCCTCATCTGCCCTTCGGCAGGCCTGGGAACCTCTGATTTTCTGATTGCACAGCCTCTCACCTGGAGGACACACAGTAAACCCTCAGCAATACCTTCACATAACTTTTGTTTAGAAAAAGAAAGCAAAAATGTTTCTTCAAGCAGGTTAAATTAGGTTATTCACAGAAACAGCCCACAAGATGTAGTTGATCAAAACGGGATGTGTGTAGGAAGCCTTGCACCAGCCCTCAGCAGAGCACTGAGGCTGTGAGGATGGAGAATTGGCTCGCAAGTGCTCCCAGACTACCACAAAAATCATCACAGGCAATGAAATAAAAGTGTATGTGGCAATCAGGCTAGTGATGCCTTCAGCAAGGGCAATGCAGTTGTTAGTAAGTCTCAGTAGCAGCTGCGGCCATAAACTACCCAGGGTCCCTCCCAGCCGGGGGCTCCCTGTCCCGCTCCCAGCTCATCCTGTGGCCCATCAGTACTGTCTCTCTCTGGATCTGGCCCGGAGCAAGCCCAGCAAGGAGAAGGCACCAGCAGCAGCCGTGACAAACCCAATGGCACCAATTGCTCGCTTGGCCTGCAAAGGGAAAGTAAAACATCAGATGGCAACACTGTGAGCTTTTTTTTTTTTTAAACCCCAGGCCGACTAATGAAGAACAGGCAGGGATAATCAAGATAATTAAATTAATAAAAGACACCTGCTCCATAAGCATAAGAGGTAGCACTCAGGCTTTTGGCCTTGGGCTGTGGCATTCAGTAGGAGGGAACTATCTGGGTGCTCCAGGGTCTCTGGTGAGGCCAGAGGCAGTGATGGTTTGGATCCCATGCCTGGGGCTTTGCTATCCCCATGCAGTTTGCAGGCTGTGCCCTATTCCAGGGGCTTACATGGAACAGTAAGTAGGTGCAGTGTGACTGTGTAACCTCAAGTTACTTACCTGGTCGGAGACACCCTCACCGTAGCGAAGCAGCGTCACGAAGTGCTCGCAATTGTTGCCAAGCAGGTCGTAGGACACCTCCTGGTCGATGAGGTACTCAGCGCGCCGGATGATCTTCGCCACCGGGAGGGGAGCGTAGGTGCCATCATACTTGTTGTTGATGCGGTAGGTGTCATTCCCCACCGCGTCCTTCAGGAGCTGCATCCTCACCCGGGCCTTTCTGCTGAACACTGACTTTGCACTGGAGAATGTGGCTGGGGGCCCTTCATCTGGGGAAGGCAGGGATGGGATGAGCCAGGCAGACCCTCTCTAGCCCCTCAGAAGGGTTTCTGGGTGGCTCCTGGAAAGGCCATCTACACACACAGGACCCATTACTGGTCTATGGAGGGAGACAGGGCTTCCGAGTCACCCCAAGAACCCTCTGCACCCTGCTGGGCTGCACCAGCCTTACCTACAGGTGTCACGTTGATGATGTACCCGTCCCCCAGGTAGAGGGCCCAGTGCTGGTAAGCTGGCCGGAAGATCTCGATCAGGTCCCCTGGCTGGGGGTCACCAGGGTGGGTGGCGTCGAACCCTTTGACAGCTGCCATCTCAAGAGTGTGAGGTCAGGACATGCCCGTTTTGCTGAGCAGGCTCAATGCAAGGCACGGCGGAGAGGAAAGGTCTGGGATGCGCACAGGGCACCTGCTGGGGTATCACAGGCAGGGAGATCATTAGGGCCTGGCACTGACACGTTCATACTGCGTAGGGATCATCATCTGCTGGCACTTGACCGCAGCTGTGATGTCCCCATCTCTGCAGGGCCCTGGCTCGGGATGGCCGGTCCTGCCCGCTAGCGACGCGCTGGCGTAGGGTAAGAAATTAAATCTCCGCCCCTCCCGCCGAACGGTGCAGGCGAAGGGTGAAGCCATTCCGGGCTGGCAGCCAGCTGGCAGCACCCGACCCCGCTCCCTCCCGTTCCACTGCAAGACCCTCCCGGTACCTCTCAGTCTGCCCCAGGCCGTGCACCGGGCGAGCTCCGGTGGAGGGTCGCAGCTCCTCGGGGGGGCATCTGGCGGCCCGAGCCCGTCTCCAGCCTCTGGACGCCCCCGGGAGCTCGGCGAACCCGCGGCCGCCGCCGGCAGCCCTGCAGCGCAGCTCTCGGCACCCCGGCGGGGGTCGCATCCTGCAGGCAGACACCTCTTTCCACCCCCCCCCGAGCTCCCCCGCATCCCCCGCTCACCCCCAAGCGCCTGTCCCGCTGCTGTGACCAGGCTGTCGCCCCAGGGGGTCAGCGGCGGAAGCTGCGACGGGTCCTGGCTCCTCCCGGCCGCTATAAATGGCGAGGAGCCGGGCGGGCTCTGGGCAGGCGGCGCTTGCACGGTCCCCGGGGAGCTGCTGCCTCCACAGCAGCCGCTCGGCTCTGCTCCAGGGGGTGTTAGCAAAACCGCTCGTCGGCCCTAAAAAGCTCGTCCTGCCCCGGGGAAGATGGGCCGACGGCTCCCGGGGCCCCGCCAGCCGCGGGGGTGCGATCCGGTGTGCGGGGCCGGGGTAAGTGAGCATCCCTCACCAGGAAACCTTCCGAGTGGGACAGGAGATGCTGCTATTTCGCTTCTTTGCTGGCGAAGGGAAGCAAAGGAGGTGGAGCTCAGAGTAAATCTCAATGGCCGTTTTAGGGCAAAGAGGTTTCTAGGATGGCTTTTCATCTTGTGGCCCAGGAATTTCCTTCAGGAAATCAGAGGAATCTCATGGCTGTTCCCTGAGCTGAGGGGTGAGCACAACAGAGCAGGTACAGCTGGCACAGTGTGCTGACAAGGAGGGTTCACTATCAACAAAACTGTCCTCTGGGTAAGTTGAACAAAGCAGTGCATTTAAAGCCCAGCATTTCAAAAGTCAGG
The DNA here is from genome assembly GCF_036013475.1 of Columba livia. Taxonomy (NCBI): domain Eukaryota; kingdom Metazoa; phylum Chordata; class Aves; order Columbiformes; family Columbidae; genus Columba; species Columba livia. The sequence continues at coordinate 7,839,870 of NC_088610.1, read as the reverse complement.
TGGGCAAGCTGGTTGACTTAAAAGATCAGAGCAGTGGAAGATTTGTCACCTTTCTGTCTTTTGTTGGCATGAAATAGTTAATTTGGTGAAGCACTGAATTGCAATTCTTCTTTCTGTATCGCCCCCCTGTTTCTGAAGTATTTGCAAAGCTCTGCAGTGGAAAGCCAAGGCAATTCTTGTGATATTAGGAAAAAAAAGTGTATTAATGGAAAGCCAAAATCTGCTTTACCTGGGCAGAGCGGGGCCCTGTTGCAGGGAGAGCCCGGGCTGGGATCCTGCAGGGACGGGCTGACCTGTGCCCCCACAGCCTGCGAGGGGAGGTGAGGGTGGTCAGCACCGCTCAACAGTCACAGAATTGCGCTGTTTGCAAGCGCAGGGGAGCAGTAGGAAGCTGCCACTGAACAATCAGGAAAGATTCTTTTGTAATTGCGGTGTAATTCCAGCATAAGGTTGGCAGTTCATTTGCGCACGAGTGGGCCTCTCACGCTGATTCATTGTCATTATGTGATGAGGCTGGAAGCCCCTTTCTATTGACATCCTCTCCAAAATAGCTGTACTGTGCATATAAGGACAGCTGGCGTGTTACTGAATGGAACTTTAATGCCTTTTAAATGCCTTTTATCTACCTAACTGTTCACGGAGGTTACAAATACTTTTCTGGTTAACAGCACATGTGAATTTATGGATAAAAGGGAAAGGGAAGGGTGAAAGGGCAAGTAAATAATAACCAGCATTATGACAGAAACCACAGGAAGCCCACACTGTTCTGCACTGTAATCAAATGCGAACCTGCAAAGAACTGGAAAAGCATCAGAGAAATCTTAACGATGCATTATTTTTGTCTCAGAGCTTTGCTTATGGCACTGGAAATTCATTCAGGGCTTGTTCAAGGCCCAGGCAGTGCCTTGGTCCCCTGAGCCTTGTGAGCGGTCTTTCATGGAATGGGTGTCTCATGTGCTGTGTGTTATTAGGCCTTGCCACAAAAACCACCTTTGATCTTCTGCTGTAAGGGGGTCCACAGCATGGTCCAGGACTGAGCTGGTGCAGATTTGTACCCACGTTCATCAGTGTAGCAGCTTCAGAGTTTGCGAAGGCCCCAAGGAGAGTTTATGACAGGATCTCATTCTTCAGAAAGTTTTTGAGTTGATGCTCTTGCTTAGTGACTGCAGGCAGGGGGCTGATGACAACCCTACTTCTTATCCACTCCAACCTGGCAGCAAGTAGGCAGCTCTCTTTCAAACAATCACTTTATTTTCAGTCATCTTTGTTTACTATATCTATCACAAGATGAGCTCAGTGTCTTCTTGTATATTTCTCTCCCAAGTTGGACTTGTGTTGCCAGAAGAGGAGCAAGAACTGTGTCCAGTTCAGTCAGCAAATCCTCTCCCCATGGAAGGATTTAGGTAAGATTATCTCATGAAGACCTGCCTGGGATGCTATAATTAATTCTGATTGTATCAGTCTATGGTTTGTGTATCTATCACAGGTGTGGATGTGACCATGTGCAGCACAATTGTGCTGGAAAATTCTGTCTGGAATTTGGGGTTTTCAAACAACCTCTGAAGATGACACGGTCTCTAATGTGATTTAGGACATATTTCAGTTTGGGTCTATAACATGAGATCTGAGGGATATTTTAGATGAACGACTTCAAAGGTTTTTGGCAAATGCAATGATTTATTTATTAATATTACTTAAATACAATAAATTTGTAAAATACAAGAGCAGAAAGTAATACAAATAAATTGAAAAAATATTGCTAACTATGGGTAAGTATTTTGGGATTAATTTTGATCAAATGCGGTGTTCACGACGTAGCCATAATCTTGTGTGTGTACTCTATCATTCAATGCATCCCTGGACCATGCCAAAGAAGAATCCCTTGATATCGTAGCTGTAGCCGTCTTTCTTTTCCTTTTGTACAATGGGGGAAAAGAAAAGAAAAAAAACATCTTGAATTTCCATTCTTATCTACAGTTAGAGGTCAAAGAATGAACATGAGCATGAACAAAGCCAGATTTTTGGAGAAGCCCAATTTTTGTGACAGTGATGCATATGCTCTGTGTAAAGGAAATGGCATATGTTCATTTCTGAGAAAAAGCTAAGTTCTCCCTCACATTCCTCAAATGAGATCCTGAATGCTGTGGTTCCCTTCTGGCCCTGCAGGTATGTGACTAATGGGAGTTTTGAGGTTTACAGGTGCTCAAAGGGGTGTATGTGTTTTGATTCTGCTAAAGGTAGCAAAGCTGGGAAAAGCCTTACCTGTACAGGTAGACTGCAGAGGAGACCAGAATGACAATAACAACAACTCCTGCAACAACTCCAATGATGATGGCAGTTATATGGCTGTCAGAATCCTTTGTGGGAGTGTCAACTGAAGAAGAAATAAGAGCACTGTCAGTGAAAGCTGACTGTACTGGGAACAGAAGGCTTTTTTCAACCCTTGCCTGTCTGCTTGGTTTATACTGTGCTGTCTGACAAATGTCACCTTCTGGAGCGATGTCACACCTAGGTCCTGTATGCTCTGCATACATGGTGCTGCCTTCACATCTCCACTGGGGGATCCAACCCCTTCTGTCTGCTTGGGTGACCACAGGTGCTGACCCACTGGGTTACCGATTTACAGCATGGAAATGAAAAGCACGCTCAGTCTTCTCCATAATAACACCCTTTTTTGAAAGCACTCTGTGTAACGCAGATGGTGAAATCCAAAATAGTTTTATTACCTGTCCTTTCAATGTCACAGCTTTGTCCTGTGTACAGTTCTGAACATTCACAGTAGAATGGGACAGAGGTGCTGTTGGTTTCGGAGCAAACTCCATCATTCTTACAAGGATTTGGCATACATGGTCCACCTAGAACAAGGGAAGGAGAAACACTTCAGACTCTCAGACAACTCAACTCTGAGAGAACTGTCCTTGGTTAGATTACAGTGACTGCTAATGTTGGACATGCCTTGTATTTTAAGGCACAATACTCATACTTTACAACAGGAATAGGGTCAAGAAAAACTGTTTCTATGATGAAACATCCAAGAAAGATCCCCAATATGCTTATGAAAGGCTTTTCTTCTGTTCAGACTTTGTGGCAATTAGTGATGTCCCCAAGCAGTAAGTTAAGACTTTTTAGCATCAAAGACAATATGTGGTTGACTCACTCCTGTAGCATCCACGAGTGTAGTTTGAAATGCCACAGATTTTATCAGATCCACAAGAGTTTATAGTACAGGAGACAGTGGAGCTCTCTGTGCACCGGCATTCCTGAGAGCAGTCATCAATGGTGAATATTTCTCCAATCTGGAAGACAGCAGTTAAATGTTAGGAAAAAAAAAATCCAATAAAATCAGGCAGGAAAAAACACAAATGAACTGCTGGGGCACCCTGCCACTTTCTCTGATGCTTTCATGATGAATGGCAACAGGGCAGTTGTGGTTTGGAATTTTTAAAATGTTCAGTAGCTTTTACAAAACAGAAAGCAAGTATCTCACTAATCCAGCCTTTGAAACTCAAGAAGGCAAAAGAAGAGTCTGGGGTATGAGGTCCAAGCCCCAGGCTGGGCCTATGTGCAAACTAACAGTGTCTAACTGTTGCTGGAGATGAGTTGCAGATGCATCACATCATGACTCCAAGGCAATGTGGAAATGCCACGTGCCATTTTTTTGGTAAGTCTCACTTGTTCATTGTGTCTCTCTCCTCCCGTGGAAAAAAAAAAAAAAATCCTTACTGATTTAGGCCTTTTATACCAAATCTCAAGTGTTAAACCAGAAAGCTGCAAGATTACAAAGTTATTCTATCCTGCAGCCACAATGGAGGATTTTCTGTATTCCTCAGATTCCAGCTTGCTTGGGGCTCTCTTAACTCTACAGACTCTGCACCCTGTCTATACCACTCTTCACTGAGAGGGCTGACAGTGACTGACAGAATTTTGCTGTAACTGGCATATTGTAAACTTTAGAGACAATGAGGCTATTATTTACCATAATTAAGGCGACGAATTAACATGGAAGTCAGTGTATAATCATATAATTTCTCCAACTGCCTGCCTTGGGTATTCTGGCAGGTGGAGTTTCAGAGGAAACCAACTGATCTACTTTCTCTTCCTCCAGAGACCAGAATTTTATTTAAAAAAAAAGTTCTTTGTTCCTAATGCAAAATTACACACTGAGGAGAAGGAGATTGCAAAAAAAAAAAATAGCAGAAGAAAATATTTTTTGTTGCTGAGGGAGCTGTCTGACCCACAAAGAGACTGTACCTCATAGTATTTGTCAAGGTACGTGCAGCCACATTGCTTGTAAGGCACACAGTCAGAACCACTGAGAATGTAGCCAGGGAGACATTCACAGCCTTCAACACACGGTGATTCACACTCGGAGGGGCTGGTGAAGTCCATGCAGGATGCTGGGCATGCGGACATGCATGAGCTGTAGTTGCTGTTGGCAGGACAGGACAAAGCTGTAAAAACAGGGAGAGTCCAGTTATAGCAGACTGCTGTGCATTACTTACCCAACACCCTTTGATACCCAGAGGATGTTCCCATTTTGTAAGAGGCAATATGATGAACGCTCATACACAGAGCTGCAGACATATATATGATAGTGCTGAAGTTGTACGTAAAACACTTAGAAATCAGGGAATGCATCGTCACAGCTATTTGGATGCTGTCCTCTTGGTCCTGTGTTCACTGATCTCAAATAACTTCTCACAGATCCAAGGTAGCCAACCCTGCAAGTACCACACCTGTTTCACAGTGCTGGGAACTGTGTTTCACCAGGAACACAAAGTCATCTAACCATGGGTGACACAAGGGTAGTATGGTTTGATGAATCTCCCAACTTGAAAATAAAGTATTAGGAAAAAAAAGTTTGAGATTATTACAACTATTATTTCAGCATTTTTCTAGTCTGAAAGATTTGAGATTTTTGGCAGAATCTTTGAATCTTTTCTTATTTTGAAATTTTGCAGACAAAAAAATGAATTAGTAGATTTGTGTTGATTTAAAAAGAGATTGAAATGAAATGTTTTGAAGTTTTTCCTTAGATTTGTGGCTTCCAAAACTTTTACTTCTTAGCCCAGTTTGGTATGAGGACTTTTTTTGTCTTGCAAAACTTCTGACGACAGGCGAGCTGACTGCTCTGCTCATCTGTAACAAGTAGTTTTCTAAGCTGGGGGGTCTAAATGCAAAAGTCAGCATAGGACACAGAAGAGCGAGTGTGCATGCTAAACTGTGAACAGTGACTGAAGTGTGCATCAACATGCTTTTACTCCCTGAGAAGCTTTGATATATGGTGCTTCTAGGAAAAGCCTCAAATCTCAGATTTTGAGAGTCCTTTAGGCAGAAACTGTGCTTTCTGGCTCTTCCTGTGCTTACCACAAACTGTCTGTTGCCTCCAGCCATCCATCCTGACTTCTTGCTGCTGACAATCCAGCACGTACGCCTCCAGACTGCGACACAGGACAGCATCCTCATCTCCTTCCTCACACATATCAAACAGGCAGCTCCTGTGTGCAACACGAGAAAGTGTTCATTTCCAATACCTTTGTTATTGTTTCTTTTCAGCTGTTTTTCTGCATGACTCTGAGTTAGTTTTTGTTTTCCTGCATCTTGCTGACAGGAAAACAGAGTAATAAAAAAAATCCCAGCCACATGACTGAGAAGATCAGGTTGTTTGTTGTGCAGCTGCTGCTAACATGCGAGGTATTAATGTATGAACAAGTGAAAACCAGGTACCTGACTGCTTGTCACAGTAAGTTATTCTTTGCTATCTACATCTGGTTTGGATTAGCATGGGTGCATCTTTCTTATAGAGCATTTTTTAGTGCTCTATAGATGGACCACATACTCTTTCAATGCGTGGGTGCCCTCCCCATGTCCATGTGCCTTGAATATTGAAACAGAATTCTGATTTACCCAGTATTTGTTTGCCAGTTTTACCTTTACAGCTTTGCTCATCATCTGAATATCTGGTTTTCAGAGGCACTGAAATCTGAGGTGAATGGGATCTGCAAGCCTGCAGTGCCTCAGAAAAATCAGGCAACCACTATGAAGGTAAAACAGGCTGCCTAAGCAAATTCTGGAGTGAGGAGAAAAGTAGGCTTATGTTAAGAATCAGCATATATACAGTGAATCCAGTGGTCCAGTTTATTTGTCTTAAGATACCTTCAAATTCTCACAGCCGAGAGAGACTTTGAAGTGGGCATTAGCTATCTTTAAACATTAATTACAACTATATGACTAGAGAAATCTGGCAGCTACTTGGCAGTTTTATGAATGATGGACAGATGAGTGTAGGGGTGAATCAACAGGCTTCACACAGCTCAAAATTGGGTGTGTAGGAATTCTATATGTAGGAGGACAGAGAAGCCTTGAAACACCTTGAAGAGAACTTCCTTGAAGATACTGGGTTAGTTACTCTTCACTAATCTGTTTTTTGCACTTCTCCATGAAAGAGTCAAGAAGTGTCACTGACAGCTTCAGCTTTTGCGACTATAGCATCAAGACTAGATTTTAAGTAGCTGGAATTGCTGAAAGGAAACTAATAGAGCCAGATACCAAATTCTCACTGAATGTGGATGAGAACTGTAAAGACGCTGGAAATCCCAGCCTAGAGCTATAATGCTTAACACTGCTGCTTTTTCTGTGTAGGAAAAGAGGAACACTACTTTCTGGAGCTAACAGAAAACTGAAACTCTAAATAGAGGTAAAGACATATCATCACAATTATTTAAAAATAAATTTAAATATATCAATAATGGAATCACTGGGCCCAGTTCTCCAAAGACACTTACTATTCTCAATTAATTCCTATTAATAACCTGGAGACTGAAGGTGCAAAATTCTTGTTAGAAACTAGCAACAAAATGATTTTATAAATGGGGAGAACTACTGTCTGCAGTAGACACTTACGTGTAATAGAAGTCTGGTGAGACTGTAGAATGACAGTTTGCAAAAGGACCATCTGAGTCCATCAGGATTTGACATCTAGAGATTCTGCTTTCTTGCTTCAGCTGATCTTCATTGCAGCCTTGGAAGAGCCCTGTATCTAGTTCCTCCTCAGACTCCTCATCTGAACTGACATCTCGTCTGGAAATGAAGTCATTATGAAATCATCAGTTCTCTGTACATCCAGCATTCATGGTACTACTTTCTAAGTAACTCCACAAGAGTCCTTCTACCTTGTGGTGTAAGAGAATGCTTATTTCTCTTTCATGATTTATCCTGAATGGGAAGGAGGTGGATAAAGCAAATCAAAGATGTACTAGAACACTTCCTACCATCTCAGAGATTCGTGGTTATTTAAATCAAAATGGATAGCTGTAATTATCTTTTTGGAAATTCTGCATGACACAGGCTTCATCCAATGCCTCTTTCATCCAATCTATTCAGTAAAACTTGATAATTAGTCAGAATGATGCATCTGGAATAGGCCACTATTTCTTGGACATATGCTCGCTTTCACTAAACCGGCTGTACGCCTGAAGTGCCAGAATTATGTAGGCAGAACCTCCAGAGCCCTTTTATGCTCAACACTAACCGATGTGCTGCTTTCTACTATTCTAGCATGCAAGTTTTGCAGCCAGATTATATCCTGACAGCTAATACAATTCCATTTACTTGCTAAAAAAGTTCTGTGCTAGTGGCTAGGCAACCTCCAAAGGTCTTTCAAAGCAAATTGAGAAGGAAGGAAACTTATTTCCTTACCTGTTTCAATGTTCTGTATGGACTGATTAGCACAGAATTTGCCTGACCACAAATATCATGCTCATTTATACTCAAAAGAATTTCCTTACTTTTTGTATACTGGCAGAAAACACTAGGATAGCCATGAAAGTAAGGAAATTGAAGTCTTCCAGAACATTTTCTGTGAGGAACAGTGAACTCGACAGACTTCACAGCTACCTTCATGTTGCAGAGGGGTGATGACGCTGAACCAGGGTTTGCCCTCCCTCAGGCCCATCCAGCACAACATCATGTATTTATCTTTGTCAGGAACCAGGAGCTCGGCAAAAATCTTATCCCTGTGCCCTAGCAGTTGTAATGGTTGTGACTACTAAGGGGGAGAGTGAACTGGAGTAACGTGGTGATAGTTCAGGCCTCTTTTGGCTAGATAGAAGGGCACTGATAGTTCACCTTAGTGATGAGTGGGAAAAGTCTCTACACACAGACTAAGAGAAGAAGACAGACCTGAAATAAGACAGTAGTTATTCCTGGATATTAATTCTGGCTTAATTCACTCGCTTCCAGTGGCTGTGCTTGCCATGGATGTTAAATAACAAATAAGGTACCTGAAACGAGAGGTTGTTCTTTCCACAGGAACTTTCCAGCTGTTACCAAATGCATTCACATTCTTCACCTGAACACCATCTGGCTTTGTGAAGTCATTTCTAGATATCCCATCAAAGTTACCACACAAGCCTTCCACTCTGTTTCTGTAGGTGGTGGCCAGCTTTATATCTAAGGAAGTGCAGGAAGAAAAAAAAAGCCATTACACACAAATCTTTGCTTCTGAGTGTATGGAGAGGTGGAAAGCAGTGCCAAGTACCACATTTCATAATTCAGATCAAAGCTGGTCATGTGACATGGGCCTGATATGTCGGATATTAACACAGCCCAGAACACATGTGTTCATCCATGTATTTTCAGGACTGTTTCTGTGCCCTGCAACAAGAATCATTCCTTTGGAATGAGAACACTTTTTGAGACAGAGCATAAATATTCCTGTACATTGTTTAGCATCACTTACCTGCATTTTGATTGCCATCAAAGCTCAGGTATAAGCCAAAATCTGTCTGCAGGTAAATTCTTGTTGTCCTCCGATATATATGAATACCTTCATGAGGATAAGCAGGAGTTCTTACCCTCACACCATCCAACTAACGGGGAAAGGATAAGTTGAAATTAATAACATATAGGGCAAATTAAAATCTGTACAAGTCAGTGCTACAAATGAACACTCTAGTTTCATGACAAATATATCCATTTTATGGGATAAACTCAGTATTCAATTTTTTACAGTTAACAAAACAATGCTTTGAGGAAAGCGATCTGGACACAGTATTTGCATATAATACTAAGAGAGTTCTATTATTGAACTAAAATGTATATATGAACTCCATTTTCTCTCACCCACCAATAAAGAGGAAAGAAATGAAGTTTTCCTGACATAATTCAGACTTTTCCTTACCACTGATAAAAAATTGTATGGCTTTATTTTAAGTCTTTGGATATTTGGGATTTTATTCCTAAATCTCTATTCATGCATTTGTTTGAAATAGAGTTATATCCTTCATAGCTATAAAGAAAAAGACTCAACACAATTGAAAATCACATTTGTAGTTACCTCATAGCACTGCTGGAATAATACAGTTAGCTTTAATGCTTATGTTTTTCAGAACAGACATTTATTACTGGAAGATGTTTTACTCTAAGGGAGAGCCTTTCTCTGTGCTCTGCAATCAGTGAGAGACTTACCAGCACCTCCTTGTTCTGCCTGAATCGCACTGTGTGACCGTAAACATTGATGAGAACCTCTTTCAGGTAAGTAATGCGCTTATTTCGTGGAAGAGGATAGTTCACGCCTTCAACGCTGAATTGTGTCAGAGTATCAGGTAGGTCAGGGATGGTCTGAACCAGAATATATGTGAATCTCCCTTGAAAGTGGTGGACCAGATGATCGAAGGTGATATAGTGTGGATCGCCCATGATCTGGCATTTCCCAAAACCTAGAGGGGAAGAGCTTCATTACTCTCAAGTCTGAATGTGCATGTACCAGAGCCCAAGCATAGATTGTTTAAACATCAGTTAGATAAAAATGATTGCTGCTAGCACACAGGTCTCTTAGAATAAACATGGGTGCTCAGGCACCACCCTAGCGAATGGGCACTTGGAGAGATGGCCAGAGAAACTCACTCCTCTGCTGAGAACCAGTACGGGCCAACTGAACTGAAGCAGAACATCAGAGTTTATAGGCTTTATAGAGACTAAGCTGTGCACGTTGGACCTCTGCAGCGGAATGACTCTGCCACACAGTACAGCTTGCTGTGGGCTCTCAGAGATGTTGGTTTCACAGTTCTCAGTAATGCGTTGCTAAAAAATTATTGCAATGTCTAATTTTGGCTAGCTCACTGCTGTCATACTGATTTCTTCTGAGGTTACTAAATTGATCATTGGGTTCACCAGACCTAACAGTCAGATGCAGCAACTAGTGTCTAAGTATTCACCTTGACCACTGAGTGCAGAGCAAACCATTATCCCAGGACCAAGGCTCTCCTTAAGACTTCTGAGGTGTCTCTGCTGTGGTGTTTTGCCAAAGTGGAGTGGGGGGAAGCTGGATCTGCATTATGTTCTTGTACTAATCCTCAATACAGTAGGATTTATGCCATATTATTCTTCAAGTTGAAGTGTACAGTCATTAGGCAACAAGCTTTCTCCTAAACAATCAAATTTACCTAGATAATATAGGATTAACTTTGCATAGCCAAAGAAACTATTGGATGAAAATCACCAGGGTTCTCTGACTGGCCTATTACGTATCTCTTCAGACCTGCTCTGTCTTGTTTTGCCTTTAGTTTTTTTCTGTTCTCAAATCAACATGAAATAGAAAAAACAAGATAATTGCCAAAGGATTCACAGACGTATCTGAGCTTTGTTTGTTTGTTGATTTAAACTAGTCAGACTGCACTGTCAAATTTCTAGATGTAAGTAAATTTTTAAATTCTTGTTCCACTTTCCTATACGAATTCTTTGTCTTGTACTGGGACTTTCTATTCTGAGAACTAAAGTGTTTTTGTGATCAATAATGTTCAAATCAATAGCACTGCCAGAGGTGCCTTCTTTCCCTGTGGAAAAGAGTGGAAGCACCATGGAAGAAAGAACGGACACCCACGTCCTTCTCCACCAAGTGAAGACCTGCCCACGCATACCTGTTGGGTTGCACTTGTGTTTTCCATTTTTGATCCCGCAGACTTCATTAGAATCACAGCTATAGCTCTTACATTGGATCACACCGTTCTGCTGACACTCGCATCTGCTGGTGCAGTGTGGAGTTACCCAGGTCTCCCCAGCCTGCATGCAAATTGTGGTAGTAAAATGTTACCAAGGTGCTCAGCTTTGCAGTGCAATAGAAGTTCAATAACGAAGGTGTGGGGGCTGTCTAGTTGGCGATTCATCCCAGTCCACTTATCTTATTGTCTTTGAGATGAGAATTTGAACACAAAGCAGGACTAGGACAGGCTGCCTGAATAACTGATCAATTGATTAGTTTTGAGCATGCCTCAATTATGGCTTCAGGTGCAAAGAACCAAGTTTCTGCATCTCCTGTTACCTGAGCCTACAACTTCTACTAATCAGATTAAATGTATTTAAGAGGTAGACCCTGAAGATTTCTCTCTCCCTCTCTCATTCACATGTACAGGGAACCAACTTTCTACAAGTTTTCCAGTCAGAGATTTGCTCCACAAACAAGCTACTTACACTGTAGTAATTGTTGTCATCATCTCTGCAGCCACAATTGCTCAGAGGTACACAGTTGCCATTACTCAGCACATGATTATCATCACACTCACAGCCCTCTGTGCACTCTTCTGTCTTCTCACAAAGGGAAGAGGCAAAAATGTCATTGCATGTTGATGGGCAGGTGGAAACACAGTCCGTGTAATGGCTGTTGGGTGGACAGGCCAATGCTGTGTGGGTGAAGAGAATAGAACCAGCATTATTAAAAACATTTAGAAAGTGCACTGCAAACACGTGTGCCTGCCTGAAAGCTACAGCTTGGCCTATTAAATGGTAGTATAGAGTTGCCTTTTAATAGCTGATTTTGATCATCAACCAGTTCTGATTTTTTATAATTAAAAAGAAAACCACATCAGAAACAAAAACAACCAAGCAAAAAAAACCAAAACAAACAAACAACCACAAACCAACCAAACAAAAACCCATAAACAAACAAGCCAAACAAATACAAACCCCCTCAACAAAACCAAAACAGAAGACCCTTTCTGTAGCTGTTGATTCAGTTTGATTACAGGTGTGCCTGAACTGGTGGCAACCTGGTGCTAGATCATTCAGATTCAGTATTCCAGTTCAGCTGCAAATGCTTCTTTGGGCACTGGTGGAAATTTGATTCTTTAGGGCAAATTCCTTAGAATGTTCAACCCTCCAGTGATGCAAAACAGGGGTGTATCTAGCTTAACCACAGACATAAACACATGCAAGAACAACAGATGCGCATTGTCAGACTGAACATTCATCTGGCTCTATACCCTACTTCTGCCAGTGACTAGAAATGCAGAAGGGGACAGTTCAAGGCACACAGTAGCAGGACAAAGGGTTTGTCTGTTCAGTATTTTCCTCCTCTCTTGGCAAAGAGGCAACTAGGAATTTCTGATGGACCTATTCAACATTCATCTGGCTTGTTTTTTAATGAGTTAATTGTTTTTTCTCCACAATGTTATGTGTATGTAACGTTAAATTGCGAAAAAAAAACAAAGCAAAACAAAAAGGAACTTGCTATGTAATCTTTACCCATTTTTACATAATTTGTTTGTAGCTTTGTTGGATGGGTGGATTGAGGCATATACACTGGAAATAAATCTGAGAACATGACCCTCAAAAAGTAACTGGCTAAATTGCCAGTTTTCATTCAAAATACAGTGAGTGGCATTGAGCCCTGTGTCCTAACACAGTTTCCCACTTTATTTTAGTCTTCTGGTTATGTTATTTCTCTGATTGCTCATTGCAATATCTCATGGCACTCATTTGGCTGCTGAAGGCATTCTAACTCCACATGACTATCCATAACTTGTCTAGTCCGGAGTTCTCATTGGGTTTAGCTCAACCTGTACACAGTTCAGTGCAAAACCAAAATGATAAAATCATAAAAATATAATTGCATTTTGTGAGAATTTGGGTTTAATTTTCTTTTATATGATTTGTTCAACTAATACTGCAAGCTTGTTTTCATGCTACCAGCCACCCATGCTTCAATTTTTTCACTTGCTAGTACACTTACGACAGAATGTGCTGTTCCTCCATTTAATGGTGATCCCATAACTCCTGCAGGTGTCCACATAGACTTGAACTATGTCACAGAGCGTGGACTTCATGCCATCATACTGGCACATGTCATAGATGCAGCTCTCTATGAAGTCTTCAGGCTTGACTAGATTATGACATACTTCGAATTTGTCTGATTTTAGGACATTGCACTGGCTTTCAATGGCCGGTCTATTCTCAGCAGTGCAAGGAGGACTATCATCTTCTCTTAAGTCTGGTAAACAACTGCATGAAAGCACAGACACAACTGCATTTAAGTTTCAAAGGCATATATAGGACAGAGGCTGAAAATGAGAAATTTGTTTCTATTGAAAGGTATTATACAAATAACACTAGAGACTAAAGTCTTCTATCCATGAGTGAAAGATTAGGCAGAAATAGACCCACCTGGCAATCACCATGCTGTGTCTGACCCTCGTTACTCTCACTGAACTTGACCCTGACTAGAGGATTGACTTCTCAGCTTGACCTTGGACTTGTCTTGTCACTGCAGACTTGTGTGGTGATCTGAACTCTTGGCTGACCCTGGCTGGTGAGACCACTGTTCTCCTGGCTGTATCACACTTGGCTTCCTGTCCCCATGGGAGCAGCTGGCTCTTACTGTTCCCCAACACTATCATAATGATCTATGTGTTTTCCGTGTAAAATAAAGAGAGGCTATGCCACAGTGCAGACTGCTCCAAAGCCTAATTCCCCAAGTGTGCATGTAGATCAACAGAATGGCTGTGGTTTCCCTCTGTCCCATGCAGTGGTTTCCTGTGGTGACAGCTTTTTTTTTTTTGAGCTTTAAATTGAGTCTCATGTACATTTCTTATATGTTACAAAGTAGCAAACAGTCAAAACTACTGAAAGCAGACTGTTCCTGATGGAAGGTGGAAGGTATGAAAGTTACATTTACCCTGCATCACTGTCTTCCTCCACTTTCCAGCTATTTCCAAACTCTGTGGCACTGACGAGTGTACCATTGGGCAAGGACAGATCATCTTCACCATTATCATTGAAGTTACCACACATACCATGTACCTGCAAATGAACAAGAACCATATTCTAAGCACAATCTGTCCTACATCAGTTTCCCCCAATAGCTTCTTATTCATTGCCTATGAAATGATGTGACCAAATCACCACCGTCAACCAATCTTGTGTCAGACATTTCAGACATACTCACTAGTGTCTGACTGCACCCATGGAGAAATAAAATAGAAACTGCAGTAAATCTGTGGCTCCCTAAGGCTTTAAGACATTTAATTCTATAAGATGGATGTATTCCCCCAGCCAGGTCGTTTTCTGTAACTACCCCCTTGGAAAAGAAAGAAATTGTTGTGAAAAGGAAAAAATAGAAAGGAAAAAAAAAAAAAAATAACATCATACAACACAGCTGCAAAGAAGGATGCAATAGCAAAACACAGGAATAAAAAAAATTAGAAGGAAATGTGCAAAGCAGCAGTTTTGAAATAGTGCCAAGTGTTTACATACTAAATCTTACCTTTGAGAAATAAGAATGTGGGAGGGTGATTTCCAGATGGTGATTGCCATCATATTTCACTATCACACCAAAGTCAGTTTCCACTACTATAAATCTGCCAACACTTTCAATGGACAGACCTCGCACGCGGTTCTCCAGTGGAGTGTAGACTCTCTCATTGTTCAGCTGGAGAGACATGTCATTTTTCAGTATGGACATTCTTCCATGAAAGCCTTTCTGCTCACAATCTATGTTCCTTGCAGTATTGAAGATTTCTCTACGACAGTTTTAGCTTCTTTACACTTCTACCATTGCATGTTCCAACTATGGGTTGCAAGAATCAGCCTTTCAGCTGAGGAAATCTGGGCAGGACTCGTGGCCTGTACCTTTAACAGGGAGCTGGAAAGATCCCTGTTAGTGAGCAAGCTCTTACCCACCCGTAGGGTGGATTCCCTGGCTCCAGTACTGCCGTCGATCCCTGTGCTATTCTAGACCAATACAGTATGAGTTGCTTTTCCTCTGCACCTGTTAGCTAGCTATAGGTGATGTGGCTGACAACAGTTGTTGAAGCAGGGAGCCCCATTCTTTAGTTCAGGCAACAATTCTGTGAACTGGAGGCTCTGGACTCCATCTCCAAGACACAGACAATAGAACAGTAAACCCAAACCAGAAGCCTTGGGAACTAGTGAGAAATATTTCCCCATGATATCCAGTTAATGGAGGTGCCCACAAGTATTAAGCATATGTGTACATATTCCTCAGGACACAAGAAGATCTTTTTTCTTACAGCTACTGTAGTGAGCTAATTTTAAGATACTTCTTGCAGAATAAAGAGCACGACCACCTACCAGGATTCCTTGGCTTTTCTGGAGAGTGATTCGTACACCATACACATCTATGTAGACTTCTTTCAGGTATGTGGCTCCTCTTAGTCCTCTGTCTTCATTCTTGCCAAGGATGGTTATAGGGATGACACTGTTGTTGTTGACAACCTCAACCAAGGTGTATGTGCAGGTACCCATAAAAGTGTACATCTTTCCATCAAAAGTGAAATAATGGGGATCTCCTGCTACTTGACATGTTGCTTGGCCTGAAGGTGAAAAAATTATATAAGAACTTTGGACTGGATTTCACCATGGACTCAGCTGACCAAAGACATTTCCACTAGTGCAGCAACCTAATCCTGATCATTATTATGTGGGCAAAACTTTACAGAGACATCTGTCAGGTTCATGCCAATGATATTTATTTGGAAGTAAGAAATTTCCAGAAAGTGTCTCCTAAATTTAATTTGCAAATTATGTACAAATTGGCAACTTGGCAGCAAATGAAACTCTTTCTACATTTCTACATGCTGTTGTAGCTATGATTTGTAGTAGTTGAGAGTAATACAGAGCTTTTCTACTTAGCTATTTAAAAATACATCATTATATGTATAAATACAGGTATAAGTATGAAAGTAAATAAATTTGCATCTTTATACATAGATACTTAACAACACTTGTCATCACCCAGACTCTCAGAAATGAAGTTCTCAATTATTCCCAAATTTAGAGCTTGCAGCACTGGTGGTGTAGAACTTGAAAAGGAACACAAGAGAAAAGGAACACAAGTGACATCGCAAATTTTGGGAAGCATCAGCTTTTGCTGATAGTCACTACCACAGAAAGGAATCTGTGTTTGCATGATAGATAGTCATGTCTTTTAATCTCTTAGCACTGGCAGCAGTCAGCTGGGACTTCCTTGCCATCACATACGAAAATGTATTTCTAACGAACCTAGAAGGAGAAGAAGGATCTAATTATAGAATTGACATTGAGAACCATTTTGGGGCAGGACTTACCATTGGAATGACAGCCCAGCACACCATCCTGAACACTGCATTCCTCTCGGACTCCACACTCCCAGGGTGTGCATTCAGTGTTGTTATTAGCCTTGCAGGTACAGCGCTCAGTGCAGGGATAACTGGTGAACCAGCTTTCATCCAGCTGAGCAGAAAAAAAATGAGTGTAGAGGTATATACTATGAGATGAAATTACTAGTAACTGAATGTGCATGATAGATGATTATTTGGGCAATTATAGCCACATAGCTCATGGATCAAGGTGGCTGGCAAAGTGAATCTATTTTGTTATTATTAATGGTGTGAATATTAATTATGATAGTGTGATTAATTTTTTTACTCTCATGGTGATAAAGAATGAAATCCATCATTTGATTTTGTTGTTGTTTTCTTTAAATGTCTCTGGTAACTTGCCTGGTGATACTGGTTTTTCTCATCAAGACAACCACAGCTGCTTTCGGGCACACATTTGTCTCCACTCAAAACATAGCCTTCCTTACAGAAGCAACCTTCCACTGGTAAGGAACTGCAGGAATCAACTGCTGAGATGTTCAGACAGGTAGAGGGACACCTAGTGCCACAGCTCTTGTAGATGCTGCCTCCAGGACAGGACATTGCTATAGAGAAAAAGAAAAAATAAGATCACCGAAAAGGGCAAAATCATAATTAAAGTTATCCTGACGCTTTCACTGTTTGCTCCTGAAAAAATACAAAAATTACTGGGAGAAAGTCTGACACTGAACAGTGCTGAGTACAAAGCATTTTGTTGGCGTGTGAGATAGGTGGCATTTGTTAGAGGTGGGTAAGACAGGTAGGCTACCCTGCACTTCACCTCACAAAGAAAGTCGAACATGGTAAGCATGCTTTGAGGGCAGGTCTGATGTGATCATACAGAACTAATTGTGCTTGGTTCAGTAAAGCTTTTTCTGCAGATTTAAAGGCAAAGTCACTCCGTTAAAGGAACAGAAGAATCTTTTCATCTATCAGCTGATACGATGCCATTACTGTAGTTACTATCTTAACACCTGCCATATGTTTAAAAATAGAACTAAAAATCAGTATCTGTCTTTCACTGAGACACCTTGAGGAAAATGTATTATACTGTCACACCTCTCCTGCTCATGATAGAATTTGGCTTCTGTCACTCAAAGAATGCTGTCCAGGGAAAACATAACATTTCACAGAAATCCTGGAGCATTTGTCCATTTCTGTCATCTAAAAGACACCCTAAATACTGTTTCTGACTAGATTCTGTGAGAAATCTCTACATATGACTCTCATTTACTTCTGTCTCTAAAGCAAGTCATGTCAGGCAATCACAGCCAAAACCCCCAGTCATCTAACCAAAGTACCTGCCCTTTCTCAGGTTCTTAATTGACTCCAAATCTGATTTGGAGGGTTAGAAGCTCCTTTCTTGCTCTGTCTTGTTTTTGTAAATGAATACTCTTTGCTCTATCCTCCCAGGGCTGACTTACTGAGTGTTTTGAAGCTGTTCTAGAGTCACAGTAATTCTTTTTCCAAACTGAGCAGCTTCCAGAATTTCTCAATGTTAATTTATGGTTTCATTTTAATGTAGAGTTAATTGTTGATCACGGGGAAAAAAAAAAAAAAAAGAAAAGGAAAAGTAGAAATTAAAAAGGAAAAGGGAAAAGGATAAAGGAAAAAGGAAAAAGAGGTCAAAATCTGCAGAAGGTAATACAATGGTAACTGGCATAATAAAAGTTAATGTAAAAGACAAAAAAAAAAAACATAGAGAAGAATTATTATTTCAGCGTGGTTGACCTTTAGAGGACTTTTTTTTTCTCCAGGTATGTATTTTTTGGATATAAAGGTCCTTTAGAAGAGGTCTGGAAAGCAGAAAACTGCATAAAATCAGTACCTGGGGAGTCCCTGGAAAGCTTTATTCTATGAAATATGAGTTCATTATATGAAATCTCCCATAAGGTCATTCTGAAGAGAATTAATCAGGAGATAGGTGAGAATACTTGACTTCTTTGCTTCATAGAGAAACTCTTGTAAACTTCCTAGAAACAGATGTTTCTCAAGGTCTCTTATTAAACTAGTTTTTTAACCAAAAGCCATCCATAAGCACTTGTGTATGGAGGACTGCCAGCTCTGCTGACATTGAGGATGGTAGATTTTCAGGAGCGCAAAACAACAGTTATTACCCCAATGCAGAAGCTCACATAAGATACAGCTGAATGTAATCAACCTTTTCCAATAAAATAATAGCAAATTATTAAAACTTTAAGGATTAGACCTGCATGTATCCAGATGTTCTTGAAAATTACTGTTTTATACAAATACTGGAATGGTACTGAAACTGAAGCAGGCTCAAGACATGACAAAAGAGAGACTACACTCAAAACATTACATTGAATGAAATAACATGTGAAAAAGGTAGGGGAGAATGGGCATACTTTTGAAGTTTAAATCCAGAATAAATATTTATAAGTCACAATACTCACGGCAGAGAGTAGCATTCCTCCACTCTATGCATATTCCAGCATTGATACATGACTCGGCATAGGCCTGCAGTGCATAGCATAAGGATGTTGCCAGTCCATCAGTGAAACACATATCATAAACACAGTTGTCAAAGAAATTCTCTGGAGACACTTTGGTATGACAATCCTTGAAGATTCCTGTGTAAATCAAGAAAGATATATATAAGGATGGAAAGAAATTGGGAATTATAAGATCACCACTGCGATCTATTTTCTGTCATATGAAATGTATTGCGAGTGTTCCAGGCTAACTCTGTTTCGTAAGTAAATCCAACTCTTGAAATGGAGCATGCACAATGAGACTTGGCCCACTGGATCAGGTTTTCTTCTTTTTGCATGACTAATACAACATAGCTTAAATAAATTTAGAGTTTCTTGTGAGGCAAGTCACTAATTCCAGACAACTGCAGGGGCTGTCCAGTGCAGGGAACATCTACAGAATTTCAGATAAAGTATCTGTAATATGTGCAATGACAGTGCCCTCTCATCTATTATTTTTTAGCAAGCAGGGTGCAAGTCACTATAAAGCAAAGAGCAGCTGTGGCTCCTTGTGCACAGTCTCAGATGATCTTCATAGACACATTGTCGTTGTTTGAATGGTTGACATATCTTGACAAAGTACCTATGAGTTTTATGTTGGCCATTCACACTGGAGGTTTTATATGCTACCAATGTGAGCTCAGAACGATAGACTATAGAGAAGAAACAACACAAGCTATAAAGTGCTCTATCATATGGTTCAAAAAGAGCTACCAACATACTACCTGTTGAGTCTGTGATCATGCCACATGCTGTGTTCTTCTTTGCTTCACTCTCCAGCACAGGATCACATTGCTCTTCTGTCTCACTGGAGCATCTGGGGAAAGCAAGCAAAATCAAATATGTGTTTCACATCTCTTACTATCAGATTTTCAGTGCAAGACTGACACATGACAACCCTGCACAACAGGGTGCATTTTATTACAGTCACAAGACTTTATCCAGCTTCTTTGAAAAGCCTTATTGCTGAATGGACTCAATTTTTTTATGCCTTCTGAGCTATTAAAAGGCTTATTTGTAACTGAAAAAAAGAGCTATGGATCTAATCAGTTATGGTTTCCAATTAGGAAAGTGGACAGAAGTCCCATCCCTCTCCTGCTCAGCAAACAGTTCCTGCTTCGGAAAACAAGTCCTATTCGCATTCCCTGTTTAATGTAAAGGGGCAGCTCCCTATTTTAATGGGTAGTTGGAATATGTAAAATGGTACTGGATGACAAAGCCAGTGAGTGGGTGGATGTATGATTTTATAGAGTTTGATTAGCAAATGCCATGTGATGAAACTAATATACATACATGGTGTTATTCTCAGGCACAAGCCAGCTTTCTCCAAGATCAGTGGAAGTACTTGCAATGTCTCCATTGGGCTTTATGTTGTCATCATTTGGATCACCATTATAATTACCTGTGAAGGTAAAAGAGATTTATGGGACACATGAAGTTCACACTTGTAGGACAAACCTAGGTTTCAGGCTGTAAAATAGACTACGATTAATTAGGGAGAGTATATATGCAACACCAATGTGCACTGGGCAAAATAAGAAGAGCTAAGTTGCATTTCAGACTTTGACCACTGACAAGAGTTGCTGGTTAGAGACTTGTGGACCTAAGGCAAAAAGTCTGAAAGTTCTTATGTAACTAGATCACATTGCATACAAGAAAGAATTGTTTAGTGAAAAATCCCCAGCTCATTTCCTTGGATCTTACCTGTAGAACATTGGACCAAAAATCAAATGGTGTGATTTACACCAATATATCCTTAGGGATTTTGCAAGTAACATTTTTGAGAAACTAAAACATTCCAGTAAGTTTTATTCACTGCTATAAATTCTAGCCCATCTGACAAAGACTAGTTGTGTATAGAGTAAGCAGGACATGCTAAGAAAAAAAGTTTAAGTAATCACCTGCCTCCAAGACTCACTAAAAAGTGACTAAGTCTGTGACTTACCACAAAGGCCACAGAGCAGACCGCTGTAACTAGAGGGCACAGAGACTTCTGCATAGTGATTTCCATCATATCTCACCCACAGTCCAAAGTCAGTTTCCAAGAGAATATATCCACCACTGCTTTGAATACTGATCTTCTTTTCAATAAGTATAGGCAGGTTCATTCTAGTGCCATTCACCTGTATAGCAAGTTGTAAAAGTTAGTGTATGGCTGCTGAGACCCCTACAACTATCAGCAGCTAAAATAGATTAGTGAAAGACATGATCTTGTGCACAAGGGAATTGGAAGTAGTTAAAGAACACTTCATCTGAGCAGATTTGTTGGACATCTCATTAAAAGAGGTACATTTAACTAATAGAAAGTATGCTATGAATTCTACCATCAGATAAAGTATTTAATTATCTGCATATCAGTTTAAAAATACTATATATGTCCTTTAAGCAAGTATTTTCTTACATTAACTTTCTTGTTTTTTAGCAAAGAAATCTGGTTGCCATAGACTTCTACTTGCACTGACTTCACATAAGAGACTTTGGTGTTCACTCCTCTGTGCTCATTTGATGTGGATACATCAAAGTATGGAAGTGTTTCGGAGATGTTGCACACTTTGGAGAGAGTGTAAGTGCAATTTCCCATGAAATTATGAACTCTATGGTCAAAAGTGTCATAATGTGGATCCCCAAAGGCACTGCAGGAAGCACGGTCTAGGAAGAAACAAAGACAGACAGATGGAATAATTAGCTCTGAATCTCTACTAGACTTCTGCAGTTGCTTAGTTCCCACTTTGTTTGTTTGACTTTGTAATTGCTGCTGAGATATAACAGTGATGGCATCAGTCAAGAGCATTCTGAAGTCCAAACCAGCCTCTCATCTTTGGACCCATAAATAATCTGTACTCTTACATATCAGTCTATGCTAAAGGTTGAGGAAGAAAGACAAGCCAAAAGATTTTATTTTTTTTAAAAAAAACTTGGTTATTAAGACATTACTATGTAAATTGGAACAGTGAAGTTTTTACTGTACGTGTCTGAAAGGCTATTTCTGACAAAATAGGAAAAATATACCCAAAAAATGTACTGGTTTGCTTGACCAGAACAGACAGCTGCACTATCAGCTGTCTGGGGTTTGTACTCACATTGGTTATGGAACTCATATTGAACACTGCATACACAAAATGTCCTTAACACACTTTTAAAAAATATTGAAGTTAATTAGCCAGTGATACGAAGGGAGGTACACAGCAGTGTGTGTGCATTTGTGTGTGTGACTGAGTAAGGTTTTGAGTCCTAATAAGAAATTCCCATTCCAAGACAAAAAAAAACCCCTCCCCATCAAATCTTAGCAGAGTTGAGCTTGCAGGTGTTCTATGGTCTTTATCAATAACAAAAACTAATGAAAGGAGGTCCTTATCTCTTCTCTGCTTTTCAACGGCATGTTGCAAAGCCAGGTATACTTATGGTTGTGTTTACATGTCAAACATAACTGCTTGTCAAACTATTAAAACTCCATGAAATACATACATAACAATTACTAAAAAAAAAAAACAGAAGACATCCAAACTGACTAGCTGAGATAGCACTCTCTTATACTTCAGATGACAGGTATAGATGATTCAGTGCTTAAAAATGGAGGAAAGGAAGAGTTAGAACTTATCTAAACTGACATTTTAGTGTAATCCCTAAAAACTAAAATAAAAATAACCACAATGACTCATTCTTTTCCAGAACCATATGTTTGGATTATATCCACAAATAAAAAATGTGTAAGCTAAATTAAATTTCAAGACACTACAAACAATAATGCCTATATAACAGATGAAAACTTGCCATGGAAAAGGGTAACTTAAATATATCAGGCAGCTGCTCAACAGTTACCAAAACCCCTGACACTGTGGCAAAACAGACCCAGGGCAGGACTACAATAGTGACTACTCAGAAAGAGTCACAGCACTGAAGGTCTGTCCCACCCATATGGGTGGGTGAGAAACGAAAGGGTCAGACCCTTCGATATAAAAACCGTCATTTGGCTGTAGGACCAGAATTAAGAAACTGAGAAGTTATGACAGGCACTAAGAGATGGGGATGGGAAACAACAGTACCTGAGCTCGGTGTGGGTCTTGGTGGTGATTGTGTGCGTGGAGGCTGTGTTGTAGTGCCTGGCAAGGGGACTGTGGGTTTTGATGTCGATGGACCTAGAACAGGAGAGGGTGAGAGGAAACCCACACCAACATGAGACTTTTGTTGCAGGCAGCTGGCCCACCTGCCCCAAACACCCAACACCATCACCAGACAGACACAGTGCAGGGATCACACAGAGATGCCACAGCCCAGACGTGCAGCCTCTTGACTACAGACACTGCTTCCCAAGCCCAGGAGAATCACAGAATCACAGAATGTTAGGGATTGGAAAGGACCTCAAAAGATCATCTAGTCCAATCCCCCTGCTGGATCAGAAACACTTAGATGAGGCTACACAGGAAGGTGTCCAGGCGGGTTTTGAATATCTCAAGAGAAGGTGACAGGAATGAATGAAAGCTAACTGAACCATTGCACCAGCAGTAGAAGATGTGGACGGAAATAGAGCAGTAGTACCTGAACTTGGTGTGGGTCTTGGTGTAATCAGAGGTGGTGTTGTGGTGTCTGGCAAGGAGGTTCCAGGTGCCGTGGTTGATGGACCTAGCACAAGAGATAGTTAGAGGAGATCTGCATCAACACTGGAGTTTTGTTGCAGGCAGCTGGTCCACCCATCCCAAAGACCCCAGCAGTGTGACCAGGGAGGCCCATAGCAAGAATGACAGAGTGTCATATCTCAGAAAGAGCCCTGCCTCTCCAAAAACAGCAGTACCTGAGGTTGTCCCAGGAGATGATGTTCCTTGTGTGTGGGGCAGTTGCGTTGTGGTGTCCGGCAGTGGGGTCGAGGGTGTTGGGGGAAGTGGACCTATGGAGAGACAGAAGTAGAAGCGATAATTGTCAATAGGGCGGATCTGTTCCAGGCAGCTGGTCCACAGTTACCAAAAAACCCCGACACAGTGGCAAAAGAGACCCAGGGCAGGACTCCCACAGTGACTCCTCAGAAAGGGTCCCAGCACTGAAGGACTATCCCACCCGCGAGGGTGGGTGAGAAAAAAAATCTCAGACCCTACTGTATAAACAAACGTCATTTGGCAGATTAAGAAAACAGAGAAGTTATGACAGGCGCTAAGAGATGGGGATGGGAAAAAGCAGTACCTGTGCTTGTCCCAGGTGCTGGTGGTGGTGTTGTACGTGGAGGCTGTGTTGTAGTGCCTGGCAAGGGGACTGTGGGTTTTGATGTCGATGGACCTAGAACAGGAGAGAGTGAGAGGAAATCCACACCAACATGAGACTTTTGTTGCAGGCAGCTGGCCCACCTGCCCCAAACACCCAACACCATCACCAGACAGACCCAGGGCAGGGATCACACAGAGATGCCTCAGCCCAGACGTGCAGCCTCTTGACTACAGACACTGCATCCCTTGGCCACGAGACTCAGCAAAAGCTAACTGAACCCTTGCACCAGCAGTAGGAGATGTGGATGGAAATATAGCAGCAGTACCTGAACCTGGTGTGGGTTTTGGTGTAAGCGGACGTGGTGTTGTGGTGTCTGGCAAGGAGGTCCCAGGTGCCGTGGTTGATGGACCTAGCACAAGAGATAGTTAGAGGAGATCTGCACCAACACCGGAGTTTGTTCTGGACAGCTTGTCCATTCATCTCAAACACCCCAACAGCAGGACCAGGCTGGCCCATATCAGGAATCCCAGAGTGTCGTATCTCAGAATGAGCCCTGCTTGTCACGGGCTCTGCCACCAGCATAGCTGGCTGACAAAAGCAGGGTAGGCACTTCAGTATCTGTGCTCAATGTCTTGGCTGTGGGCCCTGTAATACATGAACTAAACAGTGACGGCAGGCCATGCCAGCACTTCAGCCCCCTAGTGCCTACAGGACACTGCAGAGACAACCTGTGCTCCTGCCTGTAGCACAGCCTGCCACCTCAGTTGGTGAAATCTCTCGAGCTGCCCTTCCCAAGCCAAACCCTGTACCTGTGCAGGATCCCTTTTCAATGGACAGGTCATCCAAGGCTACGTCGCTCCAGACATTTTCACCCCATTCTCCCTCCAGGACAATCTAAGGGAAGGGACCATTCCCAGCATTAGCTCCGGCCCCGTGTGTCAAGTGCCATTAGAAAGAACGGTTCATCTCAGATGACAGTGAGAGCCTCTGCCCTTACCTGGAAGTCTCCTGTGCTCTGCAACGTGACCTCTCCCAAGTTCCATGTGTCCCCGTGATTCCCAACGCTGCTCCATACCAGCACTCTGTCTTTGCCCGTAACCACGTACACCCGCAGGGCCATTGTTGTAGCCTCTCCATACATGTGATACCAGAAGCGGAAGCAGTGCGGTCCTTCCGAACTGCACACTGGACTGACCAGCTCAGCCACAAAGCCGGGGAGGGCATCTCTCCCTTGCAGGTAGATGTAGTAGCCGTCTGAAACAAAGCGTGAGCCACACTGTCACACACCACACCACCAAATCTAGACCAAGCAGCCAGGGACAAGCCAAGCACAGTCCTGTGAGCTGCCCCTGCTGCAGTTCGAGGCAGGCAAAAGGAGGGAAGAGCAAACATACGTCCTTCTCTAGCCACAACCCTGCCCAGCCCTGAGTCCACCTATGAACAGTGTTCTCCAGGGAGGCTCTGGCTCTGTGGGAGACTGCCACAAATGGCTCTGGATCAAGGGCAGGAAACGCGGGGCCTGTATTTGCTGATCCAAGGGTTTTATCGCCATCTTGCCAGGGACACGCCTCTGCCTGAAGGACCACTGTGTACTGATTGCTGTTCCTACCTCCTGTCGTGTGGTCAGAGGAGGGGCCGGTATTTTGCGTGGGCGTTGGACCTTTGTGCCTTATCCACTCAATGCTGCTGTAATCTGCCAGGACCCAGTCACAGAAGTCGTTGTCGAATGTGCAGGCAAAATTGCAGTCTCCTGGAGGAGCTGGATACGATGCAGAAAAGAAAGCAGAGATTCTAGGGTGAGGGTGGTGCCACCTTTTCCCTGTGTTCTACAGGGCACACCTACATCCCTGGCATGCTGGGGGCCAGGTGAGGATGGCCAGCACAGTGGACGTGCACGAGCTCAGTGTGCAACACAGCCAGTAAAGAACACTGATGGGAAAAAGCAGTACCTGTGCTTGTCCCAGGTGCTGGTGGTGGTGTTGTACGTGGAGGCTGTGTTGTAGTGCCTGGCAAGGGGACTGTGGGTTTTGATGTCGATGGACCTAGAACAGGAGAGGGTGAGAGGAAACCCACACCAACATGAGACTTTTGTTGCAGGCAGCTGGCCCACCTGCCCCAAACACCCAACACCATCACCAGACAGACCCAGTGCAGGGATCACACAGAGATGCCTCAGCCCAGATGTGCAGCCTCTTGACTACAGACACTGCATCCCTAGGCCACGAGACTCAGCAAAAGCTAACTGAACCCTTGCACCAGCAGTAGGAGATGTGGATGGAAATATAGCAGCAGTACCTGAACCTGGTGTGGGTTTTGGTGTAAGCGGACGTGGTGTTGTGGTGTCTGGCAAGGAGGTCCCAGGTGCCGTGGTTGATGGACCTAGCACAAGAGATAGTTAGAGGAGATCTGCACCAACACCGGAGTTTGTTCTGGACAGCTTGTCCATTCATCTCAAACACCCCAACAGCAGGACCAGGCTGGCCCATATCAGGAATCCCAGAGTGTCGTATCTCAGAATGAGCCCTGCTTGTCACGGGCTCTGCCACCAGCATAGCTGGCTGACAAAAGCAGGGTAGGCACTTCAGTATCTGTGCTCAATGTCTTGGCTGTGGGCCCTGTAATACATGAACTAAACAGTGACGGCAGGCCATGCCAGCACTTCAGCCCCCTAGTGCCTACAGGACACTGCAGAGACAACCTGTGCTCCTGCCTGTAGCACAGCCTGCCACCTCAGTTGGTGAAATCTCTCGAGCTGCCCTTCCCAAGCCAAACCCTGTACCTGTGCAGGATCCCTTTTCAATGGACAGGTCATCCAAGGCTACGTCGCTCCAGACATTTTCACCCCATTCTCCCTCCAGGACAATCTAAGGGAAGGGACCATTCCCAGCATTAGCTCCGGCCCCGTGTGTCAAGTGCCATTAGAAAGAACGGTTCATCTCAGATGACAGTGAGAGCCTCTGCCCTTACCTGGAAGTCTCCTGTGCTCTGCAACGTGACCTCTCCCAAGTTCCATGTGTCCCCGTGATTCCCAACGCTGCTCCATACCAGCACTCTGTCTTTGCCCGTAACCACGTACACCCGCAGGGCCATTGTTGTAGCCTCTCCATACATGTGATACCAGAAGCGGAAGCAGTGCGGTCCTTCCGAACTGCACACTGGACTGACCAGCTCAGCCACAAAGCCGGGGAGGGCATCTCTCCCTTGCAGGTAGATGTAGTAGCCGTCTGAAACAAAGCGTGAGCCACACTGTCACACACCACAGCACCAAATCTAGACCAAGCAGCCAGGGACAAGCCAAGCACAGTCCTGCGAGCTGCCCCTGCTGCAGTTCGAGGCAGGCAAAAGGAGGGAAGAGCAAACATACGTCCTTCTCTAGCCACAACCCTGCCCAGCCCTGAGTCCACCTATGAACAGTGTTCTCCAGGGAGGCTCTGGCTCTGTGGGAGACTGCCACAAATGGCTCTGGATCAAGGGCAGGAAACGCGGGGCCTGTATTTGCTGATCCAAGGGTTTTATCGCCATCTTGCCAGGGACACGCCTCTGCCTGAAGGACCACTGTGTACTGATTGCTGTTCCTACCTCCTGTCGTGTGGTCAGAGGAGGGGCCGGTATTTTGCGTGGGCGTTGGACCTTTGTGCCTTATCCACTCAATGCTGCTGTAATCTGCCAGGACCCAGTCACAGAAGTCGCTGTCGAATGTGCAGGCAAAATTGCAGTCTCCTGGAGGAGCTGGATACGATGCAGAAAAGAAAGCAGAGATTCTAGGGTGAGGGTGGTGCCACCTTTTCCCTGTGTTCTACAGGGCACACCTACATCCCTGGCATGCTGGGGGCCAGGTGAGGATGGCCAGCACAGTGGACGTGCACGAGCTCAGTGTGCAACACAGCCAGTAAAGAACACTGATGGGAAAAAGCAGTACCTGTGCTTGTCCCAGGTGCTGGTGGTGGTGTTGTACGTGGAGGCTGTGTTGTAGTGCCTGGCAAGGGGACTGTGGGTTTTGATGTCGATGGACCTAGAACAGGAGAGGGTGAGAGGAAACCCACACCAACATGAGACTTTTGTTGCAGGCACCTGGCCCACCTGCCCCAAACACCCAACACCATCACCAGACAGACCCAGTGCAGGGATCACACAGAGATGCCTCAGCCCAAACGTGCAGCCTCTTGACTACAGACACTGCTTCCCAAGCCCAGGAGAATCACAGAATCACAGAATGTTAGGGATTGGAAAGGACCTCAAAAGATCATCTAGTCCAATCCCCCTGCTGGATCAGAAACACTTAGATGAGGCTACACAGGAAGGTGTCCAGGCGGGTTTTGAATATCTCGAGAGAAGGTGACAGGAATGAATGAAAGCTAACTGAACCCTTGCACCAGCAGTAGAAGATGTGGATGGAAATAGAGCAGTAGTACCTGAACTTGGTGTGGGTCTTGGTGTAATCAGAGGTGGTGTTGTGGTGTCTGGCAAGGAGGTTCCAGGTGCCGTGGTTGATGGACCTAGCACAAGAGATAGTTAGAGGAGATCTGCATCAACACTGGAGTTTTGTTGCAGGCAGCTGGTCCACCCATCCCAAAGACCCCAGCAGTGTGACCAGGGAGGCCCATAGCAAGAATGACAGAGTGTCATATCTCAGAAAGAGCCCTGCCTCTCCAAAAACAGCAGTACCTGAGGTTGTCCCAGGAGATGATGTTCCTTGTGTGTGGGGTAGTTGCGTTGTGGTGTCCGGCAGTGGGGTCGAGGGTGTTGGGGGAAGTGGACCTATGGAGAGACAGAAGTAGAAGCGATAATTGTCAATAGGGCGGATCTGTTCCAGGCAGCTGGTCCACAGTTACCAAAAAACCCCGACACAGTGGCAAAAGAGACCCAGGGTAGGACTAGCACAGTGACTCCTCAGAAAGGGTCCCAGCACTGAAGGACTATCCCACCCGCGAGGGTGGGTGAGAAAAAAAATCTCAGACCCTACTGTATAAACAAACGTCATTTGGCAGATTAAGAAAACAGAGAAGTTATGACAGGCGCTAAGAGATGGGGATGGGAAAAAGCAGTACCTGTGCTTGTCCCAGGTGCTGGTGGTGTTGTTGTACGTGGAGGCTGTGTTGTAGTGCCTGGCAAGGGGACTGTGGGTTTTGATGTCGATGGACCTAGAACAGGAGAGAGTGAGAGGAAATCCACACCAACATGAGACTTTTGTTGCAGGCAGCTGGCCCACCTGCCCCAAACACCCAACACCATCACCAGACAGACCCAGTGCAGGGATCACACAGAGATGCCTCAGCCCAGACGTGCAGCCTCTTGACTACGGACACTGCATCCCTAGGCCACAAGACTCAGCAAAAGCTAACTGAACCCTTGCACCAGCAGTAGGAGATGTGGATGGAAATATAGCAGCAGTACCTGAACCTGGTGTGGGTTTTGGTGTAAGCGGACGTGGTGTTGTGGTGTCTGGCAAGGAGGTCCCAGGTGCCGTGGTTGATGGACCTAGCACAAGAGATAGTTAGAGGAGATCTGCACCAACACCGGAGTTTGTTCTGGACAGCTTGTCCATTCATCTCAAACACCCCAACAGCAGGACCAGGCTGGCCCATATCAGGAATCCCAGAGTGTCGTATCTCAGAATGAGCCCTGCTTGTCACGGGCTCTGCCACCAGCATAGCTGGCTGACAAAAGCAGGGTAGGCACTTCAGTATCTGTGCTCAATGTCTTGGCTGTGGGCCCTGTAATACATGAACTAAACAGTGACGGCAGGCCATGCCAGCACTTCAGCCCCCTAGTGCCTACAGGACACTGCAGAGACAACCTGTGCTCCTGCCTGTAGCACAGCCTGCCACCTCAGTTGGTGAAATCTCTTGAGCTGCCCTTCCCAAGCCAAACCCTGTACCTGTGCAGGATCCCTTTTCAATGGACAGGTCATCCAAGGCTACGTCGCTCCAGACATTTTCACCCCATTCTCCCTCCAGGACAATCTAAGGGAAGGGACCATTCCCAGCATTAGCTCCAGCCCCGTGTGTCAAGTGCCATTAGAAAGAACGGTTCATCTCAGATGACAGTGAGAGCCTCTGCCCTTACCTGGAAGTCTCCTGTGCTCTGCAACGTGACCTCTCCCAAGTTCCATGTGTCCCCGTGATTCCCAACGCTGCTCCATACCAGCACTCTGTCTTTGCCCGTAACCACGTACACCCGCAGGGCCATTGTTGTAGCCTCTCCATACATGTGATACCAGAAGCGGAAGCAGTGCGGTCCTTCCGAACTGCACACTGGACTGACCAGCTCAGCCACAAAGCCGGGGAGGGCATCTCTCCCTTGCAGGTAGATGTAGTAGCCGTCTGAAACAAAGCGTGAGCCACACTGTCACACACCACAGCACCAAATCTAGACCAAGCAGCCAGGGACAAGCCAAGCACAGTCCTGCGAGCTGCCCCTGCTGCAGTTCGAGGCAGGCAAAAGGAGGGAAGAGCAAACATACGTCCTTCTCTAGCCACAACCCTGCCCAGCCCTGAGTCCACCTATGAACAGTGTTCTCCAGGGAGGCTCTGGCTCTGTGGGAGACTGCCACAAATGGCTCTGGATCAAGGGCAGGAAACGCGGGGCCTGTATTTGCTGATCCAAGGGTTTTATCGCCATCTTGCCAGGGACACGCCTCTGCCTGAAGGACCACTGTGTACTGATTGCTGTTCCTACCTCCTGTCGTGTGGTCAGAGGAGGGGCCGGTATTTTGCGTGGGCGTTGGACCTTTGTGCCTTATCCACTCAATGCTGCTGTAATCTGCCAGGACCCAGTCACAGAAGTCGCTGTCGAATGTGCAGGCAAAATTGCAGTCTCCTGGAGGAGCTGGATACGATGCAGAAAAGAAAGCAGAGATTCTAGGGTGAGGGTGGTGCCACCTTTTCCCTGTGTTCTACAGGGCACACCTACATCCCTGGCATGCTGGGGGCCAGGTGAGGATGGCCAGCACAGTGGACGTGCACGAGCTCAGTGTGCAACACAGCCAGTAAAGAACACTGATGGGAAAAAGCAGTACCTGTGCTTGTCCCAGGTGCTGGTGGTGGTGTTGTACGTGGAGGCTGTGTTGTAGTGCCTGGCAAGGGGACTGTGGGTTTTGATGTCGATGGACCTAGAACAGGAGAGAGTGAGAGGAAACCCACACCAACATGAGACTTTTGTTGCAGGCAGCTGGCCCACCTGCCCCAAACACTCAACACCATCACCAGACAGACCCAGTGCAGGGATCACACAGAGATGCCTCAGCCCAGACGTGCAGCCTCTTGACTACAGACACTGCATCCCTAGGCCACGAGACTCAGCAAAAGCTAACTGAACCCTTGCACCAGTAGGAGATGTGGATGGACATATAGGAGTAGTACCTGAACTTGGTGTGGGTTTTGGTGTAGGCGGACGTGGTGTTGTGGTGTCTGGCAAGGAGGTCCCAGGTGCCGTGGTTGATGGACCTAGCAGAAGAGATAATTGGAGGAGATCTTGACCAACACCGCATGTTTGTTGCAGACAGCTGGTCCACCCATCCCAAACACCATGGCAACATTGTGACCAGGGAGGCCGATAGCAGGAATCAAAGAGTGTCATATCTCAGAATGAGCCCTGCTTGTCACGGGCTCTGCCACCAGCATGGAGACCTCCAAAGGAGGTCAATGGAACACTTACCACAGATAGTGCCAGCGCTCCAGTCTTCCAGAGCAACGCCTGCCTCAGCACAGGCTGCGGCATAGGCCCCCAGGTCATTGCAGAGCTGCTCCGTGCTGCCACCCGTGGCACACTGGTCATAGACACAGCTCTCAAAGTACGTATTGGGTGGCAGAACTGCGTGGCACGGCTGGAACGCGCCACCGAGCTGCGTGAGGATTGCACACTGCTGCTCAGCTTCCTCCTCCTCCTTGGGGGAGCAAGACACAGGCGGGCTGATGGCCGGGTCACACCTACAAAGCAGACAGGCAGCACTGAGCTCACAGCAGCCTGTGGACCCCAACCACACCATTTCTAGACCTCCTCCCCAGCCAAAACCTCAGCCTCTGGAGTCCTGATCCCTTGCTAACACAAGGCACCCACGGCTGTCACTTGCGAGGGCAGGCAGCACGCACCACAGTCACCATTACCTTCCGTGACATCAGGTGGACAGAAACCCATGACTCAACAGCTTGGGAAAGGTCTCATGCCAAGGCCTCAGCCCACTCTCTTTCTGGGGTCAGGAATGGTAAGACGTGGAGTGGGATGGCAGGGCCCTGCACAGAGGTCACCGAGGTCCCCCTCTCTCCCGCCCATGGGGAGAGACCACGGGGCACCCTGACTGCATGGAGGGACCTGGACGCTGCCGCTAGCAAGCCATCCGTGAGGGGAAAGGGGAACGGCCACACGTCTTGCACCCACTTGCAGACAGAACATCCCACTGGTGGGTGCAGTGCAGAGGTGAGATGCCACAAGGATACATCTGCAGCTCTGGAGCCTCCACGTCATCTCACATGCTTTCCCACAACTGCCTGGCTCCTCTGCCTTGGCCTGTGCCTGCCATTACCTACCCTCCCTCCTGGTGCCCCTCACAGCTCCACTCTCCCACTCCCCCTTCTGTCTGCCATCTCTGAGACCGAACAAGCACTCACGGCCACTCATCATCCGGCACCATCCAGCTGTTTCCAAAGTCATTGAAGTTGGGCACAACCACCCCATCGGGTCGCGTGAAGTCGTCCTCCGGGCTCCCGGTGTACGTCCCACACAGCCCACACAGTTTGCCCTTGTACTTCTCAGACACGGTCACTAGCAGCTCATTGTCCCCATTGAACTGCAGCTGCAGGCCCAGACTGGTAGACACCCGCACGTAGGAGCCGCTCAAGGAAATGGTCACCCCGGGGGCAGGAGAAGCAGGCAGGGAGGCCAGAGCACCGTTGATCTGAAGAAGGGGGACAGAAGGAGACAGAAACATAAGGAGAGGCCCGCCACTGAGACGTCACTGTTCTCCCCTGGGCTGGTGCCAGGGCCCAGTGAGCCAGAAGCACTGCTGGCCTGAGAAACCCTGCTCAGGCCCATGAGAACAGCAGCTGCTCTACATACAGCACACCAAAAGCTCAGGCAATCAAGCCGAAAATCTGGTGCTGTGTGGGCAGCTGTATCTGCCCCACTCAGAGCCTTCCCATGCTCTTCTGTGAGCTTGTCTCCAGGCTCGGGGAATATCAAGCTCTTCCTGGGGACACAGTGGTACTTAATGGCACCTACAGTTCTTAGGTGTAAAAAGGAGGGGCTTACGTAGACGGCCTTGTTCTTGCGCAGCTCAATGTGGAGGCCTTCCATGGACAGTGCCACAGAGTTCAGTGCTGTCCAGCTCTGACTGCCGCGATGTTCGTTGCGGGTGGTGATGCTGAACCCAACGGAGGAGTTGTCACAGCCTGTCACCACCGTGTAGTTGCAGGCGCCCTGGAAGTGGTGAAGCTTCCCATCGAAGGTGCTGTAATGAGGGTCACCATAGATGTGGCAGAGAGCAGTGCTGGCTGGGTAACAGCCCCTCTGGCCGTTCTGGATCTTGCACACCTCGTCCTCAGCACAGGACAATGCAGAGCAATTCATTTGGCCATTGGCTTCACACCAGCACTGGCGAGTGCAGTTCTCGCTCACAGAGTACTCGCCTTCCTGCAGGCAGAGAAACAGCGAGCGTCAGTGTATCAGGCAGGAAAACTAGAGGCAAGGGAGTGTCCTGGGAGGGCTGCAAGCCAGGGCAAGGTTTTTACTCACGCTGTAGTAGTTGCCCTCAAAGAGGCAGCCACAGTTGGCCTCGGGCACACAGGTGTCTCCGCTGAGGAGGAAGCCAGAGGTACACGCACAGCCCTCCATGCAGGGCTTGGAGCAGTTCTGTGGGGCTTGCCGGTCAACACAGGTGGCAGGACAGCCGGTCATGCAAGGGTCATAGTAGCTGTTGGCGGGGCACGACAGTGCTGCAAGGGGAAGGGGACAATTAGGTCCAGCAAGGCGTCAAGGAAGGATGACATTCGGGAAAATGGGACACCAAAGGCTTGCTTTGGCCAGGGATTCCGGGCACAAGGAGCAGCACATTTCCCTTCTGGCAACGGCAAGGCAGGTACTCACGGCAGAAGGTGGCATTCCGCCAGGGAAGAAGAGTCACGCCCGCTGCCTGGCATGCGTCCGCGTAGGCCTCCAGAGCAGCACACAGGACCTCCTGGCCACCATGCAGGGCACAAAGGTCATAGAAGCAGGTCTCAAAGTAGCTCTGGGGGTTGATCACGGCGTGGCAGCTCTCAAAAGAGCCAGGCCTGGCAGTCAGTATGCCACAGAACTCGTCCGATCGGTAGAGCGTCTCCTCTTCTGCACTGCAGGGTGGGGGGGCTTCGGGGACACCGCAAGAGGTGTCTCCGTCTGGGACCTGCCAGCTCTCCCCAAGCTCATTGGTGTTTGCAGCTTGCTGCCCGTTGGGCATCATGTAATCGTCCTCTCCCCGGTTGTTGAAGTTCCCGCACATGCCACAGGTCAGGTTGAAGTAGGTGGTGGGCACCTTCACCTCCACCGAGTGGTCAGTGTCGTAGGACACTATGAGGTTGAAGTCTGTCTCCAGGACGATGTAGCGGCCGCTCCTGCTCACCGTGATGGCACCTCCCGCTGCGCTCACCGGCAAGGTCCGGCGCACATTGTTCACCTGGGGCAAACACACCACAGTTGACCCTGCACTTGTCCCTGGCCTCCCTGCGGTTTCCTACCCCACGGAAATCAGCTGCCAGTTTGGGCTCGGCAAACCAGTGTCGGTGATACCCTCACACCCAGGCGCCCCCCCTGTGGCTTGCAGAGCCGTGTCTGTACTCTGCACTCGGCAGGGGCCTCTGTTCAACTTGGGCCACATTCCCCATTGGACTCTTCCAGCTTCAGACACTCCAGGAAGGAAAAACAAAGCAACCCACAGGCTTCAGGGGAACCCACCCAAGTCTGGGACAACGGACATGTCCGGCACAATGGAGATGGCTGGTACATGCCAGGCCCTGCCAAGAAATGTGAACGCCGCCGCGCTGCCTACCAGCACTTGGCTCGTCTCCTCCTTGACCATGGTGATGCGCTCCCCGTAGACTTCAACCACGACCTCGCGCACATAGGACACGCTGGTGCTGCCACGATGCTCGTTCTTGGCCTCGACATTGAAGTAGGGCAGGGAGGTGGTGTTGGAGCACACTTTGGCCAGGGTGTAGGTGCAGGTGCCCATGAAGTTGTGCGTCACCTTGTCAAAGGTGTAGTAGTGAGGGTCACCGTGCACGTGGCAGATGCCGTAAGACTGTTCGAGGCACTCAGGTTTCCCATTCTGCACGCCACAGTACTGGCCGGCAGGGCATGAGGCGCTGGAGCACTGGACTTTGCTTCCCCGCGCAGGACACGTGCACTTTAAAGAGCAGGTGTTGTCGGCCCAGAACTCTGAGCCCACGGGGTAGTGCTGCCCATTGTGCCAGCATCCGCACTGCTGGCTGGGCACGCATCGGTCATTGTAGAGCAGGTACCCGCTGTCACACACACATCCCTCCACGCACGGCTGGGTGCAGGTAACAGGAGCCATTGGGTCAACACAGGTGGCAGGGCAGGCCGCAGCACAGGGCTCGTAGTGACTGTTCGCTGGACAGTTGATGGCTGCCGAGACAGAAGACGCGGCCGTTACTTGGAGCATAACTCTCTTCTCTGGGCTCTCTTTTCCCTTTTGAAAGACTAACGTTCTCTATTTTCCCTGTGGTCTACTTGGCTCAGCGCGTATATTAAGCCATACCTGACCAAATGGACCAGGATATGGTGCCTCTAATAGTGAAAACCCCCTGCATACCCACGTGGTATGGAATGCAAGTATTTCTTATTCCCCACCCCACTTTCGTTCGTGTGCTGTGTTCTCCTGAGAGTAAGCATCCGTGGTCCTGTCTGCGGACTTACGGCAGAAGGTTGCGTTCCTCCATGCAGGGATCTTGACACCAAGCGACTGGCAGGCATCTGCGTAGGACTGCAAGCTCTTGCACAGGGTCTCGTGGTCCAGCCCCAGCTCACACAGGTCATAAAGGCAGGTGTCAAAGTAAGCGCTGGGGCTCAGCACAGCGTGGCACATCTGAAACGGGCCGCTGGTGTCACTGAGGAGCCCACAGAAGCTGCTGCTGGCAATGACTTCCTTGTCCGCCTCAGTGCAGGCTGGGGTGGGCGGCGGTCCGGCTGAGCAGCTGTGGAAAGACAGGGAGAAGGGCCCCTGGGTCATCTGGGGGCTTCTCCTGGTGCCCCCTCCCCTTGCCCAACGTGTCCCCAGACCTGCTGGGGGGCCACACACACCTGCTGTCGTTGGACACCTGCCAGCTGTTGCCCAGGCTGGTGGAGTCTGGCTCCAGCACCCCTTCTGGGTTCAGGAAGTCATCTGCTGCCATTCCGTTGTAGTTACCGCACATGCCACAAACCTTCTGCCCAAAGGTGCTCGGAAGCGTCACCTCCACCCGATGGGACCCATCAAACTTCACTGTCAAGCCAAAGTCTGTTGTGATCACTGTGTAGAACCCACTGGATGAGACCTGCACGCCCACGGCTGGGGTGCAGGGCAGGATCTCTGCCACTCCGTTGACCTGGAAGGACAGAAACCAACACAGGGTTGGAGCAACCCAGCTGGCACAGCTCTCTCCTCTCACAAAGCTCCACCACCTCTTCCCCTTGTGCTTACCGTCACCGCTCCGCCTTTCTCCAGCCTTATCCTCTGGCCGTACACATCAACATCCACGTATTGGACATAGGACACGCGAGTGTTGCCTCCCCTGTGCTCGTTGGCTGCTTCCACGTTGAAGTAGGGCAGCGAGCTGTTGCTCTCACACAGCTTGGAGAGGGTGTAGGTGCAGGTGCCCATGAAGTGGTGGAGCTGGTTGTCAAACGTGTGGTAGTGAGGGTCTCCTTCCACCACACAGGTGCCTGACAGTGGAAAGACCGGAGGAAACATTCAGTTAAGCCCCATTCTTCCACCTATTCTCCACTGCCCGCCTGGCACAAAGAACATCAGCCAAATGAATGGTCTACTCCTTTTACCAAGAGACTGAGTCAGAGGAGACCTGTGTTAAGACAGGATTGGTTTTTTTTTTCCAGGTGTCTGGCTCATACCTCCTCAAACACCTAAACGCCAGAAAGACAGGTGCCCCAACCATCCCTCAGAAAGAGAATGGCTCTCAATGTGTGTCTCTGTTTTTCAGGATAGCGACACAAAGCAAATAACAGCCATCCGATGCAAATCCACCATGTGTCCACTATGGGTGTTGAAGATGACACAAAAAACCACCAAAGCCAGCAGTACCTGAACTCAGCCCAGGAGATGTTGGCGGTGGTGTGTGGGGTGGCCGTGTTGTGGTATCCGGCAATGGGGTCGAGGGTGTAGAAGAAAGTGGACCTATGGAGAGACAGAGGTAGAAGTGATCATTGTCAACACAGGAGATTTGTTCCAGGCATCTGGTCCATCCTTTCCAAACAACCCAACATCGCGACCAGAGAAGCACAGGGCAGGGATCACACAGCAACTCCTCAGCAGAGATTCCTGCACTCGAGTGTTCCCGCACCAGCATAGCTGGAGGATAGAAGGAAACAAGCAGCTATTGGATACAGGAACTGCATCCCCTAGCCATGAGGTCAAGTAAAGTTAACTGAACACTTGGCACTAGAAGATGGGGATGGAGCATGAGAGCATCTGAGCTTGGTGTGGGTCTTGGTGTAAGCAGAGGTGGTGTTGTGGTGCTTGGCAAGGTGGTCCCAGGTTCTCTGGCTGACAGGCCTGGCACAAGAGATAATTAGAGGAGATCTTGACCAACACCGCATGTTTGTTGCGGACAGCTGGTCCACCCATCCCAAACACCATGCCAACATTGTGACCAGGGAGGCCGATAGCAGGAATCAAAGAGTGTCATATCTCAGAATGAGCCCTGCTTGTCACGGGCTCTGCCACCAGCATGTAGACCTCCAAAGGAGGTCAATGAAACACTTACCACAGATAGTGCCAGCACTCCAGTCTCCCAGAGCAACGCCTGCCTCAGCACAGGCTGCGGCATAGGCCCCCAGGTCATTGCAGAGCTGCTCCGTGCTGCCACCCGTGGCACACTGGTCATAGACACAGCTCTCAAAGTACGTATTGGGTGGCAGAACTGCGTGGCACGGCTGGAACGCGCCACCGAGCTGCGTGAGGATTGCACACTGCTGCTCAGCTTCCTCCTCCTCCTCGGGGGAGCAAGACACAGGCGGGCTGATGGCCGGGTCACACCTACAAAGCAGACAGGCAGCACTGAGCTCACAGCAGCCTGTGGACCCCAACCACACCATTTCTAGACCTCCTCCCCAGCCAAAACCTCAGCCTCTGGAGTCCTGATCCCTTGCTAACACAGGGCACCCACGGCTGTCACTTGCGAGGGCAGGCAGCACGCACCACAGTCACCATTACCTTCCGTGACATCAGGTGGACAGAAACCCATGACTCAACAGCTTGGGAAAGGTCTCATGCCAAGGCCTCAGCCCACTCTCTTTCTGGGGTCAGGAACGGTAAGACGTGGAGTGGGATGGCAGGGCCCTGCACAGAGGTCACCGAGGTCCCCCTCTCTCCCGCCCATGGGGAGAGACCACGGGGCACCCTGACTGCATGGAGGGACCTGGACGCTGCCGCTAGCAAGCCATCCGTGAGGGGAAAGGGGAACGGCCACACGTCTTGCACCCACTTGCAGACAGAACATCCCACTGGTGGGTGCAGTGCAGAGGTGAGATGCCACAAGGATACATCTGCAGCTCTGGAGCCTCCACGTCATCTCACATGCTTTCCCACAACTGCCTGGCTCCTCTGCCTTGGCCTGTGCCTGCCATTACCTACCCTCCCTCCTGGTGCCCCTCACAGCTCCACTCTCCCACTCCCCCTTCTGTCTGCCATCTCTGAGACCGAACAAGCACTCACGGCCACTCATCATCCGGCACCATCCAGCTGTTTCCAAAGTCATTGAAGTTGGGCACAACCACCCCATCGGGTCGCGTGAAGTCGTCCTCCGGGCTCCCGGTGTACGTCCCACACAGCCCACACAGTTTGCCCTTGTACTTCTCAGACACGGTCACTAGCAGCTCATTGTCCCCATTGAACTGCAGCTGCAGGCCCAGACTGGTAGACACCCGCACGTAGGAGCCGCTCAAGGAAATGGTCACCCCGGGGGCAGGAGAAGCAGGCAGGGAGGCCAGAGCACCGTTGATCTGAAGAAGGGGGACAGAAGGAGACAGAAACATAAGGAGAGGCCCGCCACTGAGACGTCACTGTTCTCCCCTGGGCTGGTGCCAGGGCCCAGTGAGCCAGAAGCACTGCTGGCCTGAGAAACCCTGCTCAGGCCCATGAGAACAGCAGCTGCTCTACATACAGCACACCAAAAGCTCAGGCAATCAAGCCGAAAATCTGGTGCTGTGTGGGCAGCTGTATCTGCCCCACTCAGAGCCTTCCCATGCTCTTCTGTGAGCTTGTCTCCAGGCTCGGGGAATATCAAGCTCTTCCTGGGGACACAGTGGTACTTAATGGCACCTACAGTTCTTAGGTGTAAAAAGGAGGGGCTTACGTAGACGGCCTTGTTCTTGCGCAGCTCAATGTGGAGGCCTTCCATGGACAGTGCCACAGAGTTCAGTGCTGTCCAGCTCTGACTGCCGCGATGTTCGTTGCGGGTGGTGATGCTGAACCCAACGGAGGAGTTGTCACAGCCTGTCACCACCGTGTAGTTGCAGGCGCCCTGGAAGTGGTGAAGCTTCCCATCGAAGGTGCTGTAATGAGGGTCGCCATAGATGTGGCAGAGAGCAGTGCTGGCTGGGTAACAGCCCCTCTGGCCGTTCTGGATCTTGCACACCTCGTCCTCAGCACAGGACAATGCAGAGCAATTCATTTGGCCATTGGCTTCACACCGGCACTGGCGAGTGCAGTTCTCGCTCACAGAGTACTCGCCTTCCTGCAGGCAGAGAAACAGCGAGCGTCAGTGTATCAGGCAGGAAAACTAGAGGCAAGGGAGTGTCCTGGGAGGGCTGCAAGCCAGGGCAAGGTTTTTACTCACGCTGTAGTAGTTGCCCTCAAAGAGGCAGCCACAGTTGGCCTCGGGCACACAGGTGTCTCCGCTGAGGAGGAAGCCAGAGGTACACGCACAGCCCTCCATGCAGGGCTTGGAGCAGTTCTGTGGGGCTTGCCGGTCAACACAGGTGGCAGGACAGCCGGTCATGCAAGGGTCATAGTAGCTGTTGGCGGGGCACGACAGTGCTGCAAGGGGAAGGGGACAATTAGGTCCAGCAAGGCGTCAAGGAAGGATGACATTCGGGAAAATGGGACACCAAAGGCTTGCTTTGGCCAGGGATTCCGGGCACAAGGAGCAGCACATTTCCCTTCTGGCAACGGCAAGGCAGGTACTCACGGCAGAAGGTGGCATTCCGCCAGGGAAGAAGAGTCACGCCCGCTGCCTGGCATGCGTCCGCGTAGGCCTCCAGAGCAGCACACAGGACCTCCTGGCCACCATGCAGGGCACAAAGGTCATAGAAGCAGGTCTCAAAGTAGCTCTGGGGGTTGATCACGGCGTGGCAGCTCTCAAAAGAGCCAGGCCTGGCAGTCAGTATGCCACAGAACTCGTCTGATCGGTA
The DNA here is from genome assembly GCF_036013475.1 of Columba livia. Taxonomy (NCBI): domain Eukaryota; kingdom Metazoa; phylum Chordata; class Aves; order Columbiformes; family Columbidae; genus Columba; species Columba livia. The sequence goes on along the minus strand of NC_088610.1, from coordinate 7,799,156 downwards.
GAGCGTCTCCTCTTCTGCACTGCAGGGTGGGGGGGCTTCGGGGACACCGCAAGAGGTGTCTCCGTCTGGGACCTGCCAGCTCTCCCCAAGCTCATTGGTGTTTGCAGCTTGCTGCCCGTTGGGCATCATGTAATCGTCCTCTCCCCGGTTGTTGAAGTTCCCGCACATGCCACAGGTCAGGTTGAAGTAGGTGGTGGGCACCTTCACCTCCACCGAGTGGTCAGTGTCGTAGGACACTATGAGGTTGAAGTCTGTCTCCAGGACGATGTAGCGGCCGCTCCTGCTCACCGTGATGGCACCTCCCGCTGCGCTCACCGGCAAGGTCCGGCGCACATTGTTCACCTGGGGCAAACACACCACAGTTGACCCTGCACTTGTCCCTGGCCTCCCTGCGGTTTCCTACCCCACGGAAATCAGCTGCCAGTTTGGGCACGGCAAACCAGTGCCGGTGATGCCCTCACACGCTAGGCGCCCCCCCTGTGGCTTGCAGAGCCGTGTCTGTACTCTGCACTCGGCAGGGGCCTCTGTTCAACTTGGGCCACATTCCCCATTGGACTCTTCCAGCTTCAGACACTCCAGGAAGGAAAAACAAAGCAACCCACAGGCTTCAGGGGAACCCACCCAAGTCTGGGACAACGGACATGTCCGGCACAATGGAGATGGCTGGTACATGCCAGGCCCTGCCAAGAAATGTGAACGCCGCCGCGCTGCCTACCAGCACTTGGCTCGTCTCCTCCTTGACCATGGTGATGCGCTCCCCGTAGACTTCAACCACGACCTCGCGCACATAGGACACGCTGGTGCTGCCACGATGCTCGTTCTTGGCCTCGACATTGAAGTAGGGCAGGGAGGTGGTGTTGGAGCACACTTTGGCCAGGGTGTAGGTGCAGGTGCCCATGAAGTTGTGCGTCACCTTGTCAAAGGTGTAGTAGTGAGGGTCACCGTGCACGTGGCAGATGCCGTAAGACTGTTCGAGGCACTCAGGTTTCCCATTCTGCACGCCACAGTACTGGCCGGCAGGGCATGAGGCGCTGGAGCACTGGACTTTGCTTCCCCGCGCAGGACACGTGCACTTTAAAGAGCAGGTGTTGTCGGCCCAGAACTCTGAGCCCACGGGGTAGTGCTGCCCATTGTGCCAGCATCCGCACTGCTGGCTGGGCACGCATCGGTCATTGTAGAGCAGGTACCCGCTGTCACACACACATCCCTCCACGCACGGCTGGGTGCAGGTAACAGGAGCCATTGGGTCAACACAGGTGGCAGGGCAGGCCGCAGCACAGGGCTCGTAGTGACTGTTCGCTGGACAGTTGATGGCTGCCGAGACAGAAGACGCGGCCGTTACTTGGAGCATAACTCACTTCTCTGGGCTCTCTTTTCCCTTTTGAAAGACTAACGTTCTCTATTTTCCCTGTGGTCTACTTGGCTCAGCGCGTATATTAAGCCATACCTGACCAAATGGACCAGGATATGGTGCCTCTAATAGTGAAAACCCCCTGCATACCCACGTGGTATGGAATGCAAGTATTTCTTATTCCCCACCCCACTTTCGTTCGTGTGCTGTGTTCTCCTGAGAGTAAGCATCCGTGGTCCTGTCTGCGGACTTACGGCAGAAGGTTGCGTTCCTCCATGCAGGGATCTTGACACCAAGCGACTGGCAGGCATCTGCGTAGGACTGCAAGCTCTTGCACAGGGTCTCGTGGTCCAGCCCCAGCTCACACAGGTCATAAAGGCAGGTGTCAAAGTAAGCGCTGGGGCTCAGCACAGCGTGGCACATCTGAAACGGGCCGCTGGTGTCACTGAGGAGCCCACAGAAGCTGCTGCTGGCAATGACTTCCTTGTCCGCCTCAGTGCAGGCTGGGGTGGGCGGCGGTCCGGCTGAGCAGCTGTGGAAAGACAGGGAGAAGGGCCCCTGGGTCATCTGGGGGCTTCTCCTGGTGCCCCCTCCCCTTGCCCAACGTGTCCCCAGACCTGCTGGGGGGCCACACACACCTGCTGTCGTTGGACACCTGCCAGCTGTTGCCCAGGCTGGTGGAGTCTGGCTCCAGCACCCCTTCTGGGTTCAGGAAGTCATCTGCTGCCATTCCGTTGTAGTTACCGCACATGCCACAAACCTTCTGCCCAAAGGTGCTCGGAAGCGTCACCTCCACCCGATGGGACCCATCAAACTTCACTGTCAAGCCAAAGTCTGTTGTGATCACTGTGTAGAACCCACTGGATGAGACCTGCACGCCCACGGCTGGGGTGCAGGGCAGGATCTCTGCCACTCCGTTGACCTGGAAGGACAGAAACCAACACAGGGTTGGAGCAACCCAGCTGGCACAGCTCTCTCCTCTCACAAAGCTCCACCACCTCTTCCCCTTGTGCTTACCGTCACCGCTCCGCCTTTCTCCAGCCTTATCCTCTGGCCGTACACATCAACATCCACGTATTGGACATAGGACACGCGAGTGTTGCCTCCCCTGTGCTCGTTGGCTGCTTCCACGTTGAAGTAGGGCAGCGAGCTGTTGCTCTCACACAGCTTGGAGAGGGTGTAGGTGCAGGTGCCCATGAAGTGGTGGAGCTGGTTGTCAAACGTGTGGTAGTGAGGGTCTCCTTCCACCACACAGGTGCCTGACAGTGGAAAGACCGGAGGAAACATTCAGTTAAGCCCCATTCTTCCACCTATTCTCCACTGCCCGCCTGGCACAAAGAACATCAGCCAAATGAATGGTCTACTCCTTTTACCAAGAGACTGAGTCAGAGGAGACCTGTGTTAAGACAGGATTGGTTTTTTTTTTCCAGGTGTCTGGCTCATACCTCCTCAAACACCTAAACGCCAGAAAGACAGGTGCCCCAACCATCCCTCAGAAAGAGAATGGCTCTCAATGTGTGTCTCTGTTTTTCAGGATAGCGACACAAAGCAAATAACAGCCATCCGATGCAAATCCACCATGTGTCCACTATGGGTGTTGAAGATGACACAAAAAACCACCAAAGCCAGCAGTACCTGAACTCAGCCCAGGAGATGTTGGCGGTGGTGTGTGGGGTGGCCGTGTTGTGGTATCCGGCAATGGGGTCGAGGGTGTAGAAGAAAGTGGACCTATGGAGAGACAGAGGTAGAAGTGATCATTGTCAACACAGGAGATTTGTTCCAGGCATCTGGTCCATCCTTTCCAAACAACCCAACATCGCGACCAGAGAAGCACAGGGCAGGGATCACACAGCAACTCCTCAGCAGAGATTCCTGCACTCGAGTGTTCCCGCACCAGCATAGCTGGAGGATAGAAGGAAACAAGCAGCTATTGGATACAGGAACTGCATCCCCTAGCCATGAGGTCAAGTAAAGTTAACTGAACACTTGGCACTAGAAGATGGGGATGGAGCATGAGAGCATCTGAGCTTGGTGTGGGTCTTGGTGTAAGCAGAGGTGGTGTTGTGGTGCTTGGCAAGGTGGTCCCAGGTTCTCTGGCTGACAGGCCTGGCACAAGAGATAATTAGAGGAGATCTTGACCAACACCGCATGTTTGTTGCGGACAGCTGGTCCACCCATCCCAAACACCATGCCAACATTGTGACCAGGGAGGCCGATAGCAGGAATCAAAGAGTGTCATATCTCAGAATGAGCCCTGCTTGTCACGGGCTCTGCCACCAGCATGTAGACCTCCAAAGGAGGTCAATGAAACACTTACCACAGATAGTGCCAGCACTCCAGTCTCCCAGAGCAACGCCTGCCTCAGCACAGGCTGCGGCATAGGCCCCCAGGTCATTGCAGAGCTGCTCCGTGCTGCCACCCGTGGCACACTGGTCATAGACACAGCTCTCAAAGTACGTATTGGGTGGCAGAACTGCGTGGCACGGCTGGAACGCGCCACCGAGCTGCGTGAGGATTGCACACTGCTGCTCAGCTTCCTCCTCCTCCTCGGGGGAGCAAGACACAGGCGGGCTGATGGCCGGGTCACACCTACAAAGCAGACAGGCAGCACTGAGCTCACAGCAGCCTGTGGACCCCAACCACACCATTTCTAGACCTCCTCCCCAGCCAAAACCTCAGCCTCTGGAGTCCTGATCCCTTGCTAACACAGGGCACCCACGGCTGTCACTTGCGAGGGCAGGCAGCACGCACCACAGTCACCATTACCTTCCGTGACATCAGGTGGACAGAAACCCATGACTCAACAGCTTGGGAAAGGTCTCATGCCAAGGCCTCAGCCCACTCTCTTTCTGGGGTCAGGAACGGTAAGACGTGGAGTGGGATGGCAGGGCCCTGCACAGAGGTCACCGAGGTCCCCCTCTCTCCCGCCCATGGGGAGAGACCACGGGGCACCCTGACTGCATGGAGGGACCTGGACGCTGCCGCTAGCAAGCCATCCGTGAGGGGAAAGGGGAACGGCCACACGTCTTGCACCCACTTGCAGACAGAACATCCCACTGGTGGGTGCAGTGCAGAGGTGAGATGCCACAAGGATACATCTGCAGCTCTGGAGCCTCCACGTCATCTCACATGCTTTCCCACAACTGCCTGGCTCCTCTGCCTTGGCCTGTGCCTGCCATTACCTACCCTCCCTCCTGGTGCCCCTCACAGCTCCACTCTCCCACTCCCCCTTCTGTCTGCCATCTCTGAGACCGAACAAGCACTCACGGCCACTCATCATCCGGCACCATCCAGCTGTTTCCAAAGTCATTGAAGTTGGGCACAACCACCCCATCGGGTCGCGTGAAGTCGTCCTCCGGGCTCCCGGTGTACGTCCCACACAGCCCACACAGTTTGCCCTTGTACTTCTCAGACACGGTCACTAGCAGCTCATTGTCCCCATTGAACTGCAGCTGCAGGCCCAGACTGGTAGACACCCGCACGTAGGAGCCGCTCAAGGAAATGGTCACCCCGGGGGCAGGAGAAGCAGGCAGGGAGGCCAGAGCACCGTTGATCTGAAGAAGGGGGACAGAAGGAGACAGAAACATAAGGAGAGGCCCGCCACTGAGACGTCACTGTTCTCCCCTGGGCTGGTGCCAGGGCCCAGTGAGCCAGAAGCACTGCTGGCCTGAGAAACCCTGCTCAGGCCCATGAGAACAGCAGCTGCTCTACATACAGCACACCAAAAGCTCAGGCAATCAAGCCGAAAATCTGGTGCTGTGTGGGCAGCTGTATCTGCCCCACTCAGAGCCTTCCCATGCTCTTCTGTGAGCTTGTCTCCAGGCTCGGGGAATATCAAGCTCTTCCTGGGGACACAGTGGTACTTAATGGCACCTACAGTTCTTAGGTGTAAAAAGGAGGGGCTTACGTAGACGGCCTTGTTCTTGCGCAGCTCAATGTGGAGGCCTTCCATGGACAGTGCCACAGAGTTCAGTGCTGTCCAGCTCTGACTGCCGCGATGTTCGTTGCGGGTGGTGATGCTGAACCCAACGGAGGAGTTGTCACAGCCTGTCACCACCGTGTAGTTGCAGGCGCCCTGGAAGTGGTGAAGCTTCCCATCGAAGGTGCTGTAATGAGGGTCGCCATAGATGTGGCAGAGAGCAGTGCTGGCTGGGTAACAGCCCCTCTGGCCGTTCTGGATCTTGCACACCTCGTCCTCAGCACAGGACAATGCAGAGCAATTCATTTGGCCATTGGCTTCACACCGGCACTGGCGAGTGCAGTTCTCGCTCACAGAGTACTCGCCTTCCTGCAGGCAGAGAAACAGCGAGCGTCAGTGTATCAGGCAGGAAAACTAGAGGCAAGGGAGTGTCCTGGGAGGGCTGCAAGCCAGGGCAAGGTTTTTACTCACGCTGTAGTAGTTGCCCTCAAAGAGGCAGCCACAGTTGGCCTCGGGCACACAGGTGTCTCCGCTGAGGAGGAAGCCAGAGGTACACGCACAGCCCTCCATGCAGGGCTTGGAGCAGTTCTGTGGGGCTTGCCGGTCAACACAGGTGGCAGGACAGCCGGTCATGCAAGGGTCATAGTAGCTGTTGGCGGGGCACGACAGTGCTGCAAGGGGAAGGGGACAATTAGGTCCAGCAAGGCGTCAAGGAAGGATGACATTCGGGAAAATGGGACACCAAAGGCTTGCTTTGGCCAGGGATTCCGGGCACAAGGAGCAGCACATTTCCCTTCTGGCAACGGCAAGGCAGGTACTCACGGCAGAAGGTGGCATTCCGCCAGGGAAGAAGAGTCACGCCCGCTGCCTGGCATGCGTCCGCGTAGGCCTCCAGAGCAGCACACAGGACCTCCTGGCCACCATGCAGGGCACAAAGGTCATAGAAGCAGGTCTCAAAGTAGCTCTGGGGGTTGATCACGGCGTGGCAGCTCTCAAAAGAGCCAGGCCTGGCAGTCAGTATGCCACAGAACTCGTCCGATCGGTAGAGCGTCTCCTCTTCTGCACTGCAGGGTGGGGGGGCTTCGGGGACACCGCAAGAGGTGTCTCCGTCTGGGACCTGCCAGCTCTCCCCAAGCTCATTGGTGTTTGCAGCTTGCTGCCCGTTGGGCATCATGTAATCGTCCTCTCCCCGGTTGTTGAAGTTCCCGCACATGCCACAGGTCAGGTTGAAGTAGGTGGTGGGCACCTTCACCTCCACCGAGTGGTCAGTGTCGTAGGACACTATGAGGTTGAAGTCTGTCTCCAGGACGATGTAGCGGCCGCTCCTGCTCACCGTGATGGCACCTCCCGCTGCGCTCACCGGCAAGGTCCGGCGCACATTGTTCACCTGGGGCAAACACACCACAGTTGACCCTGCACTTGTCCCTGGCCTCCCTGCGGTTTCCTACCCCACGGAAATCAGCTGCCAGTTTGGGCACGGCAAACCAGTGCCGGTGATGCCCTCACACGCTAGGCGCCCCCCCTGTGGCTTGCAGAGCCGTGTCTGTACTCTGCACTCGGCAGGGGCCTCTGTTCAACTTGGGCCACATTCCCCATTGGACTCTTCCAGCTTCAGACACTCCAGGAAGGAAAAACAAAGCAACCCACAGGCTTCAGGGGAACCCACCCAAGTCTGGGACAACGGACATGTCCGGCACAATGGAGATGGCTGGTACATGCCAGGCCCTGCCAAGAAATGTGAACGCCGCCGCGCTGCCTACCAGCACTTGGCTCGTCTCCTCCTTGACCATGGTGATGCGCTCCCCGTAGACTTCAACCACGACCTCGCGCACATAGGACACGCTGGTGCTGCCACGATGCTCGTTCTTGGCCTCGACATTGAAGTAGGGCAGGGAGGTGGTGTTGGAGCACACTTTGGCCAGGGTGTAGGTGCAGGTGCCCATGAAGTTGTGCGTCACCTTGTCAAAGGTGTAGTAGTGAGGGTCACCGTGCACGTGGCAGATGCCGTAAGACTGTTCGAGGCACTCAGGTTTCCCATTCTGCACGCCACAGTACTGGCCGGCAGGGCATGAGGCGCTGGAGCACTGGACTTTGCTTCCCCGCGCAGGACACGTGCACTTTAAAGAGCAGGTGTTGTCGGCCCAGAACTCTGAGCCCACGGGGTAGTGCTGCCCATTGTGCCAGCATCCGCACTGCTGGCTGGGCACGCATCGGTCATTGTAGAGCAGGTACCCGCTGTCACACACACATCCCTCCACGCACGGCTGGGTGCAGGTAACAGGAGCCATTGGGTCAACACAGGTGGCAGGGCAGGCCGCAGCACAGGGCTCGTAGTGACTGTTCGCTGGACAGTTGATGGCTGCCGAGACAGAAGACGCGGCCATTACTTGGAGCATAACTCACTTCTCTGGGCTCTCTTTTCCCTTTTGAAAGACTAACGTTCTCTATTTTCCCTGTGGTCTACTTGGCTCAGCGCGTATATTAAGCCATACCTGACCAAATGGACCAGGATATGGTGCCTCTAATAGTGAAAACCCCCTGCATACCCACGTGGTATGGAATGCAAGTATTTCTTATTCCCCACCCCACTTTCGTTCGTGTGCTGTGTTCTCCTGAGAGTAAGCATCCGTGGTCCTGTCTGCGGACTTACGGCAGAAGGTTGCGTTCCTCCATGCAGGGATCTTGACACCAAGCGACTGGCAGGCATCTGCGTAGGACTGCAAGCTCTTGCACAGGGTCTCGTGGTCCAGCCCCAGCTCACACAGGTCATAAAGGCAGGTGTCAAAGTAAGCGCTGGGGCTCAGCACAGCGTGGCACATCTGAAACGGGCCGCTGGTGTCACTGAGGAGCCCACAGAAGCTGCTGCTGGCAATGACTTCCTTGTCCGCCTCAGTGCAGGCTGGGGTGGGCGGCGGTCCGGCTGAGCAGCTGTGGAAAGACAGGGAGAAGGGCCCCTGGGTCATCTGGGGGCTTCTCCTGGTGCCCCCTCCCCTTGCCCAACGTGTCCCCAGACCTGCTGGGGGGCCACACACACCTGCTGTCGTTGGACACCTGCCAGCTGTTGCCCAGGCTGGTGGAGTCTGGCTCCAGCACCCCTTCTGGGTTCAGGAAGTCATCTGCTGCCATTCCGTTGTAGTTACCGCACATGCCACAAACCTTCTGCCCAAAGGTGCTCGGAAGCGTCACCTCCACCCGATGGGACCCATCAAACTTCACTGTCAAGCCAAAGTCTGTTGTGATCACTGTGTAGAACCCACTGGATGAGACCTGCACGCCCACGGCTGGGGTGCAGGGCAGGATCTCTGCCACTCCGTTGACCTGGAAGGACAGAAACCAACACAGGGTTGGAGCAACCCAGCTGGCACAGCTCTCTCCTCTCACAAAGCTCCACCACCTCTTCCCCTTGTGCTTACCGTCACCGCTCCGCCTTTCTCCAGCCTTATCCTCTGGCCGTACACATCAACATCCACGTATTGGACATAGGACACGCGAGTGTTGCCTCCCCTGTGCTCGTTGGCTGCTTCCACGTTGAAGTAGGGCAGCGAGCTGTTGCTCTCACACAGCTTGGAGAGGGTGTAGGTGCAGGTGCCCATGAAGTGGTGGAGCTGGTTGTCAAACGTGTGGTAGTGAGGGTCTCCTTCCACCACACAGGTGCCTGACAGTGGAAAGACCGGAGGAAACATTCAGTTAAGCCCCATTCTTCCACCTATTCTCCACTGCCCGCCTGGCACAAAGAACATCAGCCAAATGAATGGTCTACTCCTTTTACCAAGAGACTGAGTCAGAGGAGACCTGTGTTAAGACAGGATTGGTTTTTTTTTTCCAGGTGTCTGGCTCATACCTCCTCAAACACCTAAACGCCAGAAAGACAGGTGCCCCAACCATCCCTCAGAAAGAGAATGGCTCTCAATGTGTGTCTCTGTTTTTCAGGATAGCGACACAAAGCAAATAACAGCCATCCGATGCAAATCCACCATGTGTCCACTATGGGTGTTGAAGATGACACAAAAAACCACCAAAGCCAGCAGTACCTGAACTCAGCCCAGGAGATGTTGGCGGTGGTGTGTGGGGTGGCCGTGTTGTGGTATCCGGCAATGGGGTCGAGGGTGTAGAAGAAAGTGGACCTATGGAGAGACAGAGGTAGAAGTGATCATTGTCAACACAGGAGATTTGTTCCAGGCATCTGGTCCATCCTTTCCAAACAACCCAACATCGCGACCAGAGAAGCACAGGGCAGGGATCACACAGCAACTCCTCAGCAGAGATTCCTGCACTCGAGTGTTCCCGCACCAGCATAGCTGGAGGATAGAAGGAAACAAGCAGCTATTGGATACAGGAACTGCATCCCCTAGCCATGAGGTCAAGTAAAGTTAACTGAACACTTGGCACTAGAAGATGGGGATGGAGCATGAGAGCATCTGAGCTTGGTGTGGGTCTTGGTGTAAGCAGAGGTGGTGTTGTGGTGCTTGGCAAGGTGGTCCCAGGTTCTCTGGCTGACAGGCCTGGCACAAGAGATAATTAGAGGAGATCTTGACCAACACCGCATGTTTGTTGCGGACAGCTGGTCCACCCATCCCAAACACCATGCCAACATTGTGACCAGGGAGGCCGATAGCAGGAATCAAAGAGTGTCATATCTCAGAATGAGCCCTGCTTGTCACGGGCTCTGCCACCAGCATGTAGACCTCCAAAGGAGGTCAATGAAACACTTACCACAGATAGTGCCAGCACTCCAGTCTCCCAGAGCAACGCCTGCCTCAGCACAGGCTGCGGCATAGGCCCCCAGGTCATTGCAGAGCTGCTCCGTGCTGCCACCCGTGGCACACTGGTCATAGACACAGCTCTCAAAGTACGTATTGGGTGGCAGAACTGCGTGGCACGGCTGGAACGCGCCACCGAGCTGCGTGAGGATTGCACACTGCTGCTCAGCTTCCTCCTCCTCCTCGGGGGAGCAAGACACAGGCGGGCTGATGGCCGGGTCACACCTACAAAGCAGACAGGCAGCACTGAGCTCACAGCAGCCTGTGGACCCCAACCACACCATTTCTAGACCTCCTCCCCAGCCAAAACCTCAGCCTCTGGAGTCCTGATCCCTTGCTAACACAGGGCACCCACGGCTGTCACTTGCGAGGGCAGGCAGCACGCACCACAGTCACCATTACCTTCCGTGACATCAGGTGGACAGAAACCCATGACTCAACAGCTTGGGAAAGGTCTCATGCCAAGGCCTCAGCCCACTCTCTTTCTGGGGTCAGGAACGGTAAGACGTGGAGTGGGATGGCAGGGCCCTGCACAGAGGTCACCGAGGTCCCCCTCTCTCCCGCCCATGGGGAGAGACCACGGGGCACCCTGACTGCATGGAGGGACCTGGACGCTGCCGCTAGCAAGCCATCCGTGAGGGGAAAGGGGAACGGCCACACGTCTTGCACCCACTTGCAGACAGAACATCCCACTGGTGGGTGCAGTGCAGAGGTGAGATGCCACAAGGATACATCTGCAGCTCTGGAGCCTCCACGTCATCTCACATGCTTTCCCACAACTGCCTGGCTCCTCTGCCTTGGCCTGTGCCTGCCATTACCTACCCTCCCTCCTGGTGCCCCTCACAGCTCCACTCTCCCACTCCCCCTTCTGTCTGCCATCTCTGAGACCGAACAAGCACTCACGGCCACTCATCATCCGGCACCATCCAGCTGTTTCCAAAGTCATTGAAGTTGGGCACAACCACCCCATCGGGTCGCGTGAAGTCGTCCTCCGGGCTCCCGGTGTACGTCCCACACAGCCCACACAGTTTGCCCTTGTACTTCTCAGACACGGTCACTAGCAGCTCATTGTCCCCATTGAACTGCAGCTGCAGGCCCAGACTGGTAGACACCCGCACGTAGGAGCCGCTCAAGGAAATGGTCACCCCGGGGGCAGGAGAAGCAGGCAGGGAGGCCAGAGCACCGTTGATCTGAAGAAGGGGGACAGAAGGAGACAGAAACATAAGGAGAGGCCCGCCACTGAGACGTCACTGTTCTCCCCTGGGCTGGTGCCAGGGCCCAGTGAGCCAGAAGCACTGCTGGCCTGAGAAACCCTGCTCAGGCCCATGAGAACAGCAGCTGCTCTACATACAGCACACCAAAAGCTCAGGCAATCAAGCCGAAAATCTGGTGCTGTGTGGGCAGCTGTATCTGCCCCACTCAGAGCCTTCCCATGCTCTTCTGTGAGCTTGTCTCCAGGCTCGGGGAATATCAAGCTCTTCCTGGGGACACAGTGGTACTTAATGGCACCTACAGTTCTTAGGTGTAAAAAGGAGGGGCTTACGTAGACGGCCTTGTTCTTGCGCAGCTCAATGTGGAGGCCTTCCATGGACAGTGCCACAGAGTTCAGTGCTGTCCAGCTCTGACTGCCGCGATGTTCGTTGCGGGTGGTGATGCTGAACCCAACGGAGGAGTTGTCACAGCCTGTCACCACCGTGTAGTTGCAGGCGCCCTGGAAGTGGTGAAGCTTCCCATCGAAGGTGCTGTAATGAGGGTCGCCATAGATGTGGCAGAGAGCAGTGCTGGCTGGGTAACAGCCCCTCTGGCCGTTCTGGATCTTGCACACCTCGTCCTCAGCACAGGACAATGCAGAGCAATTCATTTGGCCATTGGCTTCACACCGGCACTGGCGAGTGCAGTTCTCGCTCACAGAGTACTCGCCTTCCTGCAGGCAGAGAAACAGCGAGCGTCAGTGTATCAGGCAGGAAAACTAGAGGCAAGGGAGTGTCCTGGGAGGGCTGCAAGCCAGGGCAAGGTTTTTACTCACGCTGTAGTAGTTGCCCTCAAAGAGGCAGCCACAGTTGGCCTCGGGCACACAGGTGTCTCCGCTGAGGAGGAAGCCAGAGGTACACGCACAGCCCTCCATGCAGGGCTTGGAGCAGTTCTGTGGGGCTTGCCGGTCAACACAGGTGGCAGGACAGCCGGTCATGCAAGGGTCATAGTAGCTGTTGGCGGGGCACGACAGTGCTGCAAGGGGAAGGGGACAATTAGGTCCAGCAAGGCGTCAAGGAAGGATGACATTCGGGAAAATGGGACACCAAAGGCTTGCTTTGGCCAGGGATTCCGGGCACAAGGAGCAGCACATTTCCCTTCTGGCAACGGCAAGGCAGGTACTCACGGCAGAAGGTGGCATTCCGCCAGGGAAGAAGAGTCACGCCCGCTGCCTGGCATGCGTCCGCGTAGGCCTCCAGAGCAGCACACAGGACCTCCTGGCCACCATGCAGGGCACAAAGGTCATAGAAGCAGGTCTCAAAGTAGCTCTGGGGGTTGATCACGGCGTGGCAGCTCTCAAAAGAGCCAGGCCTGGCAGTCAGTATGCCACAGAACTCGTCCGATCGGTAGAGCGTCTCCTCTTCTGCACTGCAGGGTGGGGGGGCTTCGGGGACACCGCAAGAGGTGTCTCCGTCTGGGACCTGCCAGCTCTCCCCAAGCTCATTGGTGTTTGCAGCTTGCTGCCCGTTGGGCATCATGTAATCGTCCTCTCCCCGGTTGTTGAAGTTCCCGCACATGCCACAGGTCAGGTTGAAGTAGGTGGTGGGCACCTTCACCTCCACCGAGTGGTCAGTGTCGTAGGACACTATGAGGTTGAAGTCTGTCTCCAGGACGATGTAGCGGCCGCTCCTGCTCACCGTGATGGCACCTCCCGCTGCGCTCACCGGCAAGGTCCGGCGCACATTGTTCACCTGGGGCAAACACACCACAGTTGACCCTGCACTTGTCCCTGGCCTCCCTGCGGTTTCCTACCCCACGGAAATCAGCTGCCAGTTTGGGCACGGCAAACCAGTGCCGGTGATGCCCTCACACGCTAGGCGCCCCCCCTGTGGCTTGCAGAGCCGTGTCTGTACTCTGCACTCGGCAGGGGCCTCTGTTCAACTTGGGCCACATTCCCCATTGGACTCTTCCAGCTTCAGACACTCCAGGAAGGAAAAACAAAGCAACCCACAGGCTTCAGGGGAACCCACCCAAGTCTGGGACAACGGACATGTCCGGCACAATGGAGATGGCTGGTACATGCCAGGCCCTGCCAAGAAATGTGAACGCCGCCGCGCTGCCTACCAGCACTTGGCTCGTCTCCTCCTTGACCATGGTGATGCGCTCCCCGTAGACTTCAACCACGACCTCGCGCACATAGGACACGCTGGTGCTGCCACGATGCTCGTTCTTGGCCTCGACATTGAAGTAGGGCAGGGAGGTGGTGTTGGAGCACACTTTGGCCAGGGTGTAGGTGCAGGTGCCCATGAAGTTGTGCGTCACCTTGTCAAAGGTGTAGTAGTGAGGGTCACCGTGCACGTGGCAGATGCCGTAAGACTGTTCGAGGCACTCAGGTTTCCCATTCTGCACGCCACAGTACTGGCCGGCAGGGCATGAGGCGCTGGAGCACTGGACTTTGCTTCCCCGCGCAGGACACGTGCACTTTAAAGAGCAGGTGTTGTCGGCCCAGAACTCTGAGCCCACGGGGTAGTGCTGCCCATTGTGCCAGCATCCGCACTGCTGGCTGGGCACGCATCGGTCATTGTAGAGCAGGTACCCGCTGTCACACACACATCCCTCCACGCACGGCTGGGTGCAGGTAACAGGAGCCATTGGGTCAACACAGGTGGCAGGGCAGGCCGCAGCACAGGGCTCGTAGTGACTGTTCGCTGGACAGTTGATGGCTGCCGAGACAGAAGACGCGGCCATTACTTGGAGCATAACTCACTTCTCTGGGCTCTCTTTTCCCTTTTGAAAGACTAACGTTCTCTATTTTCCCTGTGGTCTACTTGGCTCAGCGCGTATATTAAGCCATACCTGACCAAATGGACCAGGATATGGTGCCTCTAATAGTGAAAACCCCCTGCATACCCACGTGGTATGGAATGCAAGTATTTCTTATTCCCCACCCCACTTTCGTTCGTGTGCTGTGTTCTCCTGAGAGTAAGCATCCGTGGTCCTGTCTGCGGACTTACGGCAGAAGGTTGCGTTCCTCCATGCAGGGATCTTGACACCAAGCGACTGGCAGGCATCTGCGTAGGACTGCAAGCTCTTGCACAGGGTCTCGTGGTCCAGCCCCAGCTCACACAGGTCATAAAGGCAGGTGTCAAAGTAAGCGCTGGGGCTCAGCACAGCGTGGCACATCTGAAACGGGCCGCTGGTGTCACTGAGGAGCCCACAGAAGCTGCTGCTGGCAATGACTTCCTTGTCCGCCTCAGTGCAGGCTGGGGTGGGCGGCGGTCCGGCTGAGCAGCTGTGGAAAGACAGGGAGAAGGGCCCCTGGGTCATCTGGGGGCTTCTCCTGGTGCCCCCTCCCCTTGCCCAACGTGTCCCCAGACCTGCTGGGGGGCCACACACACCTGCTGTCGTTGGACACCTGCCAGCTGTTGCCCAGGCTGGTGGAGTCTGGCTCCAGCACCCCTTCTGGGTTCAGGAAGTCATCTGCTGCCATTCCGTTGTAGTTACCGCACATGCCACAAACCTTCTGCCCAAAGGTGCTCGGAAGCGTCACCTCCACCCGATGGGACCCATCAAACTTCACTGTCAAGCCAAAGTCTGTTGTGATCACTGTGTAGAACCCACTGGATGAGACCTGCACGCCCACGGCTGGGGTGCAGGGCAGGATCTCTGCCACTCCGTTGACCTGGAAGGACAGAAACCAACACAGGGTTGGAGCAACCCAGCTGGCACAGCTCTCTCCTCTCACAAAGCTCCACCACCTCTTCCCCTTGTGCTTACCGTCACTGCTCCGCCTTTCTCCAGCCTTATCCTCTGGCCGTACACATCAACATCCACGTATTGGACATAGGACACGCGAGTGTTGCCTCCCCTGTGCTCGTTGGCTGCTTCCACGTTGAAGTAGGGCAGCGAGCTGTTGCTCTCACACAGCTTGGAGAGGGTGTAGGTGCAGGTGCCCATGAAGTGGTGGAGCTGGTTGTCAAACGTGTGGTAGTGAGGGTCTCCTTCCACCACACAGGTGCCTGACAGTGGAAAGACCGGAGGAAACGTTCAGTTAAGCCCCGTCCTGTTGCCTATTCTCCCCTTTCCGTCTTCCACAAAGTTTATCAGCCCCTTGACTGGTCTCCTTACCTAGGATTGGTATGGGTGCTGAAGGTGTGGTGGTTGCAGTTCCTGGTGTTGTCGTAGTCACATCAGCTATGAAAGAGACAACAGTACAACAAATCAATCCAGACCAACTTCATCAATACAGAAACTGCATTGACTCCCCAGAAGAACCATGACATTTCTCAAGCCGCCCTCCTCTAAGCCCAGTCCTCTACCTGTGCAGGATCCCTTTTTAATGGACAGGTCATCCAATGCTATGTCGCTCCGGAAATCTTCACCTATCATGCCCTCCAAGACAATCTAAGGGAAAGGAAAGTTCCTAATGTTAGCTTCCGCCATACAAGTGAAGTGCTGTTACAAAGCAGTGTTAATCTCAGTTGGCGTTAGGGGCCTCTGCCGTTACCCGCATGTTTCCTTCGCTGAACACCGTGATCTCTGCCAAGTTCCACGTGTCCCCTTTGTTTCCAGCAACTTTCCATTCCAGTATGGATGTTTCATCATGAACTACATACACGCGCAATGCCATTGCTTCAGCCTCGCCATACATGTGATACCAGAAACGGAAGCAGTGTGGTCCTTCTGAACTGCATTCTGGGCTGATCAAGCGGGCTACATCACTTGGCTCATGCTCACTTCCTTGCAGGTAGATATAATAGCCCTCTGTAAAAAGCAGAGCGTCAATTTTTCGCAGTAATTGGCCAGGACAAGACAAAGTCACTTCATTTACAGATTGTGGATAGTACTGCATTTCTTCACCCAGCACCTGCTTTAAACTTCCAGTCCCCAAATGGATTTCCAGCAGATTACACTGATATCCTACTTAGGGAAAGTAAAACCTTCTCATGGAAATGTAGAGTGCCACAGTGATCCAGTGTCAGCCTGGATATGCTTTTGCTGAAGCTTTTTTACAGGAACCTATGCTGACAGGTCCCATGCTCAGTGATGTCCTGCACAGTTCATCCACCCCACAACAGATTCCTGACTGCTGCAGAAGGCTCTGGATTGGCCCTGAGAAATATGTGGCCTATATTTGCTGTCAAAAGAGGCTTCCCACCCTCTTCCAAGAGAAGCACAGCCAGGCATTGTTTGCTGTTCCTACCTCCAGTCGTGTGGTCATGGGAAGGGCCGGTATTTGGTGTGGGTGTCGGCCCCTTGTGCCTTATCCAGTCAAAGTTGTCGTTGGTTGCCTGTTCCCATCCACAGAAGTCGACATCAAATGTACAGGACATATTGCAGGTTGTACCTGTATATGGTGCAGAAAGAAAAGCAGAGTTTCCACAATGAGGTCCGGAATCTTCTCTCTGTTCTTACAATGCCCTTCTAGGTCTCGTGCACCCACATTCATGAAAAATTTAGATATGTTATAGTGGAATGTGTAGAAGTGCCCAGTACTGAAAAATTGACTATAAAATATGAAATTTTAAGTTCCTGAGAATGTATGTTATTTTGCAAGTCCCTTCCTCATTTATCCTCATAATATAATACAATACACTAATATGCTATCTTTTTATACTCTACACAGTCATAATTCTTGGTCATTGCAAATTGCTCAAAACTGTCCTATTTGGCACAGTAGCATTCAAATGGTTCTCAAAATCCTGCCTAGAGGAAAATCTAGACGTCATAATCAAAATGGTCTGACATTTCTTATTACTTCTTATAAACTGGAATGAGAAGTATTGTCTCAGAGTTGGAAAGAGGTTATGGAATGCCTTTTCATGTCATAGCCTCATACTTAGGCTGCCATTTCTGATGACTTTGGTAATCACTCTGGCAGTTCTAGAAGATGCAATTTCTTGCCTCCAGCCTTGCATCTATGCTAACTAGTCTACCTAGATAATAAGGGCCTAATAGTTTTATGACTGGAAGTCTGAATGGACCTCAAGCTGCAGAAATCTCCTTTATCAATTTTAAAGCCCGGGTTTAAATACTTCTGAATTTATTTCACATGCTTGGTGAAAACCTGGAGCTCCAAATATGTTGGATAACTGACATATTAACACTTCTCAAAAAGAGAAAATATTTTATTAAAGTCAAAGTAGTCATTTGTTAAGCAGGTGCTTGATTGTCTCTGGCTGAGCCCTTAAGTGACAGTGTATGTTGTCTTTCATGACCCAATGCTGAATGACAGTTGTAGGTCAAAAGTGTCCAAACATCACTTTCTAAAGTGAATACTGGAAGCCCATTAGAAGCTTAGATTAGAAGCCAAATTTCCAGAGGTACTAAGCACTTGAAAGCTTCCTGCGTCTCCTTGAATGCTCTTTTCTGAAATTCTGCTCAGCTTCTTAGTAATTTGAATTTATATATGTAATATGAGGATTTAATTGGATGACTATTTGCTAAATGACCTAACAACTTACCACAGATGGTGTCTTCCCTCCATTCACCCAGATTTACACCTCCAAGTTCACAGGCAGCAGCATATGCCTCTAAAATCTTACAAAACTGTCCAGAATTCCCCTCTGTGGCACACAGGTCATAGACACAGCTCTCAAAGTACAGCTGTGGGGGAATGTGCCAATGGCAGGCCTGAAAAGGCCCATTATTTTTCAAAATAATTTTGCAAAGTTCTTCATATTCTTTCTCTTTTGCTGTGTCACAAGCAGGTGGTACGACTGTAACTGGATTACATCTGCATCAAAAACAAATGAAGGCATGGTTATATGATAAATCCTAATATTTTGTTCCATCCTGCAAGGCATACCTCAGCAGTACTATAAGCCTATGCCAAAATCTGTGGATTTGCTGTATACAGTAATCTTTAGTGTATTAAACCCAACACTGAGAAATATTATGATTTGACTCATAATTCCCCATTAAGAATATATTAAGAGTTGTGAATTGTTGATGCATGACTGTCTATCCATAGACTGAAGTCCAGATGAAACCAACAAATCAGCTAACACAAGCAAGACAATTTCAATTCACTATTGTGTATAGTAAGAGCAGTAATTTGTATGTGAAAGCATTGATGGACAGATAAATACCCTGTGCCTCTGTTAATCAATGGGGACTTATCTTAGGAACTGAATCGGAGAGATTTATTTAGACTTCTTATAGCAAGATAATGCGAAGGAGATATTTTAGAAAAGAGAAGTTAAAAAAAAATCAAGTTATATGCAAACGAGGAGCCCAATTTCAAGTAAAATACAGAAAGTTTATGTGGAAAACCTCCGAAGGGTGGTTTTAGAATTTCAATGCTTTCTATTGAAAAGTAGAGTTATCCCAAGGTGAAAATGCTAGCAAACAAGAAATACCAAAGAAGGGGTACTTTAAAACGTAAGTAATGTATGTTAATTGTACATCTAGTTGAGTTATGTTTGAGGGATTTTGCTGTTTCCTAAAGTGTTATCAGATACTTACGTCCTGTTGTCATCCTTCACTAGCCAGCTGTCACCAAATTTATTTGCATCCTGTTCTAGGACTTGATCCGGTTTTAGAAAATCATCCAGTTGGTTGTCATTGAATGTCCCACATAGACCACACAGCTGTCCTTTGAGACTTTCATCAACCAGAACAAAAAGCTCCTGGTCACCATCAAACTTGACCTGGATCCCTATAGAGGTATCAATGACCACATAATGTCCTTTTATAGCTACTCTCACTTGGTGATTCAAATCCACGGGAAGATCAACCTTGACTCCATTCACCTAAAGAAAACAAAACCCACAAAACCAGATAAGTCGATAAAGCTCCCAGGAACAAAGGGTAGATCTACACTGCCAGTACTATGGCTTTTTTCACCAAGCCAGCCTTATTCTAATGAAAAATGTAGACACAGAAGTTAGAAGCTTAACAGAGACTAATGGGCTGTAAACTTATCCTACATCTTGAATAGAGCTTTGTAGCACAAGCTGAACTCTGTGCTGTCACAGCTATACACATAGCAATACTTGCAATAGCTAATTTAAAGCTAGCTTGGGTATGTACGAGCCTGAGAGTGTATAGCAAAAATACTGTTTTTATTTAAAAGACCAGATCTGTAAAATTCAAACTGAAATTTAGCTCAGTAAAAGCTTTCTATTACAGATGAAGCTATGAATGATGTTGGCTTGGTTTGTTTTTTTTTTTTTCCTAGAACACCATTTAGAAAACATTTTAGTGGACATAAGGAAGCTATGCTGATTTCTGCCTTTTTGAAAAAATTCTGTGACTTTTAGAACATAGAGTCTTGGAAGTGAATAAAGCAAAGAAGCTTAATTCAGTTCTTTTGGACAGAAATGTAAAACAAATAGATGTGATGAAAGGTTTATGCTTCTAGAAGAACACTTACATATGTCTCTCTATTTTTGCTCAAAACAATGTGAAGGTTTTGCAGAGTGACAGCAACTGAGTCCAAGGCTGTCCAGTTTGGGTTTCCTCTATGTTCATTTCTGGTTGTCACTGAAAACCATTCAGAAGAATTTGTGCATGTCTCAACAGCAGTATAATTGCAGTCTCCTTGGAAATGGTACAGTCTCCCATCAAAGGTTATATAATGTGGATCTCCAAAAATGTGACAGGTGCTGGGATTCAATGGATAACATCCCAGGAGTCCATTCTGCACCTTGCAAACTTCGCTTACTTCACATGTGTCTGGATTGCAAACTATATTCCCATTTCCAGTACATACACAGTAGCCTACACAGTTGGTTTGCCAAAATGTTTCTCCTTTCTGTTAGAAACAACAAAATAAAATTAAATTAAAAGAGTTAATGGTAATGATGAACTGTGAAATAAGGCCCTGAACTAGGTGCCAGAACAAACCTCATAATATTGGCCATTCTGAAGGCAGCCACAGTTACTCATAGACACACACTGATCCCCACTGGTGACAAAACCATTGTTGCATTCACATCCTTCTACACAAGGCCTGCTGCAGTTCATTGATGCAAGAGGATCAATGCAGGTTGCTGGACAAGCACTGGTGCATGGATTGTAATGACTATTGGGTGGGCATGGAACAGCTGAAAAACAATAAAAGGCATTGAATTGAGAATCACAACTCACTTGAAACCATAATCAAAAGACGGGATTACTTTGAACTGGTGACAATGTCGGGGTATTGAAGCTTCCTGTTTTGATATCAGAAAGCAAAAAAGAAAACATTCTACAAGAAAAAAAGCATGAATGTTTAACGCATACATCCTGGATGTAAATCATCTCCAAATCCAAGTGAAAACTAGACACCTCTACACTAGATCTAAAAATTAGGTGGTACATTCATAGAAGTACACAAATAGCTAAAGATGTTAGATGTAGTCTTGAAATTAAAAACATATTAACGGCAAAATATTGTATAAAACTCAAAGGTCATCCCACATTAGCAGGAACATATGATTAGTGGTTTCACACAGATTCATGAAATAATGAATGAAATTCTCCTCTCCTCACTGACAGAAATCAATAATGGGTGACTTTTACAGCATTTAATTTCTCATTATTTTATATGTAATTATATGAAGAATTTCAGATCTCTAAGTTATGTCAGTTATTGGTTAAAATCAGCTCCTTAAGACAATAAGGGAGCTATTCAAAGATTCAGTTCTCAATGTAAACTCACGGCAGAAGGTGGCATTCCTCCAGGGAAGAAGAGTCACGCCCGCTGCCTGGCATGCGTCTGCGTAGGCCTCCAGAGCAGCACACAGGACCTCCTGGCCACCATGCAGGGCACAAAGGTCATAGAAGCAGGTCTCAAAGTAGCTCTGGGGGTTGATCACGGCGTGGCAGCTCTCAAAAGAGCCAGGCCTGGCAGTCAGTATGCCACAGAACTCGTCCGATCGGTAGAGCGTCTCCTCTTCTGCACTGCAGGGTGGGGGGGCTTCGGGGACACCGCAAGAGGTGTCTCCGTCTGGGACCTGCCAGCTCTCCCCAAGCTCATTGGTGTTTGCAGCTTGCTGCCCGTTGGGCATCATGTAATCGTCCTCTCCCCGGTTGTTGAAGTTCCCGCACATGCCACAGGTCAGGTTGAAGTAGGTGGTGGGCACCTTCACCTCCACCGAGTGGTCAGTGTCGTAGGACACTATGAGGTTGAAGTCTGTCTCCAGGACGATGTAGCGGCCGCTCCTGCTCACCGTGATGGCACCTCCCGCTGCGTTCACCGGCAAGGTCCGGCGCACATTGTTCACCTGGGGCAAACACACCACAGTTGACCCTGCACTTGTCCCTGGCCTCCCTGCGGTTTCCTACCCCACGGAAATCAGCTGCCAGTTTGGGCACGGCAAACCAGTGCCGGTGATGCCTTCACACCCAGGCGCCCCCCCTGTGGCTTGCAGAGCCGTGTCTGTACTCTGCACTCGGCAGGGGCCTCTGTTCAACTTGGGCCACATTCCCCATTGGACTCTTCCAGCTTCAGACACTCCAGAAAGGAAAAACAAAGTAACCCACAGGCTTCAGGGAAACCCACCCAAGTCTGGGAAAATGGACATGTCTGGTACACACCAGGCCCTGCCAAGAAATGCCCACACTGCCTTGCTGCCATGCCATGCTCGTGCCAGACCCACTGCCTACCAGCACTTGGCTCGTCTCCTCCTTGACCATGGTGATGCGCTCCCCGTAGACTTCAACCACGACCTCGCGCACATAGGACACGCTGGTGCTGCCACGATGCTCGTTCATGGCCTCGACATTGAAGTAGGGCAGGGAGGTGGTGTTGGAGCACACTTTGGCCAGGGTGTAGGTGCAGGTGCCCATGAAGTTGTGCGTCACCTTGTCAAAGGTGTAGTAGTGAGGGTCACCGTGCACGTGGCAGATGCCGTAAGACTGTTCGAGGCACTCAGGTTTCCCATTCTGCACGCCACAGTACTGGCTGGCAGGGCATGAGGCACTGGAGCACTGGACTTTGCTTCCCCGCGCAGGACACGTGCACTTTAAAGAGCAGGTGTTGTCGGCCCAGAACTCTGAGCCCACGGGGTAGTGCTGCCCGTTGTGCCAGCATCCACACTGCTGGCTGGGCACGCATCGGTCATTGTAGAGCAGGTACCCGCTGTCACACACACATCCCTCCACGCACGGTTGGCTGCAGTTGTAGGGTGCTAGTGGGTCAACACAGGTGGCAGGGCAGGCCGCAGCACAGGGCTCGTAGTGAGTGTTGGCAGGGCAGGTTAGTGCTGTGAAATGAAAGATACACCTATTTATCAATCCTTTTCAACTACTAAGTATTTTATTTTGTTTTGTTTTTTAATAGCATATTCTGTTTTGGCTTGAAATATTTGAATACATCCTGGATTTCTGAGGCAGTTTGATGCATAGATTTTTTTTCTTCCCAAGGACTCAAGTTTAGGCATAGCTTCTTCTGAAGGTAAAGAACCCTCTAAGTCAAATGTCCCTGACACACTTAATACCCCTGAAGAAAAATATAGGTACACTAGAGGAATTAAAAGGAAAACCCTCTAATTCTATTTTAAGATGAACTAGACAGTATTTTAACCTTTCATCTGAAGTAGCTTAACTATTTTCACTAGAATCTTCCCAAAGGAATCAAACTGAGGACTATAAGTAATCCTGAAATCTTTATCGTGATCAGTCAAGATTCACAATGTTATATGAATTCCAAATGTGTCTTGTAATGCTTTGTCTTCAGGAAGTACTAATTATACCTTCCTGATAAGTGGTAATTTCTTTGATACTTACGGCAGAAGGTTGCATTTCTCCACGGTGTCAGCTGGACTCCTGCAGCTTGGCACACGTCTGCATAAGCCTGCAGGTTTTGACAGAGGGCTTCATTGTTCAGATGAAGCTCACAGAGATCATACTGGCAGGATGAAAAATAACTTTGTGGATCAATTACGGAGTGGCAATTCTGGAATGGACCACTGGGATCTGTGATCAGACCACAGTATTCATTGCTTTGGATCATATCTTTTTCATCAGCAGTGCAGTTTGGAGTATGGCCATCATCTGGCAAGCACCTAGTGCAAAAAAAATGTAAGAGAAAATTAATCGATTAACTTTAGATGCACTGGCATCTAAGATGTTTTTCAAATCACATCTAACAAAACTACAAGGCTGTCCCCAGGCTAAGTATGATGTATTTTAAAACTCTACATTTCAAACACTTAGGATAGAAATTCAGATTTTGATATGATTTCAATATTATGAGCTTTGAGAGGCCTGGAAGAAACCCAAATATTTATTTTGGCATTAAGTCAAGCTTTCTATGCAGAAGGTACCTAGGAAGGGCACACAAAAAGTAAAACCATTCAAAGTCAAAACTTTCCTATCATTAAGTAATATATTGTGAAAGTGTAAAATAAACAGTAAAGTATCTCAGAAGAGTTCAAACAAAATCTTCAAGTATTAGCATTAATATACTATAATAATAACTGAAATCTTAGTGGACATCTGCAATGATTTATTCACATCTTCTCTTTCAAAGCACAGTTACATTTGCTGTGAAACTTTATCCAGATTAAGTAAGTACACTGATAAGAATATATTTTCTCTCATGTGCCTGAAATTTTTGGCCCACAAACAACAGCTGCTTAAAATACTGGTCACTGCATAAGCAACAGCTAAGGCCTAACATCCTGGTTGGAGTCCTACCTGGAGTCGTTGTAAACCTGCCAGCTGTTGCCAAGGTTGGCTGAGTTTGTTTCCATCTCTCCATCTGGGTTAAGAAAGTCATCTGCTTTGTCCCCATTATAATTTCCACATATTCCACAAACTTTAGACATATAGGTACCAGGAAGAGTGATTTCTACTCTGTGATTTCCATCAAACTTGACCTTCAGCCCAAAGTCGGTAGTAACCACAACGTACTGCCCACTGAGGGAAATACTGACACCTTGTGCCAGGGTCAGAGGGACCACCTGGTTGACTCCATCAACCTGCAGGCACAAAGAAAGACAATCATTGTAATCACTTTAAAAGAAGTATTTTTAACGGTGACACTCTTAGATCACATTCCTATATTGAGCATAGGACTTGCACAGTATGCAGTAAGAATCCACATTGTGTTAAGTATTATTTAACATGAATGTTGTATATGGGCACATAATGTAGGGCCTTGAGGCTCTAATAATGTAACGACATACTTTCCAAGTGCAGTGAAAATGAGCCTGATGAACCAGACCCAGCTGGAAAAAGTCCAAGTCTTGGCTTGGTTTGTCAGCAGTAACTGCTTACTGACTTACCTTTTATTTTGGATCAAAAAATATTAAAAAAATATAGTTAAAATGGATTTGCAGAAAATTTTCAGGATTGGATGAATCTTGAAAAAGATTATTTTTGTTTCTTCCTCTTTCTCTTTTAATTTTCACATTTGAAAATCCAGACAATAAGCTCACAAGTAAAAATTTTAAATTCAGTTAAAATTTACTAAAATTAACCTCTACTTTGAATACTAGTTCTTATTACATATGTGAGAAAGTTTGATTTACTTAGAAACATATGTATAATAGCAATAGTAGATACAGGGGAAATGTATAAAATAGAAGCTTTTGGACAAATGTGGATATATAAGTTTATTGTGTTTCTAAAATCAGGTGGGAAAAAATCTCAGTGTACATTTAAACCTTTGTCTCCTGTCACATAAAGCACTGTATGATTTTCTTATAAGGAGGGTGGTAAAGAAGTAAGGTGAACTATTCATTTATTGGTGATTTGACTCAAACATGTCTGCTGTCTTGGCCCTTTCTAGAAAGGAGCCATACGAGTGCCTTAAAATACAGTAACTGGCCAAATGACACAATCAGTGTGAGGAGCATCATCAGATTGTCACTCTAGGACTCCCTCATCTGTATGTGCTTTATGGTAAATGCCAGGAGTTAAGTGAAGATAGCAGTGATATAGGATAACTAGAAAACAGGTGGACAAGCAGCTTTACAAGCTGCCACACAGGATTGGGAAATAATCACCAGCACGGACTTGGTTAATGCAGGTCATTTTTATTCCCTGAAGCAGACCAAGAGTGAGCATAAGGTGCGAGCTATAAAGGTAGGCTAGCCCACCAAGCCCAGCTGGAGTGTCAGCTCTAATCCTACCGTTGAGCAACACTGCCCAAAATTTTCACCTATATTTTCAGTCCTGAAATTCCAATGTTTAAGAATTCCACACTACTACTCATAAATATCTGACTGCCCTCCAAATATCACTAGGTATGCTGGAAATTGGTAGTCATTGTACAACAACTTCTTCATTCACACTGTGAGTAACAGATGATCAACTGATGGGCTCTAGCCTTACCTTAACAACTCTGTTTTGACCCAGATTAATCCTGTAGCCATACACATCAATGTCCACGTATTGGACATAGGACACGCGAGTGTTGCCTCCCCTGTGCTCGTTGGCTGCTTCCACGTTGAAGTAGGGCAGCGAGCTGTTGCTCTCACACAGCTTGGAGAGGGTGTAGGTGCAGGTGCCCATGAAGTGGTGGAGCTGGTTGTCAAACGTGTGGTAGTGAGGGTCTCCTTCCACCACACAGGTGCCTGACAGTGGAAAGACCAGAGGAAACGTTCAACCAAGCCCCTCCTGCCACCTCTTCTCCCCTTCCCACCTCGCACAAAGAACATCAGCCCCATGACTGGTCTACTCTGCTCACCTAAGATTGGTATGGGTGCTGACGGTGTGGTGGTGACAGTTCCTGGTGTTGTAGTCACATTGCCTATGGAAGAGACAATAGTACAACAAATCAATCCAGACCAGCTCTTTTTCAAGACAGAAACTGCATTGACTCCCAGAAGAATCATGACATTCGTCAAGCTGCCCTTCCCTAAGCTGAGCCCTGCATGATGCTGCTTGTCAAATGTGTAATAGTGAGGATCCCCGTGTATACTGCAGATTCCTTCTGGAGACAGGAAAAAGGAATATGTTCTCATTAACACATGGATACATCCAGAAAAGTCACCTCATACCTTCATTGTGCAGTGGGAAAACACAGTAACCCCTATTTTATAGATTACATGTGAAAGAACTGAAACAGAAATGACAGATTTATATGGCATAAGTAATTACATAGACAGGTACCCAAAGAAATTAACTGAAGCAAAAAAGCAGCGTTGGTAGTAAAAAATTTTGAT
Organism: Columba livia; assembly: GCF_036013475.1. NCBI lineage: Eukaryota > Metazoa > Chordata > Aves > Columbiformes > Columbidae > Columba > Columba livia. Next base: position 7,772,834 of record NC_088610.1, on the reverse strand, counting down.
GCCCTTCTAAAACTCATCGAGTAGCATATGTGATTGGCTAAAGTTACCTGTCACAGGACGTGGCGTAGATTCTGTTGGTGTAGGTGTTGGTGGTACAGGGGTAGGGACAGCTTCTGGTAGTAAAAAAGACCAGGCAATACATTGAGTTATTACATTGCAGGGTGAATGCAACATACACACCAACATACATGAATTTCCACTTATTCTTCAAGAGCATAAAGTTAGAAGTTTTTTGTTGAAACAAGTGGAACCACCTGTGTTCAAAAACTATGATGTGTGGGTCTTTTGAGTGCTAAGGGAAGCTCATCTGATCGTTAGCTTGGTGACAGTGACTGAGCTTGTACCGGTGTGCTTTTCTGGAGCTGGAAGTGTATTTGCAACTGTATATGTGACTCCCTCTGGTGTATATGTTAAGACATGAAGGTCATACTGTCTGCAAGTGTTGGCAGGTCTGGGAGTGAGTAGCCTGCCAGCAGATGCCATATAACGGAAAAAAAATAACTCTCAGGGCACTGGTGGTTTCTAATCAGAGAGTTTTGTTTTTTCTTCAAAATGTTATTTATTTCTAAAGAATGTGATGGCTGTAAGAGCTTTCTGCTGACAGACACAACAAACAATTGTGTTTTGGAGTCTCTCCTCCTACCTGCTCCTCCTTGCTAACAAATATTAGCATCCTCTCCACCTACTCTTTATCCATCACAAAGATTTCTTCTAAAAGAAGTAGTTCTCTTCGTGTACTTGTATGTGTGAGCTAGTAACACCAGGGTGAGTATTCTTTCAATGTCATGTTCGTTCACCTGGTGACGTGTGAATAAGTGATGGATCTGAGTCTCTGTAAGTACAACAGACTGACTAAACCCTTCAGAGCACTCATGCATTCACACCTGTCCCTATGCAGAGCAAAGAACAACTCTGCATTCAGGTACTCTCCTATTGTACCCTTGTGAGCCCTCCACTGTGCACTGAGTGTGCGGTAACAGTCAGTGTACAAAGCGATAACCAATTGATTCATGGAGAACAAACCTTTCCAACCTATTTATAAATGCACTATAGCTATATAATCATCCAAATGAATCCATAATTAAAGCAGATGGTCTTCCGTATTACTGACACTGCTAACAACATTATTTATAGGGATTAAGTTGTAATACAGAAAACAAGTCATATGAGAACAAGTTAGAGATTTTTGAATAATGATGAAGTAATGCATCCTACAATGGTACTGCTTTTGTGCTAAACATGATTCCAACTCATCTGGATGTGGAGGTTTTGCAAGGTACATATGATTATAATTTGGAAGAAGCCAATAGACTTCACATAACTTGAAGTCTAGTGTATAATGATCAATCCTTGCACAAAATTATCCCATTCGCTTAATGAGCTCTAACTTCAAAGCCAAAGATATTTGTTAATGACCTGCCTGTAAAATGGGATCAGCTCCTTTGCATGCACTGGATTCTTGTACACCTGTTTCTCATATGCTCATTTCTTCATACCCAGTTCCCTATGCCAGTGTAAATGCAGTTTTTGCATATCTAGCCCAGAATTACTATTTTTGCTCTTTCAACATTGGTGAAAAATTCAGGAATTCTGATAATGGCTGTATTCCAACAGTGGATAGTTCCCAACAAGCTTTATGTTAATTTTGTTGTAGAACTAGGGAAAAAAACAACAGCAAAAAACCCCAAAACCAAATCAACACAAAAAACCAAACCAAACCAAAACACCTACAAAAAATGCAAACAAAACCCCTCAAACCAACCAACCAAAACAAAAACCAAACCACCACCACCAACCCAAACAAAACAAACCAACAAATGAACAGAAAACCCAAAACAAAAACAACAAAATCAAACAAAACCCACCAAGACAGAAGAAAACCTTTTCCTAAGATTACTGTCCATTGAGATCTAAGGTGAAGGAGTCATCATAACCTAAAGACTGCCCATTAAAGTTGCCTTGGAAGCCAATTTTTCATGGGACAAATGGGCATATATTTGTTTTTTTAATGAGTTTTGTTAAAATGTCTATTCCATTAAACATTCTTGCAGAAACAAAAGAAGATTGGGAGGACTTTGGCTTTTACCAGGCCTAATGATACACTTAATTTTCATCATACTCGTAGTCATACAGTTGAACAGAGGGAGGAGCACTTTCCTCTTGTGCCTTGGAATTACATTAGTGCACCATTAGTGCACATTCACCATTGGCTGAATCTTGTGCTAACACACCTGGGAAAATGAAGAACTGGCTCCCTCTAGCCCTTCCTCCCAAAGGCCCCAAGTATTTTTCACAGGATTTTAAAGAAAATCATATGTCTGAGGGTATGGACCTGAATGGAAATCCTCATCCTTGCTAGCGTAAATGTGAAACATTTTATTGTCATTATATGAGTAACATTTCACAGAGAGCAAGGCCTATTAAGACCTAATGACACTTTATATATCATTTTCAGGAAATTTTGTGTTCAGTTCACATTTCACAAGTGTTGCATGCTTGCCAGTAAAGATGGGCTGAAACTGTAATTCACTCCCAGATCCTAGTCATCCACAGCTCATGCCAGTCTTGGCTGATTTGTTACAGGATCAAGAATCAAGCTCAAATTGCCGACTCGTGGTCAGAGCTGGTAGCGCAATTCAGCTTTATGGACTCGCCATTATCTCTTTTTGTGACATTTGGCAGTGCTGTGTATTTGCTGAGCTTGTAAGAACTGAGATTTGCTGTAAAATGCCGATTAGAGCATTTAATCTGGAATCCGAGACTAATGTGCATAGCCTCGACTGGGTTTAGAGACACTCTTCAGACTTAAAATGAAGATAAATTTTGCTAGACCTTGTGAAAATGGTCACGTTTGTAGAGAAAGGGATAGCTTGTCCTCAACATTTGAGGTGGTGAGAAGAAATTTGGGAAGAAACTACAGTGTTCAAAGATAATGTTCAAACAAAGCAAGCGGTAAAGTTTTTGCCATTTCTCTTTTGTGTTGTGAAGTTATGAGGGGTTTATCTGTTTTATCTGGATTTGAGTAACGGTCAACAGCTTAAACAGAGATGAGAAAGGAGTATACACTAAGGTGCAAATATAAACTTACCACAGGGTCCATCCCTTACTCTCACATTGTCCAGTGCTGTATCCCCATACTCTGTCAGTCCTCGGACAGCCTCAAAAATTACCTAGGCAGGGCACAAAGTGAATCACTACATCAGACTTGCTTAGTCAAACACGAGACTATTTCCCTTAACATGTTTTCAAAATATTATTTCTGGTCTGTCTCCAAAGGCATCAAGTAAGCTGAGGCTATAATAGTTTTCCTAGCTTCCCTCAGAATCCTGTAATAAGGTAAGGACTTCAAGAAACATTGCCCTCTGTTTTACTGACTGCTAAATGATTAATGACAGTTAGTTGTTTGGATTCTACAGAGTTCGATGTAAGCAGCATCCCAGAGTATAAACCGTAACTCACAGTGGAAAAATCTGCATTTAGCTAAGACACCTAATGTTGTTGACTGAGTGATAAAGGGAAGAGAAAGGGAGAAAAAACTAAATACATTTCACCCCCTAACTAACAGCACCAGTAAAAACCAGGGGACTGTTTCTTTCTTCTCTTAGTTCATTGGCACAGAGCATGAAGGCCATTACATTTACAAAATATAGACCATGCAAATCTGGGTTATATTTTCTAGCTTACAAGCACAAACTTTTGCAGCCTGCAAGGGGAGAACAAATGCTGACACCGTACAAAGAATTTTATTCTGAAAATGTATTACCTTTATTGTTTGCTGTGTTGGAAAAGTGTGAGTGACAGCACCATAGGTCCACAAGGAACTCTGATTTCCCTTCCGACTCCACACCACAGACTCTCCTGTGCTGTCTTGGACAAGCACTCTCAGCTCATTCATCTCTTCTGACCCAAACATATAGTACCAGAAGTCTATGCATATTTTTTCAGAAACGAAAATATTTGGGCTCTCAAGCCTGTTAGTGTCGAATGGGACCAGATTACTTCCTTCTTGGTAGATGAAATAGCCTTCTGCAGAGTGAAAAAAAATTAAAAAATGTTGAATTTTTTCACAAAAAGCAAAGTAAATGGTGTTTGGAATTTACATTGCCATAGTTAGCACCATGTAGTTACCCAAGCTGGAACGTGAGCTGGAGAGAAAAGCAAATATACCCCCTCTCACACAAACAGTTGTTTTGGGATCACAAATAAAGATGTAGGCCTCTTTCAAGAGACAGCACCTCCAAACACAGTGCCACACTGATCCATTGTTCAGTTTCCTCTTTCCTCAAAGGAAAATAATGCAATGTGCTATAGACCTATTTGCAGCAAATACTTTTTTTCTAGAGGTTTTGGTCTCAGGATCTGCAAATCCCTAGCACAAGGAGAACTTCAACCCATCAACATCTGTTTTTGTCTCAAAATGGAAGGGACAGAATGCAATGCAGGTATTTCCATGAAAATAGTTAGGTTTGACCTTATGAAAAGGAAGGAAACTTTTCGAAATTCAGAAACTCACAGCATTTCTTTTAGGATTTGAAATGCTTTGGTCTGAATTGGTTCAATATGAGAACACATTTTGCTTTACTAGGGCTGAAGTTTTTTGCTTCCCATGTGGTAAGATCAAAGCTACATTTCCCCAGTGAAAATAAATTCTCTCCATCTGACTATGGAAAGGAATCAAAAGAAATGCATGACCATTTTTGTATGCTAAAGTATGGCTCCACACAGCCTCTAACATTCAGTCATATGTTTTAGTTGGCAAGAATGTGTAAGTCATATTTAAAGTTATATGGTCTGTGTCAACTGAAAAAGCAAAACGTAATTTTTTGTGTGAATCCAAATTAAAAATACTTCTTCTTTCAACAGGCAATTTTAATTTTTATTATCAAAATACTAAAAATGCAGAAAATTATTTAACAAAAATCCCAACTAATACTGTTCTAATCTGCTTACTAACTGAGTCTGACAGCAGCTGACCTTCCAGTCTTGGGATAATTACAGAAAGCAGCATGACTGCAGACTGATCCTCCCTAAATGGATCTGCTAGTACAAGGATAGCAGTTCAAACAGATAGAGATGGAGCCGTACTAAGCACACATTTGATGAAATGACCACATTAGACCCCAGTTTTTCAATCGCATATAGCTAAGGACAAGCTTTTTAAAGATATTCTTTAATTTCTTCTGCTTTTTCCACTGATAAAGATTTCCAGCCCATAACAGGGCAACCCAGTTTAATTTACTCATACCTGACATAGTGAAAAGTCAAAGACAGGTGTCAGCATGAAACAAAACTGACACACTTCAAAGGGCTTCATGAATCTATCCCTCTTTCCAGGAAAGAAAAATAAATGTAGTCAAGCTGTCTTCCAAAGGAAATCAACAATGCCACAACCAAGCACTTACTTCCATCAGGATAGTCTGCATCAGGGCCCGTTCCATCAGTTGGAGTGTCGTGCTTGGTTCGTATCCACAGTCCCTGGTTGACATTGCAAGGTTGGGTCCAGTCACAAAATGGTCTTGAGTTGTTGTTAAAATCACATCTGGTGAGGTAAGCTGAAATACAGTACATGAAAGTAAGGAAGAGGAGCTAGTATGTTCAAAATGTGCCTTGGATGTCAACAGCACTAATGACATGCAGTTACCTGTTTCAGGATCCCATGTTCTCAGGCCACCAGTTGGTCTTTGCTTGATCCTGCCAAGAAAAACAACACAATGAAGCACTTGTGGAATTAGTGACTCAAAAATTGTTTAAGAAAGAATGTCTGGGGTGCCAACACAACTTCGGGTGTTTCACTGAATAACTGAATAGACCCAGGGTTTCATTAATGTCTGACTCTTTTTTTCCTGTATTTACTTATTCCTTCATGAGGAAGCTCTGAGAGCTTCCGTTCTTCATCTTTGGAAGGATCCTCTGCTCTGTACCCCCCTGAACTGAAAGAAGACTCTCCTAGGTACTGAAGGGATGGATGGATGCAGCTCAGCTCAGACAATACCAGTATAATAGCAAAGACTTGCTATTAACTTGCCCATGGCATTGTCATTCCCACTGTTGCAAAGTGTATAAATGCCAGTAAACTAGTGTACTGAGTAGCTCTGTTATTTGTTGGAAGGCTATATATTTCCTTTAACCCCTGCAAATTTCTTCATGACACAGAGCTGTCATCTCGTTCGGCTCTTTTAATTTACCCTGAAAATGCTGAGGAACAAAAGCAGTTACAAACGCATATTACTTGTGGTGCTACACAGTCCTGCAGGGATGAGTTGACACAAGACCAACATCTCACCGCAGATCACAGCATAGATGGCTATGCTCTTTGGGTATTTTACATAGGGAAGGAATTTCCAGGACTGCAAGTCTACAATAACAATTTTTTACATGCTCTGGAAGTGGTCCACAGTTTCAGGATGCAGGATTCAGTTCCAGCCTTTGTGCTGCACCCACCTTAATTATCCTTATTGCACTTGACATAGTATAGAGAATCTGTCCTTAAGTGAACGCACCACAGTGAATGTCCCCACTGCCCCTCAAAATCTAAGCAATGACATTTAGAGAAACTAGGGAGATTAGGAGCAAATACCTCACAATCCGTTCATCAATTAAATGCAGCAAGTAACGTGAAAACAGATTGAGCTATGGCTAAGGAGGAAAGAGAATATGTGAAGACAGATAAAGAAAATTTTCTTCGTTGTTCCTTCATGGATTTCTTCTTCCATAAGAAAGAAAAAGCTGTGAAAAGTTGCCACTTGATCTCTACACAGTGCTGTCTTTAAACTGTTACACATCAGGCAAGTCCTAAGGCAAAGGTTATCGTAGGTATATTCAGAGCCGAAACTGCTTCATAACTACTGTGGATATTTTGTCAAGATCTCTCCTCTTCAGATGTGTCATTAGAAATCTATGTGTTACAGATTTCTTACAAAGACAGGAGTCAGCACAGAATTAGGCAACCACAAAATTCAATTATTTCTCTTTTTTTTTTTTTTGTTTTGTTTTGTTTTGTTTTTAAATGACATGGTTCAATTGTACAACATTCTATATTTCAAAACTGAATAAACATTCCACATTTAAAAGTGAAGAAAGGATATTTATCATTAACAGCTAGGCTTCCTGAATTAAGCTACATTCAGTACTGTGTTACTTACCCTGCAGTATTCAGCACTGAAATACAGAATAAAATCAAGGTGTATTGTAAGTGCCAGAGGGTTCCCATGCTAGAAAACAGAATCAAGTCTTCTGTGTGGTACAGTTTGCATTGTAATCCAGCAGCTACACTCAGACAGGAGTAAATGAGGATGACCTTACAGAAGCAGAAGTATATATTGACCAGAGGGTGGAGGCGATTATAAAAATCTGTCTAAACATGTATCAGTTATGTTCCCTGGGTTATCTACCCCAAGAAAAGCACATACAATCAGAAAGCTCATGTTCTCTACCGCTTACTTTGGCAGCCTTAGTTGTTTCCTGGATAAATTGATTTGATTTAGGCAGTTTTTGTTGCTGCTGTTGCATATTTTAAAAGTCCGCAATTTTAAAGGGAGTTTTTCTCACATTGATAGCAAGACAACTTTCTTCATTTCAAACCTCCTGTGCAGCTTTCATTGCTAGTATAAGTGAGATTTCTCATATTGATTGAATTTTCTCCCTTTCTGAAACTAGCATTCACCAGATGAGATAACAAGCTTTCAATTTCCTCACAACAGTCAGTTGCTGTGGGCACAATTCAGAAACTTGCTGAAATATTATTGCTACCTAATTGCCCCTGATTAAAAAGAAAAGAAATATTTTCTGGGCTGCAATGAAGCCTCTGTTGGTTGTTGACACAGGAAAAGCAGAAAAGTAGGTGCATCGTTTCCACTGCCACTGTTCTGTTCCTTTGTAGCTTTCCTTGCACTGGGGTCTGCAAAGAAATCGTTCAAAGTCAGTCAAATTCCCTATGCCACCTGTATTTAATAAGTCATGAGAATCAAAGGAGTATCAGAAAGTATACAGCATTTTCCTGCATTGCCTGGAAACCCCAAACCATGGCTCCTTTTTTTTTCTAAAAGGAGGATGTCTCTGGCAGTGGGGTTTTCTGGAAAAGTGGCCTCTTAGTTACAATGACTTTCACTTTGTGATTATATTCCAATGATTAAGGTCATGAAGGTTTCATAATTTACGTCTGAAATTTCTTCAACTCCATCCACAAAAGTATTTTCACTTGATATTAACAAATAACTGAGGAGGTTGCTTACAGAAACAAGACAAACAAGGAAGGATCAAGGGATGCTAAGCAGAAACAGATATTTTTCAAGTTAGGTGTTAACTGCTGTGTTGAGAGTGGGCCTGTGGCTACATTCTGCAACAAGCCCCACATGAGCCCCTCCAAAGCCAAAGGGTGGATGTTGACTTGACTGGTAATCATCCCTCTCCGCTAAAAACTCCTTCCTGGGAAAACATGTATTTTTGCAATCCATTAACCGAGAAGAGGATTTCTGTGATTTAGGGACAAGAGAGACTCATTCCCCACACAAAACTGTTGACCACACTTTTCCAGTTCTGTTGAGGAGAACTCAGTGTGAAGATTACAAGTGACCTTCAGATAAAAGTTGTGTTGAGCACACTGCATTTTCAGCAGGGGTGCTGAGACGATTGTCCAACAAGTGGTAATCTGGGCAACAGCTATCCTTAGCACTGTAATGGGTAGCAAGGGGCCCTCCATGTACACACATGCTTTCCTTCCACAGAAAATTTAGGGATTCCTCATGAATCTGGTGCTGCTTTGTATGATTCTGACAAGAAGATGTGAGTCCATCTTGGAAAGAAAGCAACCCTCTGGTAAATCTGCCCAGCCAGATGATGCACTCTCATCGACCCCTCCACACCCACGACAAATATGCACCATGAACACTCCTGTCAATTGAACATGGTACGCTCTCCAGCCATGCTATGTGACCTTTTCTGTCACTTTGTCATTCCTGTTTAATGCTAGCTCAGGTACTCTGTGAAATGTGAAACGGAGTACTGATCAGGGCTTTTCAGCAAGGGACAAATGTTAATAAGCTGGTTTACATAGAGGAAGGATGACAAGGAAATGACTTGCGGTTTGATTCCAGTGAGATGTGACAGCTCTCCTGCATTTCTGACAGTCAAATTGATCACCTTGCATGCCTACTGCTTCTCTTCTCCATCTGCACACTTCGTATCCCTTGAAGACACCTGGATGACACTGCCATTTGTAGAAAAATACTGGTCTGGACTGCACGGCAACCCAAGGAAGAAGAAAAACAGCAGCGCTTAATTTCTGATACGATGAAGCTAAAATTCTTTTCCAAGGAAAGGCAGCTGCAGACAATCCTACAATGAAGTTATGTTTTTCTTCTGCCTTAAACCAAGGATGCAAGTGATGCATACCTGGCAGCTAATCCCTACGACTGGTTTCCTAGTGCCCTGTACTGCTGTGTTGCTTTTTGAAACCAGACACCAGATTTTGCCCCATCTGCAGCCAGTATTAGAAATTCTCCTCAGCTGCTCCCTGTTGACAAGGTACACTGAGGCTCCTCATGGGAACTAATTGCCTTTAGGTTACACAAACAGATTTCCCACACAAAATCAGCAGAAGATGCCAATTGTAGGTTTTGTCACTGAGAAGTGTGACATACAACATCCCCAAAAGGACAGAGATAATACCACATACAACTTCATTTCTGGCTAGTGGTCAGAAAGGGGCTCTTAAACAGAGTCTATTTTTTCTCTTTTTCATTTTTGCAGGATGAAGTTGTTTCTCAGGAGGCAGGATCAGCCTGAAACCACCACAAAGGGACAGCACAGTGAAGACAACCAAAAAATTGTCCCAAGCAAGAAAAATCAAACAGTAAAAGAATCAAACTCAGCAGTTACCCCATTTTAGCGTGTGCTTTTGCTGCGCTGTTATTCTAGCATATGTGATGGTCCTCAAGTGCCTAAATCTGGTTACTTCATTTTCTTGAGTCCATGTGTTCTCCGATGAATAGCAATTGAACTTCACCATGTTGCTGGTGCTCAGTCTGTGGTATTGTGATCAGTAGAAAGCTGGGGAGCTCAGCAAGCTTAAAAAACAGGGAAAATTATACAAAACCTTTTTCTCCTAAGCCATAGATTTGGGGCTAGTTGATCTTCAGTGACACTATGGGAGACTGCTCTGCTGCTACCTAGAGCAAAGCAGAGAGGTCACTGGCTGATATGAAATACACTCACAGCACATGTGTATCCCAGGACTTATTCTGTCTGAGACTATATCTAGACAACACTTTAACTGGATTAACTAAATAGCTGTTCTTAAATGGCAGAATTCTGTGCAAATTCTCTAAATTTGAAATACATCAGGTTCAATAAATTTCCACATAAAAACTAAACATCATTACCTGATTTTCAGACAATATGAATGTATCTCATTGGGCTTTGCACAGATATAACTGCATTGGGGTTTTGTATTAGTTTTAGTTAAACTGATAGAATTTGCGTGAGTAAAAGGATCCCTGTGTCATTTCTATCCAGTTAATTATTAAGTTCTTCCTCTGTTCTAACATATGCCTGAGTCAGCTTTTGTAACGTGTAATACCTCTGTCTCTGTTTCTGGAACTCCCAGTGCCCTCTGGGCTCCACTCAGCCGTTACTGACGTTGTGTGTGAGAAGGCACTGCCAAACCTCTGGTTCTCTCAGATATCAGTCTATGCTTGGCTCCTGTTGGAGTTATTCCCAAGTCACTGCTGTGGTAAAGCTTCACTAGGGAGCTAGGAAACAAACAATCAGCACTCATAAATCCATAACCAGATAAATTTAGATTATACAGAGGTGCAACTAATCCCACCTTTGCTCTGTTGAGTAACATGCTTTGATGGGCTGAGAAGGAAGTACACAGGTATTTCTGTTGCTGGAAACCAAATGGATGTCTCTTCGATGAGTAAAGTGTATTTATGTTCTGCTGAGTACAGGCTGGGATTGTTTTTCTAACTGCTAGCTCTCTAAACTGAAGCTTAGATTTAAAATTCAAGCTTTTTCCTGGTCTGAGAGCTGTAACAATTTTGAAAATGGAATGTAGCATTCTTATTACAGTGCAGGTGCCACACTAAAGTTTCATTCTCTTTCTTATGCTTTGAACAGTGCAGAGATAACAAATTAAAAGATAGCAGCTTTTTGGTCAGTATTGTCAGTTGTCAATTGCCTACACGTACTATATGGATAATGTATTACTAAAATAATAACTATCAAGGCCTTTCTTATCTTTGAGTTGAAATACACTCACAATGTATTTAACTTCCAACATTCCAAGGTAAGGAACATAATATTCCTCCCAATTAATGTGAGAAAGAGTTTTTGCTGGCATTCCAGCAGGTATTTGCAAACATGACACTAGTTAATCAGTTCATTAAAGCCCAGAAATTTTTCCAAGTCTGTCTATTTATAATAGATAAGATATAAATGACAGGTTTGAATATGAATTTTGGGGGCAGATCTCTGGCAGGAGGAAACTGCTGATATTTATCTCTCTAACTGCCTTATTTATGTAGCGTTGTTGTTTTTTTTTTTTTTGTTCAGTGATAATCTGATCAACTGCTTCTGGCTCACTGGAGTTTAGCAATTTTATATCTGCACCTTGATGTATTTATTGTATTTATTGGCTTGGTTCTAAGATACACCATAAACCTGTGCTGTGCAAAGACTATTCTCTAGCAGTAGTTTCAGAGGAAGAGTGGTGCTTTCTGTTTCTGTCAAAGGGTTTGTAAAACCAGGCTACCTACAAGATAAAGGATTTTCCTGTTTCAGTTCCAATATTCTACTGTAAAAGCTGGTTGTGCTGCTCCTAGTTCATTCTAGTGTGAACAAAAGGGACTCCAGGCTCATTCTCTATAACATAACTGGTACTACAGATGCAGCTGTGTTTAAAATCAGAAATCTCAGGCTTGGCTTACTGAATGCTGAAATTTGTTTGAATTTTCAGCTCACTGTTGTACACTCCTTTGAAGATGATGAAGTCTACATTGTCCCTTCCATCCTCAGCACTGTAACATCAACAAGCCTTTCACTTGCTTCAACCCCATTTTGAACAGCTCTTTGGGCCCTATCTGATTTTTTCTACAGATCCTAAATGGCCTGGTGCAGTTCTTTGCCTTCCAAGCCTGTTCCTCATGTCCTGAGTAATACTGCAAACCTCTAACCTCTTCCTGGTCATTTCAGGAAAGGTGACTTCTCCCGTCTGTTACCTCCTGGATCAGGCTACTTCCTCTCAAGGTATATTCCTAAGGTATGGTCACTTGTTAGGGCAAGAGAGCCCTCTGGGTATGCAATGATTCCTGCAATTAAGCTATTAAACTTTGTTATTGCAGTTGCTTCACAAAAAATCATAGCACAATTTCCTTTTAATGTAATTATATAGAGATGTAAAATTATAAATTACTTAAAAAATAAAGAAATTCGTCAACATGTATTCATATGACCTTTTCTGATCTAAATCCTGCACTTCTCATGACTACTGGAGGTTTGTACTGCCCTCCATTACCCAGATCACAGACACCTCTCTGCCCAGTCTACAGGAAAACCCACTGAGAGTTGACTGAGTTGAGCTTAAAAAAGGTTCAGTCTGGTGGCTCCTGCCACTTTTACAAGCGGAAAGGGATGGGAAAGTTAACCTGTTGCTCAGTCTGTCTCACATCACAAACTAAGCCCATGTTGGGCTCTAGCAAGGTATGAAGCTTATGAAATGCATTGCTGTTTGTTCTACAAGCTCTGTATGAAATGAACTAAGCTGAAATGGAGATCACTCGTGTCATTGATGGGTTCAGGGTAAGTGATCAGCATTCTGCTTTTTGCTTTGAAGTGAACTGTATTCATAAAAGAGTACTTGAGTTTTGAGCTACGCAGGAAAACAAGGATTATGTCTCAGGAGGTAAGCAGGGTTCCTTATCAGCAAAGCATTTAGGACTCTAGATCACATCTGGGTGTGTTTATATACTTATATATACATAAAAATATGTGTCAAAGTTCAGGAAATATAGCTGACCACAGGAGATGAATTTTAGTGTATGACTGTGGTTTCCTTTTCCAGAAACCAAAGACAATTGGATAGCATTTTCTGTCAGATTGAGTCTGCTCAAAGTATGACATTCTAGAAAGGATAATTGTAGTTTAATCAAGCTAAAATGCTTTGGTTTGTGTTCCGGTGGTCAAAATTCAAACTTTACACATTTCATATCTCCAAGATTCCCTCTTTGCCACTGAATCTAAAAATTATGGATAATAAAACACACATAGATGAAGGACAAGGAGTACTAGGTACCATGCCACTATAAAGGGAAATGTTGATTATTAAACAGAACACATGCATATAAATTGCTTTTATGATCTAAATTAGGAAACTATCTTTCAACCTTTAAATATGATATGCTCTGTTGAGAAAGAGTGCCCACAGCAGTGGATCTGGACCCAAGAGGAAAGCCTCTGGATATATTATCTCAGAGTTTAGTAGGTAGAGGAGGGTGGCAACGTAGACTCTCACTGGTGAAAGAATGAGCCTGAGTGAAGGATGCGACCTGGGAAATGAACACCCAACAAAGGCAGCAAGTAGTTCTTGGAAACAGACATGCTAAAGTTATTGCCAGCAAAGTCAGTGTCAATGATTTATTAGACAGCCAGTGCTTGCTGAGCATCACTGACCCATGTTGTACTGATAAGAGCAAGAAGATTAGTAGCTATTAACATGATTCAGAAAGATATTGCCATTATACTAAAATCATATATGACTCAAGAAATCTAGAAGCTTCTACAGAAATAAGTAAGCTTTGCACGCTCAACAATGCAGAGCTGGAAAACGCTTTCACTAGACTCCTGCTGTGATGCCTCATTGAGAACAGATACACCTGCCACATACAATCTTTCCTCATCTCTCTTGTGCATAGGGAAACTGAACAATAATACTGTAGTTGCAAAAGCAGATCGATAATATCAGAATATGCTACCCTTATTTCAGGATACTATGCCCACGTGTGTGATTGTATGAATAAAACTATTGCAATGCTTTGATTCATCTGGAATTATATCAGCCAAAATTCCTCAGCTGGACAGGCCCATAGCAATGCATAAAAATTGCAGAATCATACAATAATTAAAGGAGGAAAGGAACTCTGAAAGTCACCCAGCTCACAGCCTGCTTAAAGCCTAAGTAACTTCAAATTGTGATAAGTTGGTCTGGGTTTTGTCCAGTCATGATGGAAACACCATGACCTTCTGAGTCCCTCTATGATTACTGTGAATATATACCCATCAGGCAATAAGCTTATCTTCATGCCTGCATTCAGGAATGCAAACAGAAGTACCTGTAAATGTGCTCTAACCAGGAGTAATGCAATACAGAGCAGATGGACCTTTCTTTGACAGTCAAACCAGACAGAACATATGATTCACCTGGACAGTATACACTGCATCTGTGCCATGAGCAGGACTTACTACTGTGTCAAAAATTAATACTAGGCTTCAGAAATAATTTTGTGATGGCTTAATACTCACAAAGCTGACATCTCTGCTTTTTCTTCACCACCTTAAAAGTTCAAAGCCTCCAGGCCACCATCAGTTTATGTTTTCAGGTTTTCAAAGAAGTAGAATGCTTCTTTCCCTTGTTTGTTTTTAAGCAAAACACCATCTACAGACCAAAAATATCCATTTAGGCTTAGGTTTATGAAAAAAATTTCTTAAGACTAGGATCAAAATAGGAGAGTTAGCAATGTCAGGGAAATATCTGAGTAAAGCTGGGAAACAGAAGCAATTCCCTTCACACTGTTAATGTTGTAAATAAAAGGCTTCCAAGAGAGGCAAACATGTAAATCTTCCCTGTAGTTTTGAATAAGCCTTTTAGAGATGGAGCATGTAACACCCCTAAGACCTGGCAAATTCTCCTTATTCTAGACCTGATATACAAGGAATATATCAGAGGATAATCTGTAAGAAAATCTTTATGAACAAAACACTACATAAATTTAAGTATACTAACCAGTTAAGATTTTACTGTGGAAAATAGCATCCATTTTATTCACAGTTCTTCTATTTCCTTGTGTTAACATGGAAATTCAGAAGAGAAATAAAATGAAGAAAATAATATGATAATATGCTTAGAAAAATCTCTCAAGCCACCATAAGTTGTAAAGCATTGCTCTGGGCTCTATTTACACACAGACAACTAGGGACAGCTTTCCAGACTGCTGTGCTCAAAGAACCAGGTGCAATAAATTACTCCAGCTGCATTCACTCAGTAAAGCCACATGGGTTTGCTCCTTATTTCTGAAAATTTTTGCCCATTTCACATAGTGGAACAGTATGACATGACAGGACTTGCTGCAGGTCACAGAGTGGAAAGGAAGCACTTTATCTCAAACACCTGTTCTGCACAGTGAGTTCTTGTACTTTGGTCTTCCATATCCCACATAAATCTGTCTTTCTAATAAATAGGGGTTTAATTTTTCACAGAGAATGAGCAGATCTTAAAAAGAAAAACATGAATGAAAATTCCTGGTTAGCTCAGGGACTGGAGCACTCATCTGATCGGTAAAACACTAAAGTTTCACCAAAGTGAAATAGTGGCAGCGATAGAGGCTGTGAGTACACAAGCAGATGAGCAATGCTTAAGACGTGAAGGTGGTCAAATTGCGTTGTGTCAGTCATCTAGGAAAGAAAAAACTGTGTATTTGTGAAGGGCAGTGTAGAGTGAGGCTTCTTCCTGGCAGGCAGGCAGGTGAGACACTGCTGAACTTCCCCTGGTTTTCTTGAATGCAATTGTGCTTCTGGTGAGATGGTGGTGAATCACTTTTGGGAGTTGCCATGGTAAACCCTTGGGACAGCTGTTCTGGTCAAGGACACTCACTTGAGCCTGTCAGCAGGCTGAGATGTGCCAGAGATGCAGGTTTCAGTAGCTGGTGGTAAGCAAGGATTCGTGTTTTGGTACTTAAAAACTGAGCTAAAAAGCAAGACAATCTGTGTTGAGCATAACCTCAGGGCACTGAGTGCACTAAGAGATCTGACCAGCCTCACCTGGTGCCTCCACCCACAAACCTGGCAGCCCCATATCAGCCCACCCCAAGGCTACTCTCTGGCCTTTCTTTGACTGTGGGCCCCATGGGCTGATACCCTGGCCTGCTCTTACGGCCCTGGCCATCCCAGATTGTGTCTGACTCTGTTTCCCCTCACTGGGCTTCACCCTGACCCCTACACATAGGCTCAGCCTGGGGGTCTGGAACTGCCCAAGGCTGGCCAGAGATGGCTCCAGCTGGCTTAGGAGTTGGTACGTGAGGTGCTGGTGGTGTGGTGTCCCATTTGACGGGGAAGAGGAAAAGACTGGTACAGGGATGGAAGCTGTAGTGGGCAGGCCCCCATTGTCTCAAAACATCTGTCTCAAACAGGAGGAGATTCTCCAGGCTTTGATTGTTTTACCCATTAATCAGTTTCCTATGGGGCTCCCGTGACCAGGGGACTGTGCAGCAACACCGTAGCAATTTTCCGTTCCTGCTGGAGTTGCTCTTCAGTTTCGTTTCCTGCGTCTGGTCTCATTTTATCTATTGTGTTGGTTCAGTTTGTAGAGAAGTTGAGCAAGCACCATGGCAGGGATTTCTTCCTTGAGTCCAAACTCCATCTTCACCACACCTGGTGTTCAAAAGAGTGAGCTTTGATATGCACCGTGATGGTACGGCCCAGCACATAGCTGGCTGGAGTCCAGTACCTGCTTCTGTTTGCAGACCTGCTGAGTTAGCTCTTCATCGCAAGCCGCTTCATCTTGATGTTTGTGCAAATTTATCAACTTCTTCGACAGCTGCCGATAAAATGAAGAAAATAAGAAAAGAGCTATTGTTTAGTTTATCCCTACAGATTTTAATGTTGGTATGAAGTTTCCATAGGCCTGAAAAGAATGGGTATTTCTCAAAGGTTGAGTCAAACAGCCAGATATCATGACCTTTGCCTTTTGATTAATTTCCTGAGATTGGATAAGATTGGGTTCAATCTTTTGCCTTTCAGACCTGTTTCAATGAGACATTTAAGTTCATCATCTAGCAGTCCTGTGTTTTCCCTATTGATCTCAGTGAGTTTAGCAAAGGCCTCAAGTGCTTTTGAGCTTGCTTAGGCATTTTGCATTCTCCAGCCCTGGCATGTTATGAAACTGAGGATAAATCTCCTTAATGTTTGGCAAACATTTTTGTTTCCACACTTGTACATATCTTTACACACAGTCCTCTCTTCTTTTTCCTCCAAAGTTTAGGGCTGAATTTCACAACTAACTTTCCGTCTTTAATAGAACGAAGAAAAATTGATGAAGTCAGACACCCTGGCATCAAAAATGTGGACAGGAGCAGAGGAAAGACAATAACTTCTCTAATCTACTTGTTTGGTGATCTTCCTCCTAATTTCTGTCACCTCTTCTGTCTCCGGAGATCACCAGACACTGAGGAGGCTGCCTAAAATGAAACAAAGGTAAGAGCACGAGGAGGGAGCAACCATTAGGAACAGTCTGTGGTAATGCCTGGATAATCCCAGCACTGTAGATTACAGGCAATGTCATCCATGCTGCAGTCCTTTAATTAAAGATTTGCTCATGCCTTAGGCTGTAGAAGAGATGTCTAAGGATGTCTTCAAAAAGACACACTGCTTCTGTAGGTCTGACATCTAAGCTTTCTTTGCATGATTATTCACACACTGTGAGTACCTAAATAAACATTGTAAGTATAGGTACTTTTACATAGTCCCTACCAGGCAGCTGATTGAGTTCTAAGTAAGTGCAATCCTCTAGCAAAGCCACATTCTATGCACTGTGCAAAATGCTTTTGTGAGAACAGATTTTTATTCTTGAGGAGTTCCTTTTCCAGTTCTGTTATTTGATGAAACCCAGGGGGTAACTATAAACAAGGGATTATCACAGTCTGAGTGTATTGCCCTACACAGCCTGGGTGTGTAGCTTAGGCTCAGCTCTGGGGCGTATGCTGTTTAATATTCTAGCAATGATGTGGAAGAAACCATAAAAATCATGACTGATGAGGTGTGCAGGTGACACAGATTTATGGATGTATTAGATGAGGAAGCCAACAGAACAGTGGTACAGAGATCTGTAGCATTTGTAATATGCACGCACATTCACTGAAGCCCAATACAGAGTTGTGCTTCTGTTACTAAAATACAGGTTATACATAAAGGAAGGTAACAGGGCAAAAGAAGTTTTTGAAAAGATTGGGTGTTCACAGTATTCTGCAGAATTCTGTATCATAAACAGAAGGACTGATCTGATTTGGGGTAGAATGCTGAGTCACCTACGGGAGCTATAGTCAACAAGGCATTTGGCTCATTTGGAGTATGCTGGTTTAGTCTGGAGTCAAAGGTTCAAGAAATCTGCTGAAAATATTGGTATGGAAGAGAACAGGTACAAGAACCTTAGAAAATAGAAAAAACATTATATTGTTGGATAAATAATATGCAATAATGTACTTAAATGTTATAATGTTTACAGAGAATAAGCCCAAAGTGAAGAAAGTAGAAAAGATAGTTTTAAAGTCTGTCATTAATAAATTACTGAGTTTGGGATTCTAGAAGTTGTATAAAGGTGTGAGGTTTCTTTGGTTTGTTTTGTGGGGTTTTAACATAGTTCTGCATGTGGCAGAATATTTTTCTTGTGCGTCAGTAATTTCCTCTCTGTTAGAGCATACTAAAAAGAGAAGCATTTCCTCAGGTTTGTAATGATACATTAGAGTTACCAGTGAGGTGGGACCACCTAAGCTCTGCTGCCTCATGGTGTTACCAGTGGGTTTTGTTAGTTCCTCACATTTCAGCTGTTTCAGTACTTGCAGATGATCTATGCACTTTGCCACTGCTTTCTAGGGGCAGAGCACAGCAGATCCAGTCCTTACCACCACAGGCATTTTTCTTCCTCTCTCCTCAGGATCTGATTACCTAACCTGGTTCTGTCTTGGCAGTTTTTCCACAAATGTATTTCCAGCTCCTTCTGCTTGCAACTTGGTTTCCTTTCTTACTTTTACACTTGTGTCTGTTCCAATATGCTTTTCACATGGCTCTATGTCCAGATCTGAACTGAACGTTGTTATTTTCCTACCTGTGTGTGCCCATTGGTATTGGGGCAGCAGCTTGAACACTGAAGAGGAAGCAGGATAACAAATCTAGTTCCTCATAATTTACCTGTTTAATCTATAGAAACACTTTGGTGCTGTGTAAATGAGGCTTGGCTCACACACGGTTGGTCTGGAGCTTGCTGCGTGCACTTAATGCAGCCAGAATAGGAAATTCAGTTATAGATGTGTAGCCAAACTGTATTTTGGCCTGAAATTTGATCCTTCGTGAAGTTGGACAGACACAGTGCCAAAAATCATGGTTTTAATAAATGCACTCCCCCCAAGCAAAAGATAAGCCTTGTTTGTTTGTTTGTTTGTTTAATGAAGGGAGTACTACCTGCTAATGAGGAAAAGGTCACTAAAATTTTAAAACATAGATTGAATAGAATTTTTTGTCTTGTTTCAGAGGAGTTTCTTTTAAATGGCTTGTGTTATGGTTAGAGAACACCAGGAAAGCAAAACCTGAGGCTCATAATCCTAAGGAAAATGTTGTCTCAAACAGTTCATTCTGGCTATATCATCAGTAACTAAAGCAAGCAGCAGAGATGTACTTTTAATTGCTCAAATTCTCAAAAGTAAGTAGTTGTTCTGACCACCTCAATTTCAAGACGTTCAAGTGCTGAGTGCCTGATGGCCTCTGAAAACCAAGCTACTTCAGGGTAATTTTAAGCTAGGCAGGAGGAGTGAAGCATCCTGATCACCTAACACTTTAAAATGAAAGTCTTTAAATTTACATCAGATATCTGTTGGTCTTTTAGAAACCCTTTGACTAGGAACTACAAAACGATGCCTTCTAAATGTTTGTCCATGCATAAAAATATTTTAACTCTTCCCAGTTAGCTAACAATCTCTGGTACCTTGAAGGCACTGAAAAATCTGAAGTAACAGAAGTCTCAGGTCTGGATGCTGTTCATAATCTCATTTTTTTGTAATGACTTGAATGAGTCAGGGCAATTTGCACAATGGGATGAATCAGTGGTAGACTGAAAATCTCTGCGTTGTGTAGACACGTTCTGAGTCACACTCTTTAATTGCCTCAGATTACAGCTGTAGAAAGTACAAAAATGAAAGGAATCCTCCAACAGTAGCGTGACTACCTCAAATGGTATCCTTTCACATTGCATGACTGGGAGCACAGTGTAAATGAAAGCTTAGGAGTTGTCTGGTTCTCAGGTTAATGGAAGAAAGTAGGAGCTGAGCAGAGGTCCTGTAGTCATGCAGATTTACTGGTGATGAATGGTGCAGTTCAGGCAACTTAAATATTTTTCAACATTTCCAGGTCTGTCAAGGTAGGGTCCTTAGCATGGGAGCATCCCAAATCATCAGCCCTTCCTGAAACCTGTGGGTAAAAACTAGTCTCAATATAGAAGAGACATACTCTGAGGTACATATGGATGAAAGATGGTTCATAAAAGATTCTTTAGGAATATAAAATGAATCTGTAAAAGATCATCTATGAATTTCCCTCAAATTTCTGAAAGAGTTTTAAACTTTGAGGAAAACTATCTTTTTCTTTGAGGTTGTTTCTTTGTCTCTTTCTATCAGGATTCCTTGAGTGACTTATGTGGTGATGGATGACACTGAACAACAAAATCTATTTATCTAACATTGCTGCAGTAATTGCTAAAGAAGCGTCAGTTTTATTTCCCAGCTATTGCCAGAAGGAAACTTTAACTCATACTTAAACAAGTTGATGTTAAAATGATTTCAAGTAGGTATTTCCCTCTGTTAACTCTTCAACTTTGAAATACATGCCCCTTTACTGGAAGCTGACTTGGAAGTTTATGTTCAGTTACATACTGGGCAGAAGACCCAAGGTTAAATCCTTGGGTGAATACAGCCTATTCACATAGTGATGGGTGGATGTTCTATTGTACATCCAGGTAACTTTGATGTAAAGAAATCCAAAGAAACTGAGGGGTGGAGAGCCAGACCAGCTGTGTAACTGCCAGTCAGTCTAGAAGCAATCTAGCCATACTCACACAGCACAAATCTGGTAAGTCAGGGTGAGAAGTGTGCTAGCTCAAGGCAATGTCCTATGGTGCTGCCCTTGCCTGTCCAAATGGTGATTTTTAACAACACTGAGCATTATGAGCTGGTTCAGGGCCCTGAGCGGCAGTGTACAGTTTGGAGGTACACCGACACCATTGTCTATCAGTAGGGTAGAGACAAAAAACCATTATTTCTCTCATCTTCATCTATTAGGACTGCAAGCTCTTTTGGGCACTGCTCATCTGCCTTTTCTGATGTGAAGCCTGATCTCAGCAGAGACAAAGTCTGTGGGTGGCAATAAAGCCTTCTCTGATGAATGCAATTTTGCTGCAGCCTGTCATGGCTCAATAAAATGCACTGGTTTCCAGTTTGCTGGTGGTTTACTTGCTGACTTTGATCTAAGAAACCTTTCGGACATGACCCATTCTGCCTTACAGAGCCCCTCTCTGCCAATGTGTCATCACAGCAGAGATCAAGCAGAGTGTATCCGCTAGACCTGCCCATTGGGGAACCAAAAGAATTACTGAGAGCTCTGCCTTTGACCGTCAAATCTTCCCTCAGTCCAACAAGATTGTGTAGATTGGCAGGACAATGAACATGAATTATATGTTGGGTGAGGCCTCTGTCTGAGGGTGGGGAAGGGCACAGGTCACTGGGTGTGAAGAGCTTATTTTTGCAGCCAAATAAATGTTAATGTACAAGTTGGGATTATCTTGTTCTATGAACATGAAAATGTTCAACTCACAAGACAACTCAATAAACAGTTTCACTGCCTGTCACGAAAGGATGCCAACAGAAAAGGAGGAGATGACAAAGCTCATTGCCTAAAGATGAGGAAGGTGTTCAGTGACTGCAGCTGAAGGTGTTGCCAGCTTCCACAAATTCCTCTCTGCCATGGAGATGACCCAAACCAGAGAGCAAGAATGTACAGCAGAAAGAGCAGCTCTTTACCAAAGGAATGATGAGATGAGGCAGGAAAGAGCTGGTTGCTACTATGGGCAGAGTGCTGCAGCTCTGGTATGGGTGTATTTCCATTCTGACAGCAGCATGTGTGATGGGGCAGCTCTTGGCCACCTGTCTCTGCTGTAAGGATTCCTCATGGATTCCCTGTGCAGCAACTTCTGGGAGAATTCTGCTATCTATTCAGAAACTACAAACCTCACCATATGGCTGCTATACAACAAATCAAGGCACATATCAATGTTATTTCTGTTGTCTGATCCGCACCATCCCACAGCAGTTTTGCTTTTGCTTCATCCACAACAGAAAAAAGATCTAAAAGCCTTACATCTTTGGGCTTCATTAAGCTGGTCTCTATTCAGACAGACTGGACAGAAGATGCATGTTAAACAAATCAGAAGGAATGTCTGAGTGCACCCAACTGAAACAGATTTGTTTTCTAAGTATAAAAGAGGGTTTTTATCGCTCCTGGCACATACATTTTGAAAGTGATATACTGCAGGAGCTCTTATTTTAAGGTTTCTTTGTAGCAGTAGTTGAAGGATTAAGGGCTGCTTGTTAGAATATATTTTTCCCTCAAAGAAAGTTGTCATCATAAGGAAGTGTGGGCTGTATAAGCCTTTGGCAGAGGATGCACATGTGGAGTCAGGAAATTTCTATCTCTTGGATCCCTGGTGGGAGACGTCAGCTCTCTCAAATAACCTCTGTTCTGTAGCCTTCCAATTAATGACTCTTATGTAATAATGAGATAGCAATAGCAAGCCACTATTTAAATATGGCATGTGACCATCCCTACCTCAGCCAGCCCTGCCTATGCTGCAGTACAGATAAATGGTGGTGGATAGCTTCCTATGTTTCACTGTGGAGTATAAAAGGCCAAAGGGATTAAATCACCTACAGCAGAGAAATGGGGATGCACTGAGCCAGCAATCTCTGCTGCATCAGTAGGTGAAGTTTTACAGTGACAACAATGTGAAACAAATTCGTGAATTCAGCCCACTTCCAGCTAGGCTGCGGTCACTGCTTTGGGAAATCATTATGCTCATCCCAGAAGGACTTCTTTTCATTTTTCTTCCTCATGCTGGAATTTTCTAGAGAAGTAAATGACTTTAAATCTCTCACTCAGCATCTGTTTGACGAACTGGAACAGAATCTGCTCATTTTTCTCGTGCTGCTAAGGCAGGAACTGCCATGCTCAGGACCAGGAGCTTCATCTTGCTGTGCAGAGGAGCACTAGTGCCACCCGAAGCCACTGATGCAAATGGCACCCAGAGTCCTTCACAGCAGTCCTGGTGCTGGTTGTGACCACAGCGAATGCTGCAGGAGACTCAGTGTTGATCTCTGTGAAGGGTGATCTGGCTCTTCAGTCAGAAGCCACCCTGAGTTTTGAACCCTGGTGAGGTAGCCCCAAACAGTAAAAATTAAAGATTAAAAATACATTTGTCAGCATCAGTATAACTAAATAATAGGGAAGAATGCAGTTCTGCAGGAGATGGTTTTGGCATGCTGCCTCTCTCCCTGCTCCAAACCCTTGGCAGCAGGCTGGCTGGATTACTTGAAGTGGGATTTGATTATGGTCTGCCAGCCAGAGCCTCTGCTGCTCTGCTTGGCTGCACAATGTGAGTGCGTCAGGACAAGCTCGCTGCGAGGGAAAATCCGCTGAAGTCAAGAGACTTGTACTAAGAACAAATCCAGCCCATCATTAGGCTTTTTTTTCAGGGTGAATTAAGTGCTGACGCACGCAGGCACAGGTCCTGCTGCAGCTTGCAGGAGTTTTTTAAGATCCTCAGGCCTGCCTGCTCTGTGCTGCCCTGCTCTAGGACCAGCCTAATCGTTTGGTGCTTCTCGCCAACTGATGTTCCTCTGCAGGGGGAGATGTCAATAAGACAAGTATCACAAGTGTTTATAGCTGTGGAGGAAACTTCAGAAATCGAAGCGGAATATATACCACTGATAAACTACTGCTTTTTTCCTGGTACTGTGAACAGTGTGGAAAACTAGTTTTGAGAGATCCACATGCAGTTATGGCAAACAAGTTACTACTGTTACTGCTTTGCCACTGATCATATTACAGAAGCATCCAGCTAATTTACTTATTTCATTATCCCTAATTGCCTTCTGTGACAGTCTTGCTGGCACTCATTGCATTCTCTTCCCACTATTCCCACTGTCTCCAACTGGGACAGCTTCTCCAGCCCCATGCTGAGCTATCAACATAGAGATCAGAAAGCGTGAAGCTGAATATATGGGGTAGAGTCTAGTGAAATTGGATTTAAAATAAGTATAAAAAAATTAGCACAGACACTTCTCCGAATGTTGCATCATTCATGGTAACCATTTATAGAGGAGAAACCTCCATTTTTCAAGCACACCTGCTACTAAGTTTTCGGGTTTCCACATTGACCAGGTGTAGAGATCAGAGGGCCTGGCTGCAAAATAAGTGCTCAGAGTTCTGCATGAGGTCCACAGAAGTATCTTAGGTTTTTGGAAATGTTCTTCCAGGATCATTTTCTAACATTTTTTTCCCTGATTTTCTTCTCTTTTGCAAAATACTGGCTGAGGCCAAATGCTCAGAAGAACCAGCCTCACTGCAGGATCTCTGTTGCCAAACATCCACAGGCACAACTGCACTGCCTTCCCTGGGGCAGCAGAAACCAGCTCCAAGCAAATGCCTGGACAGGTGTGTTAGAAATGGAGATACCACTGGAATGGCATCCAGCCATGACTCCAGCAATAAATTTGATATTAGCGCTTTTAGTGGCAGTGACCGTGACATTTTGTTGAAGATTAGTAATGCAAGGGGAGGTTTCTGTCTTTTGGTAATAATAAAACTGAAATATGGGTCACAAAACACACAAAAAAAGCCCCTCTGTTACCTGCTTTACAAAACCTAAGGGACTTTGCATGCAAACACTGGCTTGAGACTGTGCCCATGGGCTATACAAGCCTCTTGTTTACAGACAAACTCACCCATTGTTTGTAGTATCTCAGGAATACAACTTCTGTGGTCATGCTGGACTGTCACTGGTCACAACATGCTACATTTTTTAAAGGGCAGAAATATATGTAAGTATATTTGATTTGTAAACAGCACTGACATACCAGAGATGGGAAAAATCACTGATGTGTGTGTGTGTGAATGACTGAGATGGTACATACTGATGTGCAGTCTCTGGCATTTGGGATTTCTGAGAGAATGTTGTTATAGAGAGATCTTATTATTCAGGCTAACTGTTCCTTCAGAGAGCAGGGCAGGAGGGGGTGGGAGTGTTCTCTGAATGCAGGGAAATTCAGATGGTAAGTAATGTGTGATGAAGAGACGACAAGTGGAACCCAGCCAGGTTTTGATTATGCCAGTTCAGATCAACACAAAAGAATCAGTGACCTGCTGGATTTAAATGGTCAGCTCTAGTGGCCTGATTCTACCTTTTATGTTAAACCCCATCAATGCTTCTTTTGCACCACTTTACAAACCCTTTGCTTGATTGAGGCCATAGAGTGTGAGCCAAGTACGCACTGTGGCTCAGGAGACACAACACTGCTGACGGCAGAGAAACCCTGTCCACTCCTCCCAGGGCAGGATTTGGTCCTGGATGTCCACATCTGCAGGACAGTCCTGGGAGATGGCAGCTTTCATAGATGTACTCATTTCATGTGTAAGCATCTCTCTTACCCATCCGCAGGCCTGGTCAGCTGTTATGCCAGGAGACGTGGACGTGGGAAACCAAACAAATAAACTACAGAAATACATTTGCTTATACATGTGAATGCACAGTACCCAGCATAGGTGGCTTGCACGCAGCTACACCTTCAGGGACCGATAGGACAGGCTTGAGATACACTGAGACTTCTGCATTGTCACAGACATTGTATGACCACAGACAGATTGCTTTGCTCTGCTTTTTTTTAGTTTTACCTGCCTGTAAAGTGGGATATCTGTGATCCAATTGTGAGAAATTAGGGCTAGGAGCACGCCCTGAGTCACTGAATGCAGCTCCATGGTAGAACCAGCAGCATCAGCTTCATAGTGACTTTAACTCAACTTCCAGTTCAGACCAGTAAGAAGGCCTTCAGCTTCCAGTAACCTCGTCACTGCTCCATGCATTTCCCTTGGCCTGGGCTGGGCATGGATAGGGGATGTAGAGTTTGTGTTGTACCCTGGCTTCTCTTTTATTAACTTACATGAAACGCTTTTCCATGTTTGCACATATGGTGATGTAAGCAAAGAACAAGAAGTCTAATAGGATAAAATAGCCATTTAAAAGTACTGTGCTTTTAAACAGACAGCTGGTTTCAGTGCCAGAGAAACAAGACTGAGACTCAGGAGGCTTAGGCTGAGTTCCTAATTCTGCTGGGCTCTATACAGAAGCTGTAATTTAACAATTTTCCTCTTATTCTCTGGCCTTGAACACGACAACATTTCTAAGGCCGCTTTTATAAAATGATAGAAATGTATTAATTCGCCTACCTTACTAAGTCCAGACTGATTATTTTCCAGCGAGACAGAGGAAACAAGTTAGTGTGTTTTACTAGCTGTGAGGGTTAGAGTGGCATGAATTTACATGCAGATTTGTATACATGCATAAGTACACACATATACAAATTCTTTTCACAGCACAGAAGGGAAGGATGTGGCATATGTCTATTTCCACAAATAAGGTTGAAGAAATTTTTTAAGCTTTCCATAAATAAACTACAACTGAGAGCAAAGAAAGAAAAAAGCAGAATCTCATGATTAAAAGGATTAGCTTTCTAAATCTCTGAGGAGAATAAATGGAGTGGTTCTAGACATGGAAATGAATTTTTTTACTATTGTACTTGCTATATTAAGTGTAGTTGGATCAATATGATAGGCTGGCTTGTAAATAAATGCAGTTTCTTGACTGTGCACTTCTACGGTTAGTTATTTTGTGCTGTGTGGTGTTTTGAATGCAAATATATTATCAAGTATGTAGCTACTGATGATTAGTGATTGGTCTAAAAAGCACTAGAAACTGTCTCTGCTGTATCTGAGTTATGGCTGAGTAGGTTAGAAGGATCTTAGCTTATGAATGTCCCCTAAGTCCAGCAGGTCTCCCAGCAGCCTTGCTGTTCATGAAATCTGTCTTTGTCAGAAATTGCAAATCTTGGGCCATGGAATATCACAATCTCATTATGGAATGTCATCCCACAGCACAAATACATTATTCTCAGTGGATTTACAAACAGTATAGCCAGCATTGCCACCCGGACATGACAAATGTACTGGGTTCAGATTTACACCAAAACATGATCTACATTTGTGAGGACAGTGGCAAGAAAAGGCTGCAGAGATGACTAGAAATACTGTAGAGAGTTTCTCCTTCATGGTTCCTTAGACACCATAATCCCTGTCCTGAAACATGGTGAGGGGGAGGCAGCGGTTCTCCCTTTCTCTTTCAGTTACAGCTGGATGTAAGGAATAATATTCTGTTCAGTATTTCTGCCTGCAGGGACTGAGCTGTGCCTTCCACCTGTGGGAGCAAAGCATGTTAACCCCACCAGTAAATAGGCTTTGTAATGTCCTTGTCAGCCCAGTCCATGGATCCTAGATATGAATCTTAGGGGGTGAGGGATAACGTCTGTGTCTGTCCAAGTTGCATTGACTTCAATGCAAATGGAGTAAGGACTGAAGACGCACCCTCCAATGGCTCCGTAGCAGCTCCAGAAGCACATTTGTGTCTCCCATTTGATCTATCATTCCTTGCACCCACATCCAGTGAACTTCCGCCCAAAGGGCTCAAGGAGAGAGTGTTGTGCTGGTCTGTGCTGACTGCCAACCCCCAGGCACTTCCACCCTCACAAGAACATGCCCTTCTCCAAGGCTTTGCAGCAGTATGCAGTTCTCATTACTCAATCGCTACCCAGCAGCAAAGGATGTGCCATGTAGGGAATTACATTTGTTCAGGACAAAAGGGTAGAAGCTGAGCTCTCCAGAGGAGAAACCTTATGGATTTCTGCTTCTGTGGGGCAGCATGTGTGTCTGAATAGTCAGGGTAGCCTTTCAGTTGGTTGTCAGTTTACTGATGGAGGCAGGCTACCCAGTATCCCAGTGAACGAGGAGCAAAATACTAATAACAAAAATAATGTCAGTAAGAACAGCTTGGTTTTACTTAATCCAAGAACTGGCCTCTCTAATAAGGGGAAATGCAATTGTCTGAGAATTAAGAGAAATCAAACTGAAACATGGAAATTGGCTCCACCAGAGCCTAAAATATGTGTGAGCAAACCTCCAGAGTTCTGTGAGATGAGCCAAATGAGGGCAAAAATCATTCACTTAGAGCTAGAGCAGTCCAGATATCATATTAGCATAGAGGGGAGAACAAGAGAGGCCTTAGGGTACTCTTCAACCTTTGCCCAAAGTTTGGACTGTTATGCATCCCTAAAACACAGACCCTTTCACATGAGTAGCAGGCCACAATGAAGTGCTGAAGTGAACTCTCAGTCCAAATTCAAGGCCACTCGGGTCAATGATTCTCTTGCCCAGAAAAATGGAAGCAAAGCTGAACAGAGCTGGCTTATCTCCAGCCAGCAACTTACAACCTAATTTCCATTTCTCAACTACGGGCATTTTAAGCCCAAAGCCTTTCTGAGTAAAGTATCTGTGAAAATCAGGGCCTTTTTGATGCAGGGAGTTTGTTTATAGGTCAGGTCTGCATGAGTCTAGTGCTTGAACTTTCCATCTGTGAAATTTTACTGTGTGAGTCTTAGAAAAAAGAGTTCTGCATGGTTTTACAGTAAAATAATGGATTTATATTTTCAATATGAGATATCCACATTATATTTCTAACCCAGAGATATGGGAAATCACATGCCCACCTGGTAAAGGAACACTTCTAATGACGAGGCAGCTGCAGAAGCAGAACACAGACATTGCTGTGCCTCATTGTCAGAGGCAGACTTGTGGGGGAAATTCCCCAAATTAAGTCTCTACAGCCATTATTGCAGCGTGATTGACATGGGTCCTAGTGCAGAGAACAATGTGGGGCTCCTGCCCAGCCAGTCCCCATATTCAACTCAACATTTAGCATCATCTTAGGCCATCACCCAGGCTGCTGTGCTGGGCGTCTTCTTGTTGTTTGCTTCATGGCTGCATTCTCCCACGCAGCTTGGAAATTTATGTGGACCTGTTTCTGCCAACCAATGAGTAAAATTGCTTCCAAATTCAAAGATAAACAAGATATAGGTGTGAATAACAGCTGTCCTTGAGCTCAGTACGTCAACTTATTGCCTAATCAGTTGGGAAGAGAAGCAGGAGCCTTCTTGATGCTTGAGGGACTGAAATATTCATACTTTTGTGCTGAATTCACACTCCACTATAGCCTGTCTCTGAGCCTAGGCATTCTACTGACATTTACCTTCTTAAATCCATTTCCCTGTTGTTGTTCATAGGAGTAGCATCTCTTGAAATTCGTGTGATTTGAAGAGGTAACCAACTATGATGCTCCTTTGATTTGGCTTCACAAAATGGTTTGGGGATGCCCAGAGGGAGACACTCTGCTTTTGGGTTACCAGCACTTCCATGTGGAGTGAATCGAAAATGGCTTTTCCACTGTCACTTTGCAACTTACCATCGTGCAGACTGCCTTTCAAAACCTTACTGACTCGCAGTCTCTGAGCTCATAAGCTACATCATCACCAGAACAAGGGCAAAGACCCAGAGCAATGGGAGCGTCTTGTGAAACTGCTTGGCCACAAGGCTGTAGGAAATGGCTGCTGCTTTGCTCAAGGCTATTGTTTAGAGCCCAGTTTTGATGTCCAAGCACCTCCATTCACATCTACATCCTGCCTGCAGTGCCCCATGTATCCCCTTCTGTTATGCTCTCTCAATTATAACAACACTGGTACTTCATCCTGGCTTCTGCCTCATGAGAACCCAGCTGCAGCTGAGTGAAGTCAATACATGGATTTACCTTGAGTTCTTCAGTGAGTGTTAGGAAACTATTGGGCTGAATTTGTTTGCAGCAGGAACAGAATTTTGCAATTATGTTTGTTGTCTGCAGCACAAGGAAAGGTTATATTTTATTTATGGTTGATAGACCTGTGAAAATACATCATTAGTGCCCATAATCCAAACACTTACTTCTGCTCTACAGTAAAAGTGAAACATTTCATGACAGTTAGAAACATGGCAAGGCAAATATCAGCCTTTTGAGACTCTGGAAAACTTCCTAGGTCTTTCAGTCTGTGTGTTTTCACTGGCTGTGACCAAAGCTTGTCTCTGTTTCTGTAGCTTTCAGCATTTGGCTTTGAAAAGAGATGAGAAAAATGTCTGCAGAGTTATTCAGTTTGTTCAAGGGTAATCAGAATCAAATATGGTGTGACTGCAGGACAATGCCTACCATGTACCTCATGCCCTGAGTCTCACAACTAAAGGTTTAGATAGGCTGAAGTATCCACTAAACCAATGCTAATCAGTCTGTGACAGGTGATATGTCTGAGATTTCAACAAGAAGGGAGAAAAATAAAATAAACTTACGATTTTCATTTCTTTGAAATCTCCTTTCCTGCATCACCAACAGGAATGTGATTCTGGGTAAATGTGGGTGCAGGACTCTCCATCTGTCATGCTGGCCAAAATTGCCTTGTTTCAGTGTTTCTTCACAGACCTGTGCTTTTGTGAGAGCTTTCTGAGGCAACAGAGACAGAGATCCTCCTTTTTTTTTGGGACAGAATCCGACACAGTAGGGTTGGAATTCACAACTAGCTCTTGCGTGCCAGCATAAAACGTTTCTGACATGAGCACTATTGAAGAACATTTCAGGCTTCTAAAACTGCGTGTTGCTCTTGCATTAGGCTTCTGTGTAGAGGTGAACTCCATCCTTTGAGAGCTCATTATAGAGCAGGGTTTCATGCTCTCAAGATGTGACAAAGGCAACAATTTAGGAAATTCTTGTGCCCTGCATCTCACCCCGCCTATCCACTTGGTTTTCTTAGTGCAACTGTTGTTGAGGCCCATACTAAGAACCAGAACAGGGAACTAATCTGGCCTTATGAAGAAGAAAATGGCTAAAGAATAAAACTGTATATTCATTGCTGGCCCACTAAGCAAAGTCTCAGACCCTTGTACAGCCAAGGGAGTTCATTGCAGCAAGTGAACGGGTACCAGCAGTGGTACTGGGTTGAGCGTGGTAACCAGTATGGCTGCTAAATACTTGATATGCTGAAACACAGTCTGGAAGTGATGCTCTGAAGTGTTGTCTTCCTTCTAGTTTCTCTTTCACCCCATTAAAGTAATGAACCCTCCTACTCGCTTACTAAAAGCCAGACGCCTCTGCTCTTATGGGAGATGCTGGTTAGGAGAGACTAGAAGCATGGAGCTGATGCTCATTAACTGGATTGCCAGAGATGTAAATCTGGGTCAACAGGGATCGGTCAGATCAGGCCAGGCCAGGGGTGTTGCAAGAATCTGTTTCGGTGCTACGTTTAGCTGCTCTGCTTCACAAGCAGTGATCTACTTGCTTTTTCTCTCATCTCATCCAGAGCACAGTGTGCAAAGAGACAGGGGCTCTGATTCCTGTGATGAGCTGAAGCTGTTGACTCCTAGTTTGCTCATCTGTGCAGCAGAGAAATCAGTCAGTTGAGGTAACACGCTGACATGCATTTTGCCCCAAAACCTTTCCAGCTAGAGCTGTGAGAATGGCTTTTGTTCTGCCACAATGGAGAGAAAAATTCTCATGTATATTTTAAACAGTACGCTGAAAGCAAGGACTGATCTTCTTTGCAAAATCCAGAAAAATTCTATTGAACACAATGAAAATTGCATCTGTAATCTCTCAGAGTGATAGATAACAGGATCAGGTCTTGAAAGGTCTCTATTATGGCTATAGGGTTAATTGCCATTAACAAATGAATTTTAGTTTGCTTTTGTTTAAATGAGCCATGAGAATCCAGCCATAATTACAAATAAGTGTGCTAGCACTGGTAGCACTGTCCTTTCCTGTCTACTGCTTTTCTCCTGTCCTGAGTTGATTTGGACACAAGTGACATCAATTGCTCCTGGAGTGATTGCATCCAGGGTAAGTGGATGTGGCAGAGAAAGGAAACTGCAGGAACATGAACTAACAGAGGAGCAGGGAGGGACCGCAGCAAATGAGCCCAGGAGAGGACTGTGCACATCTGCAAACCTAATGGAAGAAAAGGATGTGATCTTACAGTGTCACTTGTAATGCAAGAGACTCTAAATTCATATGTATCCGAAGTGGACTAAAATCTTCAGCAGACTGTTGACTGAGTATGTGTCCACTTACCTCATGCTCTTACCTCACATACAACTACAGAATATCTGATGGCTCCTGGATATGAATAGAACTGGCAGGTGCTCTTTTGTTGTCATCGTCTGCCTCATCATTATAGCTACAGTTCAAACCCTTCCTTAATTTTGGTAACTGAGCAGGTACAAATTCTTGTATCTGCAAGGATTTGCACACACAAGATTGTATTTTAAATTTGGAGGCCTCTTTTCACCCTCTGCTTTCACTGGAGAGTGCATAGTTGCTGACTGTGTTCCCTTCTGAAGTGAGGGACACTCAAGTAGACAGATAAAGAACCTTGAAACTTCTTTACTTTGGTAAGCTCACACAGATCTGCTCGAGGAAGCCATACTGCAGTCGAATATTCCAACACAATGTAAGCTGGTTAGAAAAGGCAAGCTGACATAGAGAAACCTGCTAGCAAGAAAATGAGATATAGCTTACCCTTGACATCTTCATTACAGGGGGCTGTATGGGGAAAACTGTTGACATCTACCCAAATTTTATAGTAAATCACGCTGGTGTTACAGAGATGGACAGGCAGCTGACTGGCTGACCAAACTTTTGGGTTTAATACACAGTCATCAGTGCCAACTCCCCAACATGCTGCGAGGCATAGTTTCTATTACAGCTTTCCTGCTGGAAATTGAGTAAACATACTTAAACCAAAGCAAACTAAAAACTCACAGCCCATTAACAATAACAGCAGAACTGAGAAAGGAAGAAAAGGGTAGCTCAAGGAGTCAGGAGCCAAATTACCTACAGAGAACACAGGGAGATAGGGATACACAAACCAGACAGTACCACAGTCATCAGCCATTGTGTATTATAGCCAAAATGTTGGTCAGCCAGACATCTACACATCTCCATAACACCTTTGCATTATGGGTCTGCCCATCTCTGCTTGCCTGTTATACACAATGTAGTATGTGTCAATGACTTGATAACTTTTGCTTATAATATGCTTATAATATGCTTATAAACCTGTGCTGGCCTGACTGAAGGTGTGAATTGTTGTCCTTTTATCCATAATGTTTTGCAAACTGTTCCTGTGTCTCTGTTTTACTCTTCCATGAGCAGCTGTTAGAGTCTTTCTTCTGCATACTTAAAGCCCTCATTTTCTTCTCCTCCAGGAGCCTGTTGTTTACATGCCCTGATGGGAGTAATCAAAGGAACCTGAGAGATGGCAAGTTCGTTCAGTTTGATTTTCTGCAGAAAGGTAGGCTCTTTCTTTAGACATTTGAGTAATGTTATACAGGCTTTCTCAAATCTCCCTTTTCACAGAAAAAGAAGCCGCCACTTTTGCCCAGCTCAGGATGCTGTTTGAGGCCAGACTGTAGCTATCTCTGCATCAGTGGAAAACACAAATATCTGCACTGAATTGCTATCAGTCTGGGCTTACAGCCACTGTCTAGTTTCATCCACCTGCTTCACCTACTGCAGTGCAGAGCTCTGTGAATGAGGAATGCCTTTTATTTCCTGCATACATTAGGTCTAGGTGCCGTACATTAATCTAATACAAGCCACAAAAACACAGTACTATTTACAGTTAAGCTGCTGAAGTATCTGAACCTGTTCCACTGGATTTCCTGATGTTGAAACTGATGTTTTAGCAGAGATTTTGTTACAGCTGTATAAAAGCATCTCTGCACTATGACGAAGACAGTTATTAGACAGTTTCCATGCTATGCCCTTGTTTCAGGATACAATCACTTGAAAAGCATGGTGTGGAAGGAGGGAATGTGTGGTAACATCTGGTCACACAATGTAATGCCCACATTTAGGACATGCCATTGTTTACCTCTCTTTTCACAATGGAGACAGGCAAGCAAGCCTGTCACGTTTGATCAAACATGCATGCATACTATTGTTTTAGTCACAAGTGGGCCAGGATGAAACCATGGGAACCTTCCAAGGTCCTTTCCAAGCAGTAGCATTCCTCCTTAGCAAATCAATTGGGAAGCAGTCCTGTGAACATCTTGCCTCATCATTTTCACGGGTAAAACAAGGCAATTTCTCAGCTCTGTGATTCCTTCTGGAATATATCAGGTAGCCATTACTCTGTAGTTACTCCTGATGCATTTTCAGGACTCCTGTCTTACTTTGGATTTCCTCTAAGTCACACATAGTGAAACAATGCAGGAGGAGAATGAATGAATGAATGAATGAATGAATGAATGAATGAATGAATGAATGAATGAATGTATGTTGTAGGAAGATCCCATACGTCCCAAAATTTATGAAATTCAAGCTGGTGAGTGAGCTGGGATGTTGACCTGGATCAGGGTGAAATCTTGGCACTTGGCCATCACTAGGAGCTAGCAGCTAGGACTGACAGATTGAATTATTTACTAGTGAGTTTACTAGTACTAAGGCAACAGCTCCCAGCCTCCAGCATGCATTCTCCTGTACCAGAGAGTTTCGCTATGTTCTGTATCCATTTATTCATGCTTGTTTTCTGGCATCTAGTCTGTGTGCAGGACATAGACAGTACAGTGGACCTGTGGAAGCCTGGAAAAGAGCTCACAGAGGTATTTTTAGACACCTCCCTTCTTCCTCACCCTCCTGGCCTGAACACCAGCTAAAGCAACAGAGAAGCAGGCTATGAGATGGTCGAAATCACACTGGAGAGGAGGTGTGTACAACCATATGCAGGCAAGGCACATGGACAAGGTACCAGCCTTGATGTCTTCCATGAATGGGATAGGCAATTTCCTTCTTAGTTTGCAACTTCTACCCTTTCTGCTGGCATTGCCTGCTGCCTTACTGTGTTTCACTGGTGGACAAGCTTATCCCTTCCCCTCCAAACCACACCGCACGACTTGAGCTGCCACTGAAGGAGAACGGACATGGATCAACCCACTGCAGACCTGCATGGGGTCTGTGCCAGGCACTGGGAGGCTTTCCCGTGCTAATGTCCCATGTCGTCAGCTGAGAACTTCATCTAACAAGGGATTCTTTATGTTCTAGTGCCAGGAAGTAATGTGGAAAAACACAATTAAAACTAATACTTCTCTATGTTGTGCAAGCCAACCTGGAGGGACAACACTGTAATCTTTTTGGTGTTATTGTAACATATTGTCCATAAGGAATAACAAATATCAACTTCAAATTAGCTGTGATACACACACTGAAAGCTAAGTGGAGTGAATGAGGAGAGACCAGAGATAAAACAGGCTGCTCTCCAGATATTATTCTGAAAATTAAAGTGAGTGGATGGAAGATATACATCACAAAAATATTCTATTATGCTTGGTGTACTAGAGCAGAACTTTCACCCTTTTAAACTCTCATTAAAATGCAGCCATTTTTGTTTCAAAGGATTAATACGTTGGCTCTAAAGAGAGAAGAAAAATGTGATTCATGGCGTGCTTGGAATTAGATACTGTTAATTGAAAATAACCCTAGGCACTTACAAAGTGATTTTCAGCTCAAAATCTTGTAACAACTTTTTTTTTTTTTTTTTTTTGTGGATGAAATTCATTCAAGTAAAGGGACTGCTGAAAGACTTGTGTGCAGCAAAAATCTCACCAAAAAGTACAGTGAGAGCTCTTGTATGCTTAGACTGCGCACTAAGGCAAACATCACCTTAGGGCACAAGGCTTTTGAAAATGTGGGGACTCACTGTCACATAGGAACAAAATACCTGTCCGTAAAAATAGCAGGAAAAGATTTATGATAGTTTGACTACAGCTGAATGGATATTTGCACAGATAGCTAAAACAAGCCTCCTGGAAACTTCAGAAAAAACACACTGGTGCAGTCATGGAAAAATATTTGTTGAGAAACTAGGACTTTATAGTCATGTGCAAACTCCTAATTGAAATGAACACAGTGAAGATATTGCGAGTGATGGTTGTTGGCCATAGCAGACTTTCTGGTGCTCTGAATCCTCTAGTTTGGCAGCAGGACTCAGGGTATCACGAGGTCCAGTGTCATCAACAGCCACAGCAAGGTTCCCCAAAGGACTTCTGCAAGAGCTCAAAGCTAGGCAGACTGTTAAGGGACTTGATGAATTAGGGTCAGTGGCACGCAACTCACCTGCACAGCAAATGATGTTTCTGCTTGGCAAGTGGGGAAACAGGCACACACAAGTATGGTGGCTTGCCTGTCACAGAACAATTTAGTCTGGAGCACAGTGAAAAATCCTTGAGTCAGGTCCTTTCCCCCACCCTCCCGGTGTCAAATGAAGAAGGAACACCGTTCATGAGTTATAGTAATTTCATAAAGCATCAGACACAAACCATTGAAATTAATAAAAGCAGCAACATCAATTCAGAGTGCTCTGCTCTCGTTTGGTCTCTGGAGTGTTACAGTGACATTCTGTAGCGGTGCTGTGAGGATTTACGATTTACTTGGCTGTACAGTACTGGCATTGACGTGTTGGAGTGAAGATTTAGCTTCGTAAGCCATTTGTTTTTGAACTCATTGTGGCCTACTTTAAGTTTGCTGCTAAGTGGCTGGGATTTAGACTGAATGGGACAATGATGTAACCAAAATCACAGTTTGGTACACAGAGGCAAAATAGGTCATGGGTATCAATGCTAGGTCAGGAAATTTTGCAATAAATGTGCCACCAGATAAAATAAATCACTCTGGAATAAAGATGAAGAGGGCACCACGCACTGAGAGGAAGGATCTGTTTGAAGTGGAGAGTGCAGAAAGTTGTTTTTCACATGGCTAATTGATGCAATAATTCCAGCATGAAGTCTTGTTACTGATGAGTATATCCAACACCTCTGAAAGCCCCCTGGGAAGCAGAGATAATGAACATCTTTGATAAGGCATTTTCTGCAGGCTTCCACAGCCCTCCTTAGCCCCTAACAACCTTCCTATACCATCAGCTGGCATCTGCCATTTACAGCTCCTGAAAATAGGAATAGCTTCCTTTCACCCTGTATCTGGGAGGCAGATAATGAGACGGGGAGACATACAGACACAAGAACCAGTGAGGACAACTAAGTCCAACATACTGTATTCTGCACCCAGCTTTGGCCCTGGGATTTTCAAGGAAGAGCCAGCTACAGACTGCATGGGAAAGGCCAGTGATATTAAAGCACTTGTCTCTGAAAAGACCTGGGAATGAGAAATGCCACACAGAAGAAGCTATAACTGTTGTCATTTGACTGTGGGCAGTTCCCTGTCAGCATCAAAGAGAGGTAGAGGATAAGGATGGAATGGATGAGGCTGGCGGAAAAATCACTAGGAACAGGAGAGAGGGCGCTACCTGGAGTGGGATTATGATAGGGCTACGGACAAATCTCTTATACCAAAAAAACAGTGAAGTCAATGAAAGAGCTCTTATTGTTGTCAGCGAGGTGAGGATTTCACAGAGGTCTGACCCTCCGCTCTATGTTGTCCAAAGTATAGGTCACAGCCTCATAAGGGAGGATGGCAAAGGAGCGATTTTTGCCTTTAAGCTCTTCAATATGCCACCATGGCTTTTATGACCCCTTTTTCTCTCATATGTGTGCCTTCTTCCCTAGGCTCTGCAGTGAGTTACCTGCAAAGGTCATTAGTACCTCTCCTGAAGCAGCAAATGTGGAGTCAAGGGGCAAAGAAACATTTGGGTTTCACAGGAACTCGACACAACATTCTAGAAACATCATCTCTGCTTCCTGGACAAGATTCAGGTAGGCACAGAGCTGAGCTGAGCTGGTCCTCACGTGGCTTTCCAAGCACGTGATGGCATAATCACTGACGATGTTTTAATTAGCACTCTGCAGCTCTCCAGATATGCCACAGTCCTCAGAGCTCTGAGTTGAGCACCACACTGAGGCTCCATGTGTTCATGGCCTGGGACCTGCTGCTGTGTGCAACCCTCCCCAAAGACACATGTGCCCTGCCAGCCCAGAGGGAAGAAGCACCAAAATCAATGAAGTTGTCTGGCTCTAGCAGAAGGTGGAGTTTGATGTCCTGTTATAAAAATCACAAAAAAAAATAACAGAGCCTAATCCTTGGACCTCACTGTCTGCTAAAATTAAGTAAATTTCCCACAGAAACAAAAGGAAATTTTATCAGAATAAACCTCCAGAATTTACTGGATTTACTTTGCTTAAGTAACCAAGGAGAATTTAAACTGATCATTTATTTTCCTGTGTAAAAATCCTATGAACTGTAATAGAGGAGACCCTGAAAGGCTTTTATCTTAATTACTGCAGAAAATTACAGAGAATTAGATCCTTTCTAATGGTTTTCTAAATCATCCTTTGGGATTTGATAGCAGGAATATAATTTGCTATTGAATTGTATAGGCTAGTGAAAAAACAATGCCTATAGAAAAGTGTTCACTATCTATTAATGTCTATAGAGTTTCTCTATTAAAGGTTTCTAAAAGCCTTTTATTTACAAATACTTCCAGGGGGGCTCTATTATGCTGTACACCTCTGTTTTTAATGCACACTCATTAGAGTAAGAAAAGCAAAAATAGGCAGCAGAGACCAGTGATCTGGTTTCTGTGAAAAAACGACAGCATGAAATCACAGGGGACCATCCTCATAACCCCATGAAAATGCATCACATATAGCCAAGAAA
Organism: Columba livia; assembly: GCF_036013475.1. NCBI lineage: Eukaryota > Metazoa > Chordata > Aves > Columbiformes > Columbidae > Columba > Columba livia. The sequence continues at coordinate 7,733,971 of NC_088610.1, read as the reverse complement.
GGCAGAAAAAAGCAAAGGTTTTGATCCTGCATGGAGTTCCTGCTGGCAGACCCTTGTTCCCTCCTAAACTCTGCAGCTCTGGGGAGGCGCAAAGAGCTTTACTTTGGATTACAGCTTCATAGACTGACACTGTAAATTGATAATGGACTTTGATCACACCCTGGAAGCTTGCACGCAAGAAACTGTAAGTGCATGTGTAATGCAGCAATAACTGATCAATTCCTTGTTTACTTCCTTTAGCTGAGCAGTCTGGTCTTTCAACGGCAATTACAGAGCCCTCCTGAGCAGACTGTGCTGTACACAGCCTGTTTCTTTCTCCCCTAGCACTTGTCACACCGACAGATGGGGGGTCCCTGCACCGTGCTCTGCACCCTCACTTCCACCTCACAGACATCAACACTGTCACGTAACTATAAAGAGAACCAGGTCTTAGTCATGCAGTCATCTGCTACAGATCCAGCCTCACAGTTAACATCATGGTTATCTCTAATGATGGCAACTGGTTGTCCAGTTCCTGATGTAAATCCTCGAATTCCCTCCCAGCTCTGGGGAGTCTCCTCTACAGCTATCACTTCTCCTGCTTGTTGGGGGTGCTCATGGCACTCACTCCTCCAGGTCACATCCTACTGTTACAGTCTCCTTAATGACCCTGGTGCCACAGGGGATGGGGACTCTAGTGAGGAGGCAGTTTGCAATGGCATTTCTTCAGCAAAGGAGTGACAGTGGCAGGAGTGCTGTACCAAGGACTGAGTCCTGGTGCAAAGATATCTCCGGCGGCATCTGCCTCGCTTAATCTTCTGAGGAATTCTTGCATTCAGAGCACAGCGGGGTGCTGTCATGCACTTGGTTTATTTAGGGGTGATGCTCAGCTCTTCTTCCAAACTCCCTGGTCAACGGGCTTGAAGTAATGGCTATGCGATATCTGCATTGTGACTTTTCCATTTCTGATGGGCATTTCTGTTCCTTTTTCTGCCTAAGCTAATTGGCTTTGCTCTGTTGTTATAGATCTCTGAAGGAAAAGACCTTGCTGAGTGTAGTTGTGTGCTTTTCGATGGATTTGTTATTCCACCACCTGATGGGGACATGCTGAACCGTGCCTGACACTAGTGCTCTCTGCCACAGTTCCCCTGAGTTTCAGCAGTACAGCGAAGGTTGCCAGATGCAAGTGTTTGCAGAGCTGAGAACAACAGAAGTCACGGCAAATGTCTAGGCTTCTATCCGCATTCACCTCTTGCAAGATCACAGCAGGAAAAATAGAAGAAAGATAACAGCAGTGTCAGGATTTGCCTGTGTCTGCAAAAGAGCTGGGCAGGGAAGAGGAAACACAGTGACTTTGTGTGACTTTCTTCCCAGGTGACAACATGCCAAGCTTTCAGAACAGGAGTCACAGAGGGATTCTAGCACGAAAGAATGTTGTGGCTTTTTTGAGAAAAATTAGATTAGGAAAATGTCATAAAGGTCTTTCTGTGGCAGGTATCCCAACATTGCATGTGCATGCATTGAAAGTCCACATGACAAAAGGTGTTTGATAATCCCAGACTAAAGGATGTTTTTCATTTCCCAGGGGCCCAGATACATTTTGAGTATTTGTATGCTACCTACTAGCACAAAAATGTTATTCAACATTATTCAAAAATGTATTCGCTTAACAGTACATACAGATCATTCCAGCAAGCAGAAAACAGGAAGCCCAATACTGGAAGTAGAAAATACATTATTTTAGTTATTAGATTTATAAATTGAACTAAAGCTGGAAAAATCCGCTCATACACATTGTCAAGTCCTGGCTCACTAATATCTTTCTCTTTTGAAAATCACAATTCCCTTGATTTCCTATAACTTCCCCCCTCTCATTTCTTAAAAAATATATTTTGTTTGCAATTGTCTGTCTTGGCAGAAAAACAAACCCTTAGTTCAGGACACAAACTCTTACTCCTCATTATAGACCACTAAAACATTCCATCTGACAGACTTGCAGTCTGTCACAAGCATTACAGGACATTTTTTTTCGTTATAGATTGTTGCTGCCTTTTGTTTATCCATCTCTGGTCTTCTCTTCCTCAGATATGAACCGGTCTACCAGCCAGAGCTGTGCTGAATTCTGCTTCTCAGCAACAAAAAACAAAAACAGAACTAAACAAAACAAACAAAAAAATGCTCTTAAAAATATGGTTGCATTGGCCAGGGGATGTTCCTTTTGCCATCAGATGCAGAAAGGTTTTTAGTGAATTGAGACAGTTAAATACACTGCAGAGCTCCTGGATTTCGTTTTATGCTGTTGTATTTTTATAGAAAGACACTCAGAAAGCTCTTGGATCTTCATGTTAATGAAAGGAAAATTGATATAAAAGTCAGTGGTTTGACTATCAGTTACAGATGGGAATATTCTAACAGGAAACATAACGTGGGGGAAGGCAGAGGAAAGGGACTATTGGCTGTCAATACATGACCAAGGGACTCTGTTTTCTCTTTGTGTGGATGTTACCACAGTGAACTGAAGTATTTCCTGCAAACCTCCTTTTCCCCACTGCTTTATGATGACTTGTAAGAAGTGTATTCTCTAGGGACACATGAAAGGGTCTAGGGACTGGAGCCTTTCTTGTTTTCAAATTTGGAAAAATACCCATCTTCTACAACTACAACCACTATCTAGAAGCCTGGAGAACTCAAGTCACCTGTGAACTCAGTGTGGGATATTAGATAACAAATTATGCCAGGATTGGTACATTGTGAGTCTCCAAAGAATTAGCAGGCATGTCTTAATCACAAGGACAGTTGCCATTTAACAGAGACTGCATGAAAAATGCCACATTGAAATCTTCTAATGACCTGCAGAATGTGATGTGAGGTTTAAGCTGCTGCTGACAGTTACCTTGAGCAGGGGCTGTAATTGGTTCTTCTTACCCTCGATCTATACGTCACTGCAGGCACAGACCCCCTGGTAACTTTTCTAAGCTCCTGAAGAGGAAGAAAGTTGCTGAGTGAGGTCTCTGAGGACACAGTGAAATGAAACAGAAATGCTAACGACCAGTTCTTCATTATGTTTATATCTGGTTTCCAGTACAATAGGGCTCTGATTCTCATTTATGGCTTTTGATATTACTGTAACATAAGTAATTAGCTAGAAAGGAACAATAGCAATGAGTGCCCTCAAGCCATACATAATGCATGTAGATGTGTAAGGGAGTATGTCTTGCTGTGTGTATTCTCCAATCTGCCCCACCAGAATTTATTTATTATATACAGAACCAAACCCAAACACCAAAGCTTCATCTTCTCCATGAATGGGGGATTTGCACATAGATCATGTTCTGGACATATCCCTGTACCAGGGTATTAGTTCCAGTGCAGCACTACAATGCTCAGCACCGCTCAGATCTGAATCCAAATTTTACTACGTGAGATAATACCAATTTAAAAATAAAAATAATGACAGAAAATTAGCATAAGCCTGGGAAATGAGCAGCAGAAATATTTCCAAACATTGCTTACGGAAACCCTGAGACAACCCACTTACAGAATATGAAGTTCATCAGATCAGCTTCAATGGTGTCTGTGTACAATCTAATTACACTTAACAATGAGATAAACAGATCACCAATATATTTTCACAAAAAGAAAAAAAAGATACGAAGGAAAGAATAATGAATGATCTAGCTGTGGTCTTTCAATAGTTAGTGTCTGAAGCTGATTGAGAATCAGCTTACTTCAAAAGCCTTGGTGGATGTACCGGTCAGATATATTTCTAGCTTGGGATATGCACTAAGCATCTGCTATTATTTTAGAAAATGTATGGGTACTTTCAAGCTGGCTATGACAGATGCAATGCCATTGTTTGAGAGGGTTTTAATGAGCACAGCTCCACTGCCATGTGGATGGTTCAATGCTGTGTTCTGCTGACAGCGTGTAGGAGATCACGACTCTTCACAGGAGGAGGCATTTTTTTTTCAAATCTGGAGGAAAACTTTAAGTCTGTCAAGGAGACTACACACTCCTTTGTAAAACTGTCTCAAGATTGTGGTGTGTGCTGGATGATATTGGTCTATCATCATTCCTTGCACATGGAAATTGTGCCTGTAAATCACCCAGAAATTTATTTATAGACACAAACTTAGACAAAGTCTCTGGTGACTGCAGGGGGAACAAGGGCAGGCAGAGCTTCTCATGGTCTCTGGGAAACACCTGGGACATACCAGGTGTTTGGAGAGGGACAGACTTGAGTATAATCCACGCTGCTTTGGCTAGCAAATTTTGCACCTGGTACCACACATGTCCTCATGTGGAAACAGCTCAGGTGGTGAAATTAACAGCATCGATGGGCCAGAGTGGGATGGGGTTTCCTCAATAAATGAGGGAAGGCAAGAGGGAGCCCTGGATACAGAGCAGAAGCCAAGTTCCTTTCCAGCTCCAGATTTCAAAGTCTGGGAGTGCTCTGCTGTGGCTTTATGTTCACCACAGTTCCTTCAAGTCTTGCTTCTCTAAAGTAAACAACTTGAATAGCAGAGTCAGGGAGAGATCGTGAGTCCAAACTTAATCTGAAAGACTCTCTTTGTCTTGAGTCTGTGCTAAGTTTTGTCTTTGTTGATCCCAGCCTTGTGGAGCCTGAAGACTGCTACCTGTAAGTGCTGTTTTGAAGACATTTTTGGGGTGTGTGAAACAGAGGCAAAGATTCTGGCACCAGAATGAGGGGAAGCCCTGATGCTGAGAAACACAAAGAGTGCTTTGGTGATGTCATGGCATGCTGTGACATTTCAGTCCTGTCTGGGAGTCCAGAACCAGACTAAGGACTGCTAGTGGAGAGAAAGACCTGAAGAGCAGTGAAGCAACTGAAGCAAATAAGGATATCACCAGGGCAGCCTAGTCAAAGTGAGCTCCTGATAAATGTGAAAACAGTTTTGGTGCTACTCTGGGCTCCTTCCTCCTGGGTCTGTTGCAGATCTAGGAATTAAGGCCACACAGAGAAATTGTGCAAGGAGGAGAAAAGGGAAAAGAGGGAAATCTCTGCCTGGGTTCAGTTATTGGTGGGAAGAGCAGAGTTGAGTGCAGAGCCAGCGAAGGAGAGGTAGGAGGATGGGACAGCAGGATGCTTGGTCTGCCGCTGTGCAAATCCCTCCCTGTGGGCACCTCACTGCCCTGCATCGCTCTACTTATCCGCACAAACAGACTCCTGTTCTGTAGGTCAGGGCCAGGTTTCTGCAGCACAAGGCACAAAGTGCCCTCTAACAATTGCAATTGCAGCCACCAGATTGGAAAAATAGGGCACTTCCGCTCAATAATTTTGTTCCTGGTAAAGCCCCTTGCCACATAAAACTCTGAGCTACAGCTGCTTTAGTGCTTAGTACAGAAAGGGAAGATGTTTCTTGAGTCTTCTTTTAGACTCAGAAAATCTGAGTACAATTTCTATGAAATGAGGGATGAATCTAGCTCAGTCTGCATCATACTCTAATTACCAGCTGCAGCGAAATGTCCTAAGATGAGTATCTGAGGATCTATTTTATATCTGGATCTTGTTCCAGTTAATTCCCTCCATGACTTTGCAGCACCTAAATGAGATGCGCTAAGCACTGGGCCCTGGGTTGTGTGGTCTTGCTCCCTCGATATCCCAAGCCAGTTGCTCTTCATAACTACCGCAGAACAGTTTTGTCAGTCTTAGGATGGTGGTATTAATACTCACCTGTTATCCAGCAGTTTTTTGAGACAGCCTATTCAAGTGTGAAAAGCATTTTGAGGTCTCAGGTCATGCTACAGAAGTGAGAACAGTTATTTCTTCTCTTTTGCTTCATTTCTTTGCGGCCTGTTCTATTTCTAAATGCTGGGAGTGGCACTGGGCAGAAAAGAGGATATCTGTTCCGCAGGAGAAAAAGAGGAAGATGCTTTGAAGGGAAGAGAAAACACATGGGAGAAAGGAAGTGTGTGTGTGAGAGGGAGGGCACAGATTCCAGTGCAGGTGAGAAACAGTTCAGTAGCCAGGGTGTTCAATTCCTACCCCAAATAAGGAGAGTCTCCTCATTGTTAAGTCTTGAGCTCAGTTTGGTAGAGGTCATAGGTTCTTCCAAGGCTGCAAATAATGCCCACAAGAAGAGCTTTGAGGATGCTGCAGTATTTCCACAGAGTTCCATTTCAGAAAGAAAAAATATTCAGTAGAAAAAGTCCTGGCCAACCATACTTGCCATCTCATTCTCATTTATTTGCTCAAGTAATCCCCCGAGCTTGATTTACGTAGGACTTGAATTAACTGTGTATTTATTCAGAGATCTTAAATTGCACTGATGTGATGAGGTAAAATTGCAAGCTGATGCAGTTTCAAGGGTATTAACAAGCATATGACAGTGCAACCGATTCCACTTGTCACTGAGGGACCCAAGCCCATTCAAAAGTTTCCAGAGAAGGTGGTAAAAAAAGCTCCTTCTTTTGCAAGTGCAACTGCTTTTCATGAAGGAGAATTTCTCTCAGTGCTGGGGTGGGAGTTAAGGTGCCTGTCAGAGACTCTTGAAAAAAATTTAAACCACTTGCTTGATGCTGCTCTTGGTGAACAATGTTCATTTGAGCTCAGACCATAAGTGAAGCACAATCTTTGGGTCTGAACAATTTCTGAATAATGCATGGTGCCAGGAATATAACAAACTCCAGATGAGCAAGAAGTATGGAGCCCTTAACACCCTGATCTAACAGAATCTTTCTGCAGATATGAAGGAGAGTAAAACTTCAAGCAGAGGTGCCATTAAGAAAGGCAATCAAACTGAAATCTCCGTTGCTTCTGGCATTAGCTGTCTCTGAAGCGCTTTATGTTTCCAATAGGTGTGTGGTGAATTCAGGCAATCAAAGCTAGCAACGAAGCTGTTACTGAATGTGTTTCAAACATTTTAAATGAAGAGAGGGGAAAAAGGATAATGGAAGTCTGTGATTGATGTGGGTGGAGAGTCAGTGTGACCATTTGGAGACTCACGGAAAGCCAGAATCTGAGACAAAATGCTCCTGAAGGAACTATTGGAAGTCCCAGTCTTGAAATATGATGCAGCAGATTAAGATATACTTAGGAAAGAAAGCTACTCAGTGCATGAAGCCTATGGAGAACCTCAGGTTGAAAAAGATGAGGCAAGAATGTTGGGGGTGAACAACGTAGCTCATGTCAAAAGGTCCAGCTACTTTGACAAGGGGTGCTAGTGGGGCACACATCATAGCTGCTAGCAGTTTGCACCACACAGAACGGGAACAAGGATACCCACACAACTAGAAATGGTTATGGCAGGGACACGGGTCTTACAGGTGTTCAGAGATGGGCAGTGCGAAACAGAAGGTCTTGAAGTGGTGTAGAGTTCAGCAGCTGCTGTGACTTCTGTGGATGTGGTGTTATCACAAGAGGGAGCTGTCCGCCTGTATGAGATTGTCACCCCAGACGAAAACACACTGCAGGGAAACAGCAACAGGGTTCCCAAGCCCTGCGAGGGGCAGGAGGTGAGAGGTGATCACAGCAAGCCAGGGTGGGAGCGCACGGGCTGAGCCGGGTTAGCAGAACTAATCCTGCTGGGCAGGCCAGCAACACCGAACACTGCTGACTGCTCTTCTGCAAGTCAGATCCTGTATTATGTTAACCCTATCAGTGAATTATTTTTATTTGTAGGCTTTGCTGGGGAGGGAAATGAAGGAAAGGTGCTTGGTCAAAGTAAAACATGGTGCTGGTGAGAGGTTCATGTGACAATGCAGCTGATCACCACTGTTCAGATGGAGAATGATGTTGATGTGTATCAGAGTCGGCTGTGAACAGTATTATTGAACACAGCAGGGTCTGTGTACCCAGCAGAGGGCATGTGCATGCACACACACACACATTCTTACTTTTACCTTTGGGACATCATTTCTTAGATAATGAGCATATCAGTGCCCTCAGAGGCTGTGTGAGTTGTTACAGGACAAAGCCAGAGGCATCACCCGTTCTCCTTTGAATAGACTGCGGTTTCTGACACAGGTTCCAAACCTACCTTTTATTTTTCATTCTAATTTCAGATAAGGTCCCACTGCAAGAGGTGCTGAACACCCGTTTTTGATCAAGATTAGTGGTCCAGAGGTTTCATGCCACATCCCTGAGTTCAGGTCTAAACACTAGCATCTGTGTTTATTACACATCAGAGAAACCAGCCTGTAGCCTCTTCACACTGAGCTCAGTTCCATCTTCCTGTTTTTTTTCTCTAAATGTCTAATTTTGGTAGACACATTTTACCATAGTCTGGGACTGAGCTGAAAGCTTTGTTTCCTGCCAAGAATCTTGAGGGGATAATACATATCCAAGCAGTTTGCATTAATGCCACAGTATCTGAAATGCCCTGTAAAAGGCTAACATGATGTATTTGTACACTCCCTGGGCAGGAAGACAGACAGTTCTTCCAGTGGATGCCCAAAGGTAAATAATGGATTGTGCTGTAACTGTTCAATGATGGGACAAGGCACAGAAGATCAGGCTAAAGGGAGAAAACCCCTGCAAATTGAAAAGTTATAAGGCATAAAAAATACTAACAGAAGAAAAGCATGTAGTCTTGACGGTGGGGGAATGGATGGAGATTAGAAGTCCCGGCTTCTTGCCACAGGCTGCTTGACCTCAGGCAAGTCTTCCGAGATCCCATTTCCCCACCCTACCCTTTGTCTATGTAGCTCCCAGGAGCTCCTAGGCGGGGTTGGTCTCAAGTGCAGCAGTGGGGATACTCTATCTTGGTCATTGCTTCTAAAACACACGATTAAAATTAATTCCTAAATATATAAAACAATCTTCAGGATGCCTTATGGAGCAAAAAAGGAATAAACGCAGAATGCCCCGGGAACATGTGGGAAGAGCAGAGTTCCCAGCCGGTTATTAATCCGCTTGCAGGACACGGCTTTTGCTGAAGTCTAAAATTAAATTAAAAAAAAAAAAAAATATCCCCAGCCAGAGGTCTGGCTGCAGCCTCCGCACCCGCCTGCCGTGACGCCGGCCCAGTACCGAGCCCCCCCCGCTCCCCGCAGCCCCGGCAGCAGGCGGCCCCCGCCCCGCTCGGCTCCGGCCCGGCCCCCCAGCGCGGCGGGCGGCTCCGCGGTGCCGCGGGCGGGCGCGGCGCGGGCGGGGGCTCAGCCAGTGCGGCCGCTTGTTGATCGCGGCGGCCGGCGCCGCTCCGCGCCTCCCGGGCCCCGCTCCGCGCCGCGCAGGCAGCCCCGCGCCCGGGCTGGCCGCTGCGCTGCGGCGCCGCTCGCATTCTTCCTTTGCAACATTGCAAACCCCTCCTTTTTTTCTTTTCTTTTCCTTTCTCTCCCTTTCTTTCCTTTTTTTTTTATTTTTTATTTTTTTTTTTTGCATGAAGATGGCGGCGCCTCTCGCCAGCAAGGCAGGGTCCGCCGGCACCACCAGCAAGCCTCCCTTCCCGGAGCTGGATTTCCGATCGGGAGCCAGGGTGGAGGAATTGAATAAACTCATCCAGGAATTCACCAAACACGACCAGAGGGAGTACGACGACCAGAGAGCCCTAGAAATCCACACGGCGAAGGACTTCATCTTCTCCATGCTGGGTAAGGCAAGGACCGTGCGGGGCGGGAGCAACAGCGGGGCCGGCCGGGGACCCCGGGGCAGGGCTGCAGTACCGGCGGACCCTTTCCCCGCACCGGGCTGGGGCTTCTCGGCCGCAGGGCAGGTCTCAGCCCCAGGAAACTATTTTTTCCTACCCTGTCCACCTCGCCTTCAGCAGCGATGTATTTATAAGCACAGAGGAAAGGCTGGGTCGCAGAGCTGGCCGGTACCCGAGAAACACGGCGAGCCCGGCCCTTTATTGTTTTTGCCCCCAACTATCAATGTTGTAGGAAACGGGTATTTTTTTTTCTGGACCGCTTAATTTGGTTATTAGACTGGCTGGTTGCTGGTACAGGAGCATCCTCTGAACTGTGTTTCTTGCTTAGGTTGCAAAACTTGGTGCGAGCGGAACAAGTCAGATTGTGGTGGGGGAGTCCTCATTTGCGTGAAACTTTGCATCACGGGCAGGGGTCCTGACACCAGAGTGAAAAGTGTTGGCACTTGTAGAAATCACCTGGGCTTTGGCATGACTAAGGCTTCTTAAGATTACTAGTGGAATGACTAACAACTCTGATTCTCTAGGTAGTCAGTTCCTCATAAATATTTACCTTGTTTTGACTAAGAAATCGCTCACACGAATGGGAGCCTTCCGGATACGAAAGGATGCTCTTTAACATGCAGGTTGGACCTTGGAAACAGTCATTCAGGTTTGATTCAATATCTCAAATATTTTTGCATATAAAATGAGAACATGAGTAAACAGCAGGTGTGGCCAGTGAATGGTTCTTCGGATCTCAGAGGTGTGCATACACAGTCAAAGCTTATTTGGCACAAACCAAATGTGTGGTCTATATGTACACTGTAAATAACCTACACCGCTTTCCTCATTCAGAAACGCAGAGCTATCCTGTTGCAATAATAATTATTTTCTGTATAGAGGATAGTCACAATAATAGATCACTTCTTCTATAGCCATGAACACATGAACTCACTAAATGAGCATCTACCTGTCCAGCTGGTTATCTTGTAAGGTACCTGGAAAAGCATAATTGACTGCTGTGGGATTTGCACAGTTTTGTGTGTGTATTGCTTTTTCACCAAAGGCTGGACAGGATATAGCAGACTAAATTTAGCTTGAGAAGAAGGATAACAAGTTGAAAAGTCAGTAACATGTGTATTTATAGTTGCTGTTATAAATATTTTTGTCCCTTCCTGTTTAAAAAAAATGATGTGGTGAAGGCATGCTTGCATCAAAACCTGTAGGATTTTTGTTACTGAAAACCTGATCCTGCGGAAGTCATTCCCTGTTATGATCCGATACATTTAAATAACTGGCTGAGGAAGCAGGGCTGGGTGGGATGAAGTGAAGAAGTGTGGAGAGAAAAAAGCCAGAGCAGCGGTTCTGGGTGTGTGGCTGGCAAGTACAGAAAGCTTTAAATGATCCTGCTTAAGCATTACTACTAACTAGTCTTTGCAGGGGACAGGGAGCACAGCATTTCTTCCTGCCTCATGCGGGAGAAGGCAATAGAAGAAAGAAGGAAGGAAGAATGGGCTGTAGTGTGTGTTGTACATTTGCAAATGCATCCTGATGCCTTGCTGTTTGTGAAAACAGTGAGCCTCAGGCTGTTTAGAAATAAGGTAAATTAATGTGGCTGTCTTTGTTAGTATAATGGCTGGGAGATGGGTGTTCTTGGGTTTTAAATGTATAGACTAAAACAAAGGTTTAAACAAAAGCTATAATTCTGTTTAAGTTATACCTCACATTTTTCTGAAAGGAAAAAAAAAAAAAAAAAAAAAGACGAGCCTTAAGGACCAAGCCCAGGACAGAAATGGAGATGGGATGTCTAATTTGTCTTCATTAGACACAGAAGTTGTTTGTGGATCAGCCCCTTCTTAGCCAGAGACGCTCTTAAATCTAAAAGGATTTAACTTATTAATAAATAGCTCTTTCCCCTGTGCCTGCTCCCTCCCATACGTACTGCTCTTATCTCATCGGGTGATGATAGGAAAATTAAACGTAGCTTTCCTGATTTAATTACATTGGTGTGTAATTCGTGGATGAATGATAGGCAAAGAGACTGTGGATTCTCAGATGTTTGTACTCTGCATGGCTTGCCCTCTAGGTCAGATCTTTATATTAACTCTTTTATGCCTGTGTTGTCTTGCCCTTGCTATTAGCAACTGAATTCTGGGAGATCTTAAGAGTTGGGCTGTGATAAAATTAGGGAGAGGTACTGCTTGTCCAAAATCTTGCCCCCCAAGCATGAGAATAGGACTGTAAATGACCTGCCTATCTGGTGGGGGAAGTATTTTCTGAATGTGGGCAATTTCCGGGCATCCTGTTCATAATCACAAAGACCATATGGTCTCACCAGCACCTTACACTGAAACAACCGGTGTCTTTTGGTGCCTTTGCTGGATAACTTCTGGTACACTGAGCTGTGCCTGATCATTACTTGTCTTTTTGACAGAGGTGTTCTGAGCCTCAAAGGAGAGAAAGGTTGTATTAATCAAGAAAACATGTGGAGGAAAGACAGTCTGTGTTCTAGGCAGAAGGCTGGCTGGGAGTGACTGAGACCAAGTCTCTGCCTGCCAGTTGTGAAAGGAGCTAATTACTTACTCTCCCTGTGACTCAGTTTTGAGGGTGTTTTTTGTGCTTATAGAGTGATAAAGGAGTATTTTTATCAAGTGATGCTATTGCAGTCAATGATATTTTGATTTTTAAAGGACTTGCTATTGTGACGAGAGGTGTGTAGCACTTATTAAAAAACCTTTTAGGGACACCTGGCCTGGCGAGTGTTGTTTGTGCAGTACAAGTACCTCCAAGAAACTTCTTTAATGAACACAACCTGTCTCTTTCTGTTCAGCACCTAAATAAAAAGGTGTTGCAATGCGCAGATGTGCTAGGCTTAATAAAGCCCATATATTATGCTCTTGGGAACTAGAACATTGCATATTAAACGGCCCCTTGAAATTTCTAGTGCTATTGCTGCCTCAAACCAGATCATGTTATTAGGTAAACTCATTCCTGTGTTTTACTTTTTAACAAGAAGGGAAGAAAATAAAAGAGCAAGGAGGTATGAATAAATATAGATGATACAAAGCTGTTTCCTCCGCTTCAGACACACACTGGTGTTCTGTCATCTAGAGCAGTTTTCAGGCTCCTCAGGTTGGTATTTTGTTTCCCTTTTCTGTCATGAGATTCTTTTTCTTCTCTGTTGAGTCAGAAGAGTGATGCTCAGGACATTTCATGGCATTCTCTTTTCTCTCATTGCCCTTGCTCCTGTCCTTAATCAGGGGAAGGACTGGTTGAGATTGATACTAAAGTGGCCTTTTTTTTAATGCCTCTAGTGTATGTTTTTGTCACTTCAGTGCTTGCATCTCACTTCTGTGGGAGAGGACTGGAGCTGCCCACCAGGACAGGCCACAGAGGATTTGCAGCGAGCTGCTACTTAGAGCTGTTGACAATACTTCTGGAGAGCTTGTATCAGCGCCTGATACAGGAGAGGTGGTGAGCCTGTTCTGAGAGCGTTTCCTTTTTCCTTGGTTTTGGCCTGTGTGTGCCAACAAGTGTTTGTGATAGAGGCAAGGCTCATAGTGGAGGCAGAGCTGGCATGAGCAAAAGGTTTCTGATGCCAGTACCAGCTTCCCAAATGGAATGAGTTGCCCTGCTGAGCCCCTGCATCTGTAGTAAGGCTTCCAGCTGTTTCTTGGACTGACAGGCTCCTAAAATATGTGCAGTGGAGGTGCAGATTGCTGTGCTGAGAACACAGGTGTCCTGACAACAGCTTGCTTTGATTAGCATCTTCTACAGGAGATGCATTTTATGGTCCTCCCCTGTACGTGAGGTCTGTATAGCAGAACAGCCTTGGTAGTGTGACTCTGTTGTGTGGGTGTGTGCAGCATTTTTTCTCCCTTTCCCCACCTCGCATAACTTGCTGATGAAACCTATTGTAGATTGGATTTCAGGCATTGTTGGAAGTGTTACCTGTTTGGCTGTGATACATCACAGATATTCTCCTGTTTCTGTTGTGGTGTCAAGCTGATGAAATAGCAACAGGATTGGAGTGATCTCTCTAGGGTTAAGTCTTTTGTGTGTGTGCGCCTTTTCTCAAGAGAGGCCAATCATGATAGGAGCACACTGTACTCTGAGGCCTATGTTAATAAAGGCTCCCTGCTGGCATTCCCTGTGCTGCTGAATGCATAATGCACAGCTGTTAAAAACAACCTTACTGTATTGCAGATTTCATTTCTGGCTTCTGTTGGGTTTCCTCTCCCTGCAGGCTGCATATTTCTCTATTTGCATTAAAGGTTGTGGGGGTTTTGTGTTTTTTGTTTTTTTTTCTTAAGGGACAGGGTGCTATGCTGGTAAAGTAACCCTATGCAAGGCACTGGTTCCCTCTATTTGGCTATAACTACCAGAAGTCAAGCAATTTCACCTAACTGGGATTTCGTTCTGTGTAGCCGGTTGAAAAGGATCAAAACCTCCTCTCTTTGTTCAAAGCTATTGCTGCTCCATGTGTGCAATGAAAATAGCTTGGAAGTCTTTCTCTCAGTTGGTTTTAAGATGCTGATACTTTGCTTGCTCAACTGCTGTTTTGAAACAGTAGGCTGTGATGCAAAGTATTTAGTGTAATAGCTAGGAACATGTCCTAAGGGCACAAATTCTCATGGCAGGCTTGTCAGACTGCCCGCTGCCTGTTCCTTCAGTCTGTGGAAATATTTGTAAAAGATTTGGGTGAGTACTTGCCAAGCCCAATTATGCAATTATGTTTTAAGGGCAATTTTATAATTACAGTGGAGGATGGTAACCAGGAAACGCAAGTTGTTGCGTTTTTGACTTTTCTTTTTTTCTTCCACGTGACTTTGCACAAATGCTAAAACATTCAGAGCAATTCTAGTCAGAAACCAGTTGTTCAACTTTCTTATTGGCAGCTGGTTATTTTTCTAAGGGAAGCTAAATTAAAGGCAAACACAACATTGCTCAGGAAGGCTGGAGGACATGTTTTATTATAGCTTGTGTAATTTGTGAGACGGATGTGTACTCGGAGACCCAGAGCAGCCCATAGGCAGACTCCAGTCTAGAGGAGGCCCAGGATGTAGTAGTCCTGCCTGGACTTCTCAAAGGGAATCTCGAAGCTGTGCAAGTTTTTTGGATATCTGGGATTTCTTAATTTTAATTTTACAGTTGCCAGGTTCCTGCTGGCTTTAACCATCTTCTGTACAGCTAAAATTTTTGCATCTTTTCCTGGGCCTTGACATGTACACTGATTGTGTGCATGTCCCAGTCCTTTTCCTGTGAAGATGGTTTTAATGGGCACATCTCTTAAACCCTTCCCTGTGTTCCCTCCTCTGTCCAGGTCAGACCCTAGCTCTTTGTACTCTGCAAAATGGGCTAAGTGAGAAAGTGTCAGGAAGAAATGTGGTTTATGCCAAGAGATTAGCTCTCGCCTCCAGTCATGGGGGCTTCAGTTGCCAGGGCTGCTTCAGCACGATGCTGTGAAGTGATTGAGATGACAGCTCTACCTCCAGGCATGTCTGTGTGAGACCCTGTGGTGGCAGCTGCAGGTAGCGGCTCGGGCATAGACCTTTCAACTCTCTTTGAGTCTAAGAAAAATGACCCACCATTGAGTCTATTACCCGTGGCTGGGTGATGTTAGTGTATGAAACTAACTTGAGAAGCAAGAGCTGTAGCTCATTTCCTATGAAAACAGAGGCTTAAGGATAGAATGCATTATGTACGGTGGTGTACCTCTTGAGCCAGGTTTTCCTGTAGTAACTTACAGCTGGGATAGGTTAAGTTCCGTATCTAAAAAGCAAACCATTAATTCTGCTCATCAGTAGCTTTCCCAGCTATTGTCTGAACAAGGAGATAGAATTCCTTGAAGAAGCAGTCCATTTGTCTGGGCAACATACTATATTACATTCAGACATTCTTTAGTTTGTCTGTCTTTGGAGTATAAAACAAGCAGTAGCATAGATGGAGTTCTGAGGAAGCAAGGAAAGGTATCTGCCCTGCTTTTTGACTGGGAGAAGCGGAGGACTCATCATGAGAGCTAAAGCAGAAGGCGACTTTGGATGTTGTACTCACAGAACTTTCCATTATTGAGAGGAGTGTGCCTGCATGGGAGCAAGCAACGAGAGAGCTGAAAAATGACCTTCAGTTGGGTGTCTCAAGTTATTTGCCCAAGTATTGTTCTGATCACTAGTAGCATATGTGAGTTCAGGAGACGGAACTGTAGCTCTTTTGGAACTTGCAACCACACTTCATAAGTTTCCCATCCTAACTGTGGATTTTGTGTCCAGTGAAGGCTTATGATTTCTGTTAGCACAAACCTGTCTTCCTGTCTGACTAGCAAAAATATGAGGGTTGGCTTCTTTTTTTGCTAATGCAACTGGAAGGCAGCTTATGAGACATTCAAAATAAATCTTTCAGCAGCAGCTGATGTTCCAATTGACAGATGCTGCTATGGATTTTGCTCTCTTTAATAGAGACCTCCACTGTTTGCTTTCATTTCTGCCATTCTGTTGCATTCCTGTTTACTGCAAATAGCAATTGTCCTGGACTGAGTGGATTAATCTGCACCTTATTACTTGAGCCAACTTGACGGGTCCCTGAATCGTGTACTTCTGCATTATATAAACTTTCTGCAGTTCTTTCAAAGCACCATTTCAGTGACTTTATGGTTATAAGGGAATCAACATGTGCTGTAGCATTCAGATTGAGGAAGACAGACCTTTCTCCCTAAAATATTGGTCTTTTGAGCTTTTAAGAAACACTTGATGCTAAGGAAGTTACAGCAATCCTGTTAATGCATTATATTTCCTCTGTCAAACAGCATGATTTTAATCTAATTTAAAGCATTTAATTAGAAGGTTGTTAATGCATTTTGTTACGAGCATGCTGGTGTTGAAAGTACAATTTGCATACCACTGAGTGGGGGAGATTAATTACTTTCAGGTTCATTATATCTGTGTATTTGAAACAGCAGCGGTAGCTACTTCCACCCACTTATGTTTAGGGCTGTGGGCAGAAGTTTGCACAGTACTGGCTGGCTTTGGCTTGTAGAATAAGAGGTGGATGTCATCCGTTTCACCCTACTCTGTAGGTAAAACACTGAGTCAGGACACCCTAGACCTATGTTCTATTCTGAGCTGCCCCCAAATTTACACAAAGCTGCACGAGTTTCTGAATATGATGATCTGTAGTGGGATGCTGGTACTGCCAGAAGCCTTCCTTGTCTCCTGTGCTTCAGCCATCTGTGAGAGGTGGGATGGTAGCAGCATAGGGGAATATGGTGGTGGTGCTGTTCTTCATGGTAGGGTTGTTTAATACAGCAACCCTCGGAGACTGAAGCTGGAAAAGGGAGTCTGGTTTTGAGAGTCTAGCCTCAAAAAGTATTTAGATAGTAAAGGCAAATAGTTGCTCTGTCACTGGGTGTCAATCTAGTGGTGTTGAGATCCAAGTACAGTTTAGCCTCTGAGAGAGAGATTACAACCTGACCTAGTTAGGCAGTTCTAGCAAGTAATCTTATTTTATACTGAAGGGATCCCAAAGTAAAATTGGAACAAAGTTGTTTAAATATTGCTTCCTGGCCACAGTGTGCATGCTGATATAATTTGGCAGAGTCAGGCAATGACAAGCAGTAGAAGGCAGCAGTTTGGCACTGAGAGCAAAAGAAAAATACAAAACATGGCCAAAAGTAGAAATCCTGCTGGGATAGCCATAAGGAATTGGCACAGAGTATGTATTTTTTTTGTCCAATGACACCTTTCTAAGGTCATGTTTTAGATTAAACCTGGAGGTTTATGTGTGGGATGTTGTTTGTCTGCGTAGGTCTTCTCTACTGTGGCTTGTAGTGAGACTGTGTGGAATTTCTTCCACCCACTGACACAGTAAGAGTTCATAAAACATTTGGTCCAGAGCTGCTGAGCAGCCAGGGAACTTTTGCAGCTGAATCTAGAAATAACGAAGTCAGTTCTTGCTTTACTGTTAGGCCATGTGCTTTTCCTGTTCTAAAACGTCTTATCCCAACTGTCCTGTTCATGTTGTTGGATCTTTTGACGCTGCTGCACACCTCTCAAGGAAGTACGTTTTTATTCAGTGGTACATAGATGACCTTGTTTAGGAAATCAGGTGCTGAGGTTGGGAGGAAGGACTTGTATTAAGCAGCTATCAAAAATGCTAAGACAAACACTGCAGTTAGCTTCTGCACTTTTCCCTTTAGCACTTCTACTCTGCATTTTAATGGATCTCTTGAAGAGCTGGAGATGTTTGGGTGACTCCTCTTGGAAATGAATCTCACGCTAATAGCTCTGGCAGGGCCTGGTCCACAGGCAGATGCTTGGAGATATTTCATGTTTGTTTTGTACCTCACTAATTAATGTATAACTTAGTGGTAGAACAGCAGGACAGCTGCGTTTGGTGACACTTCATGACATAATGATTTAATCCTTTGTGACACATTCCTGCTGAGTGTCAAAGCTGATAACTCTAATCTCTGTCCCTAGCTCAGTGCAACAGGAACCTGTTTTAGAGGACATTCTGTAGGAGCTTGCAAGCTCTTGTAGGTACTTTGTGACCAATTTGTGTAAACTTTTTTTTGTACATTGCCACTCTTGAATGTGATTGTACAACATTGGCTGGTGCACTGAGGAATCTGGAGTTGAGTGCAAACAAAGGAGCTAACTGACTGCATTCAAATGAAATAAGGCTTGTCCTGGGAGGAGGGAGAAAATACCCTAATCTCCTTCTAAAAAACCCTTCTTCTTTTCTAGCATTAAGGGCGATGTGGTTATATTGATTCAGTGGTACCTAAACCCACTGCTCTTTGTTATTGTGCATGATTCTGAAGCCTGCATACGGATGCAGATCTGTACACAGAGATAGCTGTGCAGCTGCTCTCCAGTGGTTATTCCTTGTGATACAACCAGCAGAGCTTGCTTCTGTTCCAGCATGGACAGTGAATTGCTGTTTATTTTAAACTTTTGGTTGAATGGTGTTCATAAAACGATTTGCAGCTCTGCAAGTAGAGGTGGGAATGTCACTGTAACAACACTTCAGGGGCTCTGTTGCCTTCTGTCTTTGAAATTTGCCTTTTCAAAGTTGCATACAGTGTGCTGAATGGCAGATCAGGTATTGATATTGGCCCCTTGATACTAGGCCCTCAAAGCCTGAGTTACTGAAATGTCTGTATTTCATAGACAGTAGGGCAATCATATGCTATGCAATCAGGAAAATAAGAGGAATGCAAGTCTCTCTGCAAGTGCAGCATGTCTCTGAACAAGCTGCACCTTCTGAATTAAATGCCTGGATTTTTTTTCAGTGTGCAAGCTGTAATGCACATCCAAGTGCAGTATTGAGAAAAAGGAGCTATTAAAATTTGATTTGGCATCTGTCAGAGGCTTGTTTTATGTGCTAAGTTGTCTGTAAAAGCTTGATCCTGTACCTCCAATTTTTTTTTGGTGAATGTGCAAAGCATGCTGTTGAGGCAGTAGTGTTATATTGAAAATAACTACTTTGATACAGGCTTGTAACATCAAAGAATGGCTATGTCTGTGCAATTATTTTAATTATCCTGGGAGGAATTCGTATGTTCAATGCAGGCACTTAGCAAAACTATTTGCACATTATCAGAGCTGCAGAGTTAAGTTGCAAGTTGGTCTGTAAAACCAAAGTTTAAAAAAAGTGATTTTGATCCTCTTAAACCTAAATTATGGTTCTGGAAACAAAAGGCACTCCCGAGTTACTTTAAAAACTGGATAATCCCTCTCACTCTTGGACTCAGGCTGCAGACAGGAAGCTTAGGATCATATTTGTATCAAAGCTGCTTCTTAACAATGCAGGTAAAGAAATCAGTGTTTAAAAATCTGCTCTTATGCTGAGACCAGTCTTGTAAGACATCGCTTGTGTTTATGAATCACTCTGTTGTGCTAGTGTATGTCACTCCGAGTTCTCAACTTTTTTAACTAACCCTTTCTTTACCTTGAAATGTGTATGTGTGTTTATGTTAGTCTATTTTCTGTTTTACTTTTCCCCAAACAAATAATACAGGTGGAAAATATTTGCTGTTCAAGGGCAGTGATGACTGAGCTTTGGAGTGCAGGAGAGTGCTGCTGAGAAGTGATACAACTGAGGTTTGCAGGTGGGGGGCTCATCGCCTCCCAGCAGAGCTCTTCCACTGGGACAGGCTTCACTAAGCCAAGGCCAGTCCTGCTCAGCGAGGACTGTAGGAGTCCTACAGACAAGGTTTCTGTCTGAGGGAGACAGGGGTGGGGGAGACAAATGAACAAAATCCCCAGACCCACAGCATGTTGATAGACCTCCTGTTGTTCTTAATTCGCATCTGTAAATGGCACTAGTTTCCGCTGTTGTGCACCAAGACAATAATAAATAACAATCCTTAGTGTTTATATACCACTTCACAATCTTCTGAGTGTTCAACACATGTTAACTAATTCAGCTGAGATGCAAATACTCTATGTGCAAAGCTACTCTTCTTGCTGCCCAGGGGAACCTTTTATTACAGCGGGGACAAGGCTTTCTTTTTCCCCTTAACTGGAGTTGTTGGCAGGAATGTTCTATACAGGGACAGTGTCTTTCTCCCTGAAGTTTTTAAGCCTTTGAGTGTACCCCTGTTTGCATAGGAATCGGACTACTCCCAAGTCATATGTGATGCTATTAAGAAAAATATGCAGGAGTCTTGCCTGTATGTTCTGTGCTGCAAATATGCAGACCCACAGTTAACAGATTTGTGGTTTCAGAAGCTATTGAGTTAGCAAAGATGTTGACACATTAAGAGCATCTTAAGGTGCTTGCATAAGGCCTGGGGGGAACACCATCTCCAGTGGACCTCAGGGCTCGGGAGGGGAATAAACATCTGTCAGTTCTAACTATGCTGGATCATCAGACCATGTGCTGAAGAGAACTGAGGATGCTTGGTGGATGGCTTTGCTCCGTGTTTCTATAGATTCAGCACCTGCTAGAGCACTGATCTGTCTTTTGGGGCAGGAGAAATCCCAACAGAAGACCTATTGCCAGGTAAGAGAGGTGTTTTGAGGGCAATGAAGACCTATTGTTCACAATTCTGAATCCCAAACATGGAGTAATACATGCATTGGCAGAAATCAAATTTGTCTGGCATTTCACTCACTGTCTGCCTTGACATTTTGTGTATGTGTGTAGAGCTGGTGAGGAGGAGTTTGATGCATCTCTGTCAGTATCTTTGAGCTGGGCAGGGTTGGTTCTACTTTTGTTTGCAAGAATAGCATCTCTTTTTAGTATCCCATTAGGGTGACTAGAAAATAAACATTTTTATTTTTATTTTTATTTTATTTTTAATCATCATATAATACCCTGGTTTGAATGGTTTACCTTGGAAATAACTATTTGATTGTCTTTATAAACTGATGCCTGGTGCTGTGCCACTGCACGCATGCTTTGTAATTATAAACCTCTTTCTAATCTGTGAGGTTTAGTTATAGCTAGGTGATAGCTCTTCTGGATCGCCTCTTTGTTCAACCTTTTGGTAACTTTCTTTTTCAGAAGTGATGCCTGCAGGTTTGACCTGAAACTGATTCTGAAAGAACAGTATAGATTATAATTTTCGTATAAATGGTTGTATGAACAGGAACACGATTAGCCTCTGAGGGACCTAATTACGCAGGGAGGTAGCAGTGCATTTTGAGATCAAAATTCTCATCTTGCTACAGCTTTCCCTTTAGCTGGCACTGCATGGAGAAGAACAGCATGTTTCTTGCAGGTGATGATTTCTCTTTCAGTGGCTTTGATATCCTCATTTTCTGTTTGAAGTTAATGTGCAGATTGCTAGGTGGTGTCACTCAAAGTGACTGACTGAGCTGCTCTTGTATGTGAAGATGTCTCCAAGACAACTAATTTCCTGGTCAAACAGCACATCGGCTTGTGCCATAAGACATTTTAAGGGAACTAGCCAGCTGAAGGAGCAAGATATTTTATCAGTTTATTATTAGCACTGTAGCTGGCAAACTCAGCTCAGAGTCTAAGGCTGAAAATGTTCCTGTTAAACACCACAAATGAATAGCTTTAAAAAAAGGATTGTGTGATTTGACTAGCAAACTGATTTGTCAGAGAACTTCTAGCAAATAATAGGAATTAATCTCTACCTTCACAGTTCATTTTTTCCAGTTGCTGCATGTGTTCCTGTACTGGAAGCACAGGGAATTTAGAGGCCTTCTTTCACTCTTTTATTGTGTTGTTTTATGTCCTGACTTCCCTGCTACATTTCGACTCTGCTTTTTTAGTGGTAGTGTGCCTTATTTTTTTCCTAAAATATACCCCCAAATCAAATGTTTGTTTCCATTTTTCTTCTGCTCCAAAACTCGGGAAGGTTTAGTGGCTCCTTCCTGTTGTGAAGTTAGGATTAAATAGGCTTGAAGCATTGCATTTTTTTCCTTGTTTAATCCCCTCCTCCCAGTCCCCTTTGTCTCCAGCAACGCAGTGTTACTCGACAGGTATAGAGCACTTACAAGTATTTTTCTTCTGCATTTCCAGTTTTTTACTTGTCTTTATAAAACACTCTGTGTTTCAGGGGCCTCAATCCAAACCAAAATCAAAAATATCTACATTTTTTCCTGCCTTCATTGCAAGGCTTGGCTGTACTGCCTAGCTGAACAAACCCCACCTTTGTGTTTGCTTTGGAATAAGAAACAAGCAGGCTTGTTGATTCCTGCTACTTTAACACTCTCCTCCTCCCTCACACTGATGTGGTGGTTATTGGGGGGTTAAGGGGAAACTGCTGCTTTCACAAGACCTCCCAGGAGGCTGCTCAGTGTGGGTCTCCTGCACTCGTGCCCCAGAAACCTTACAGCACCTACCTACTCAGGTTGTAACACCTGGAGGAACACAGGCACCAACTGCTTTGTGCAATAGTCGGTGGAGAGACGATACTAAAGGTGCTACACTGAGAACACTTGGAAGATTTTCAAATGAAAGCCCAGGAGAGACAACGAGCTGTATCCGTGCCCTAAACTGTGTCCCTTGGCACATCCGAATCTGAACTCAAAGCTAATAACCCCTAAGTCTGTAAGCTGCCTTCCCTGAGCACGCCTGCGTGCCTTGGGGAATTTTAGGAATGTGGATTTCAGCACGGTGTGGGGTTGCTGCTGCTCGCCCTCTGTTCAACCAAGAGCTTTGGAAGCTGTAGTGGGGTTGGTATTGCCATGATAAAGCCCTATTGTGGTTGTTTGCAGAATTATTTAACTAAAGATTTATTTTCCTGGGTAAGGTTCCAGTAGAACAGCAGGAGCCAACATCAAAGAGCAGCAGAGAGGCCTCTTCCCACCCCTGGCACAGCACAGCTTCACCCCTCTCCCTGCGCCATCCCCTCTCCCAATCCTTTTGATTTTAAGGCATTAAAACGTTAGTGACTGGGCTGCCAAAGAGGTGGCAGTTACTGGTGTATTGCCCCAAATTACAGGGGCAATTGATCTGAAGAGGCAAGAGGAGAAAGTCTGTGGGAGGATGGGGCTGGTATCACTGGTGTAAACCTCTCTCTTTTGATGTCCTCTCCATGTAAGAGCAACCCCAGCTTTAGCCTCCAGCTACTTGAATTGTTCCTGTTGGTGGATGTGGGAGGTCTGCTGTTGACTCACATGGGAGGTATGTGGGAACTCAGCTGGTCATATGGGCCCTATCGCCTGCTTGGCTTTGTCCACAGCTCTGTCCTGTGTGTCTTTGCTGTGTATATGTCTTGCACAGCAAGGCAGCCTGAGTCTGTGGGTTTGTTTTCTACCAGGTGTGGTAAGAAGGAGTGAAGGAATGTACTCCCTAGTGCCTGTCTCTGCTTCTGGCGGACAGTAAAAGGTCCTTCTGTGTGCTTTGAAAATCTGCTGACAAAGGGAGGCAATGCAGTTTGTGCCCTCAGCATGGCAGAACAGCATCTCTGAAAGATCCCAACAGTGCATCTTGGAGTCCCATCCAAATATTACACATGCAGGTGTTCAGTGCCACATTTGATAACTAGGTAGTGATTCAAGGTATTTGAGATGCTAAGTGCAGTATAAGAAGCAACCTGGACCCAAATGAAAACCCAGTGTGATTCTGGAGGAAAATGCAGGGTTATTTTTAGAATTGTTGCTGTCTTGTTCTGCACCAAGGAGGGTAATGCCCCGGTTTTGCTCTATGGGTCAGCATTGTTCTGCCTTACTCTTCGTTGATTGGTTCCATCTATTTTAACTGGCAAATATTGATTGCTTGAGTACCTCCTTTCCTGAGTCTGTGTGTTCTCATCTAGGTGCTGGATAAAACTGTGATTTGAGACAATGCAGGGCTTGTGTTCTCTATAAAATACACTTAAAATCGTTCCTGGTTGCCTTGCAGCAAATCTATTTCTGTGCTGCTGATGGCCTGGCTTGCAAGCTGAAAATGTCTGGATAGGATTTATTATACTCTGACCATTAAATTTTAAACTACTTTTAATGGTAGATGTTAAATCACTGCTGTCCCAGTTCCAAGAACTGTGCAAAATTTCTGAGTTCTTAGGAAGGCTTTTCCCCTACCAGCAGCCTGTGGCAAACTTTGGTTTCTGAGAAGGACAAGAAGTTACAGGGCTGTTCACAGGACAAGAAAGCAGTAGTTCGGTGAGGGATCTGTATGCTGGCCGATGTCCAGGCCGATGTCCAGGAGCAGAGCCAGGCAGACCTGGTACGGCTGTGGTGTGAACTGGAGATGTTTGTACTGGTGTCTGGGTGCAGACACTCTGCTGGGACACAATGACTGAGTGGCTCTGCTCTTGGCTTCATTCCTCTCTGATTAAAGCATCTTTGAAGCAGTAAGAAAAATGAAATTCAGTGTTTCAGCACTGAGCTGCTTACAGCAAGCTATTTTATTTTTGTCCATGTCTAATAAATACTGAACTGTTCAGTGTTGTCACTT
Source organism: Columba livia (assembly GCF_036013475.1). Taxonomy (NCBI): domain Eukaryota; kingdom Metazoa; phylum Chordata; class Aves; order Columbiformes; family Columbidae; genus Columba; species Columba livia. The sequence continues at coordinate 7,709,528 of NC_088610.1, read as the reverse complement.
GATGTGGCTTTGTCCCTTGCTACTGGGAGCCTCTGTATAGATTTCCCTTGAGACTGGCAAAACATAGCCATGAAGTCCTGTGACTCAGTGTACGATGCAGGCTGCTTCCTCAAGTGTGACATGAGATGTGCAGTCTTCTGGCTGAGGCTGTTATCTGTCACCTTTGCCTGGAGAGCACTAAAAGCACTAAAACAGAATCTAATGTTTCTCAAGCCACTTAATAGTCCTAAAGCCCTTTTCAGCTACTTGCAAAGACAGCTGTGGCAGGTGGGCAGGAGATGACTTCCTTGCCAAGGAGAGCGAGGTGCCTTGTTCTGTGTTGCATGTGTTTAGTGGAGAAGCAGAGAGCTACCCAGGGCTCCCCAATCTCCAGCCTGTGCTTTTCACACTGCTCCATCTTCCTCACAGCAGCCTAGCACAGGGCTTTCCTTTTCATCAACAAGAATACTATTAAGTGTGTTTTGCATTCCTTACCCCATAGTTGGACATCATACAAAATCATCGTCCAGCACTAGGCTGGTTGGAAATGTTTGAGATGAGCATAACAAAAAAGGCTGCAAAATTTTACTGTATGCTGCAGCAGAGTTTTCCAGAGTTTATGCTTGGCTGGAACAGGATATCCGTGGTCCTCAATGTGATGTTCATAGCAGTGTTTACAATGATGGCAGCTGGAAGCAAAGCTCTGGACCAGAGTAGCCACAGGCTCAAAACCATCTTGTGTTTGTTAATTTTCCTCTTCTGCAAGGTCTGTGCTCTCCAACTCTGGATTTATTTCACTTTGCTTACAGTGGGAGAGGCAGGCTGTCATCAATAGAGACTAGTGATACTGGACCAGGGATTTAAGGAAAACCACTTTCAGCAAGAATTCTTTCTCAGAGTGGATAAATGGACACTTTTTCTCTGCTTATTCTCACACCTGTAAAGTTTGAAGAGACCATTTTAATGGCGCTGCCGTATGGCTTCTTCCCATATTAGAAAGGAAGGTGCTGAATATGGATATCCCAGTGTGCGTGCGTATGTCTGCCTGGACCCGTCCCATCAATTAAATAGGAGCTGACGTCATATTTGAAGGTCAGCTGTTTTATAACCTAATATTACAATTTTTTTTCCTCTGGGTTTATTATCTCCTTCCAACCTGCAGCTCGGCACCATCTGGTGCAGGCACACAAGGGAGAAAGATTAGAGAAAAGTAAAGCAGCTTTGTTCGCTTCCTCCATTGCTTCCGATGCACAGAGGAGTCGGCAGTCTCTTACAGTATTGAATTTTAAGTGGTGGGAAGGGCTGGATCCTGTTAGCTGCTCAAGGGAGAGAGAAATAGTCTATGCTTACCAGTGATCTGTCAGGAAGTGTCTCCTGATTCCTAAGGGACTTGCTGTGGCTACAGAGTGCACTTTGCTGCATTTTATTTTATATTCAAACAGTCGTGGTCTTTTATGATCTGTTTTTTTCCCCAGTATCCATATTTTCCTTACCTGTAAAATTGCCAGAAGCGCTCCTAAATGAGAAGTACACACGGTGCTAACCTAGACTGCAGCCTGCTTTGCTACTGAAGTGGCGTGAACACTGAAGTGCATTCGCAACTGACGGAGCCAACCACACTGACATACCACAAGCATGTTCTGCCCCACAGGGACAACTTCATCTTCCCTGGTGGCATCTGTCTGCACAGACCAAGGAGATGCGTATTTCCTTGTCCAGCCTCAGCCTGTGGTGAAAATGCGCCACTTGTTTCCATTTCACAGGCAGGGTTGGGTTTGCACTCAAGCTTCACCCTTTGTCCCATCCTCCCTCCCTCTTTTCCTCCATCCGTCCATCCATCCAAGTAATTTTGATCACTCTCTGTTCAAACTCCATGATGATTGTTTTCTGTAAAAACAAAGTTCTTTTCTTTGCAATAATAAAATTATAATAATTAGGACTGGTTGTCTCCTAGGCTGGCGGGAGCAAACTAATATGTTTTGCTTCAATGTTGCAAATTTTACATGGGGCTATTTTGAAACAAAATGTCTCTAGCCACAAATAACTGTTGTATTTAGCTGTTTGGAGAGGAGGGCTGATTGGTGCACACTGGTTAGATACGAATATACAAGCTGAGTTATGATAACAACAGCAGACTGTGGTTCATGGTGCTATACCATAAGGCATATAATGTGCATATAGAATGCTTTTTGTTCACCTTTTCTTTGATGCTGTGTAGCATTCTCCTAAACTGTGTTTTTGTCAGGTCAAGTATGCTTTGTACAATTTCCTAGTTCTTGGAGAGAGGGTAAGCTTAGAGGCTTTTGGAGAGGTTTATTTTTAGTTTTACTTTCTTAAGAGCAAATAAAATTAGTTTTAGCCCTTCTATTACATAAAGAAGGTGCTTCCTCGGGAAGATCTGTAGTAAATGGAGCAATGGTTCCTGCATTTCTTGTCAGGTTGGTAGGTTTATAAAGTGCACTTTTCCAAGTAGGGACACAAACTGAAGCCTCCGCATGTGACAGTAAAGAGTTGAGAAGGCAGATGCACACAACAGAGGGCCTGACCAAGTCACCATGATCTTCTTAATGTGAAACTTTGTTGCCTTGAACTGAGCTTGAAGAGTCTATAGAGTCTCATTTGCAGCTTAACTATGAAACCGGTTGTGGTATATCCTGTTAATAGCCTAGAAAGGTGTTTACTCACCCCTCACCCCCATTTTGTTTTTAGGACCGTTCTTGAACTAATTTTTATTACTCTGTCCACTGCAGTTTATAGCTCATGTTGTTTCCTGTCCATGCTTCCTCAGTTTTCTCTATAACTTGGCACTGTATAAGTAAAAAAACCCAAACTTTCTTTGTGCTAACTTGCCACAAGGGAAGATCAGATCTAGGAGAGACTGAAATGGTGGTTGAGGAGGGGAAGGAAAGCAAATGGAAGGTTTGACTCTTTTTTTTTTGCAATCTTGCTTAGATGTTTTTAGTGCCCAAGAGAAACAGAAGGGGGAATTTTTTATCATTCAGGTCATGATGTGGCCTTTGCAACCTAAAATACTCTTGGATGCATCACTTTTGTACTTCTGGTGCTCTGTCTGAAAAGATCTCTCACTTCCCATTGCAAGGACAGGATAAGACAGTGGTGCTTGGCTTCAGGCATTGCAAAATCCCCTTATCAGCCTGTTCTCACTTCATTTTTCTTCTAACTCTTGTCTTCCTTGGTATTGAAAGAATGCAGCCAAGGTTGATGAGGGCAAAACTGAAGTTATGGTCAGTCTCTACTTAACTCTTTGCAGCTTTTCTTTAAGGACGTGAGTGAGCAAAACTATTAAATCTCTTTATATTTTCTTGGTTTTTCTTTCTGTCCCAATGCAACAAGGAATTTTAATCTGCCTTCTGAAGAGCTGAGAGCTCAGTCACTAATCTGAAATGGGGTATTGTGCCTGGTGGTACTGAGCACTCTGCAAGGAGCTCAGGTTCCTTCATCTTCATCTTTTCTTGTAGACACCAAGTGATGCATATACCTTGTGATTACCACAGGTGAGGTTGTACATGCCAGATTTCCAAATGTCAGGCTCCAGAAAAGAGGCAACATGATAGCTGGCTTTGCTACCCAAGATTTCTGCCCCAGAAGAATATTCTCTTGACACACATCTTCATGTAGCTCCTGCTGCTTCAGCCGTGAGCGGCACCCACACTGTTGGTGAGGTCTTAGCAGGGACTGAACCAGCAGTAGTCTTTCATCTGATGTGCATCCAGCAAAGCCATCCCACAAGTATCAGGCTAATGGTTAGCAGTAATACTTAAAGTAGCATTTCATGTAGAAACAAAGGCTTTTGGGTTATATTGTTGGTACCTCTAGGAGTTCTTGGCTGGGCACAGAGCCCTGTAGTACTCAAGTCTGTGCAAAGATTATTGGAGAACTGTGATCTTTGCTTTGAAGATGTTTTTTGGATATAGGTAGCAGACGCAGTTTGAATAGTTCTCTCCTTCTGCCACTTTGTTACCTTCCACTTTCATTGGGTTGTTTTAGCCATTGACTGGACTGTTCCAGTTGCTTGGGTTTTTTTGATTGCTTCTCTTTGCATTTCAGCAAAAATCCATGCTGATCGTCCTTCAGGTTTGTCTTATTTGTTTCTAGAAGTTCCCTTGCTGAGGAGCTTGGCAGGGGTTTGCTCACTATCTCTAGCAATAATTGAGCTGGTTTAGTGAGTTATAGAGAATAAACTGGATTGATTTCCCTTTCGCAGCCTGGACTAGAAAAACTGATTCCCTTGGTTTGCTGTGCACTCAAGGCCACCAGCCAAGCTGCTATCAATTTTACCTTCTCCTCCTGTGAAATTGCTAAAGAAAAGATGGTTTCCAGATCATGTGTGTGAACAGACATGGCGTGTATTACTAGATGATTCAGCTAAAACTGGTGTCAAAACATCTTCCAGAACTCTTGGCTGGCTGTTGAGTTGAGAAAAGTAATAACTTGCTAGAAGTGCTGGGCTGGCTCTACCATCTGTGTCTGTAACTGCAGCCACGTTGGGTACAGTTCCCTTTGATTTAGATGGAGGAAATTCTGTTTTCACAAATAGGAATGTGATTAGCTCACCTATTTTTCCCTTTGCAGTCACACTTGGCAGCCTCCCAGAAAGCCACTGGAATGAACTTTTTTTGAGACTAGATATATACACAAATATATACACAGACTCATGTCAGAGATGGGACTGGGTGGCTGCCTGAATGTCTAGCACTGTAAATACACATTTGTTTGTTTAAAACTTGCTTATATGTAGACTGAGGAGTGCAGAGAATGAGCAGAAATGCCTGATCGAATTCAGTCAATATGTCTTAACAGTGCGGCTCTTTGGACTTTATTGCTGATGTTGTAAATCTGAGCACTTTAACCCTAAATCAGGTTAAACTTTTATACATGGGTGAAGTCCAAGTGAAGTGTCCTGCTGTCAGTGCCTGGGGAATCCAGCCCAAAGAGCAGAAACTGGCTGTTTTGTAACCCATAATAGGGAATTATTAAGCTCTACTGATGAACAGCTGAACCAAACATATTTTTCACTGCACAGAGGGCATTTATGGTGAATACAGAGTAGCAAGTCTTGGCACTGGGGAACGTGGAGTCTACAGTGTTGTGTCTATGACTGTCAGAAATCACATTTATGCAAAATGATTGCAAGATACCGGCTGCCTCCAGCAGCCAGAACATTGAGTGCTAGTAACCTCACTCATGGGTGTATCCAAAGGAAGAAATGTTTACAGGTGGCGGTGGGGATTGTCTCTCCTCCCAGTTCCCAAAAAAGCTTGAGCTCAGTCAGTCTTGTACTGAAATCTATACTACATTCTGCCTTAATAAAGAGAACTAACTATAGGAAGAGCTGTGGTCTGTCTGTGCGATTGCTGAGTCAGGAGGGGGTGGAGATGAGAAGCGCAGAGTTGTCGTTCCATTCCCATGGGAAAGCTGTTCCTACCTTGGCACAACAGTTCCTCTCAGTCTCTGTCCCCTGGGAGCTCTTGCTGGTTCAGCAGCCCTACCTGCCTTCTGTTAGAAATTGGGTCATCTCCTGTTGCTGCTTAGTTCTGGACTGTAGTTTGTAAACCAAATCTGTGCCAGTGAGCAGAGGAGCCAAAAAAACAGTCTCTACTCAGTGTCCTTAGCATATCTCCTGGTAATTTGGGAGAGGTCAAGTGTGGCATGCTTGGGCTGCTGCATATCATACCATGTCACCTTGGTGATGATCCTTTGAACAGCAAGTGGTGCTCCCCATGCTCTGTTCCTTTACAGTCCAGCTGCCTGGGGAGGGGACAGTGTTTGCACAGTCTGGATTGCCTCTTTCTATGTAATTTTTAAATAAGGCAAGTGGGTCCCAGCTGTGCCTCTGGTTTCTTTTGTGTTTGATGTTGCGTCTTCTGTTCTCTACCAGCCACTGAAGATTTTCATGCAGCTTAAAGTTCAGGGGCTGGAACTTTGAAAGCAGGAGGCTTGATGTCATTTCAGGTTAGTAAGGGCAGGCTCTGTCAGCAAAATCTTGACAAGTTGCTAGTAGTTTTTACCAGGAAGACTCTTTCTTACCTTTGTGTGAGCCTGAGCGGCATCAAGTAGCAAATGGACTAGGCTCATACCGCAGGGTTTCAATGGCAACGCTTTGCTAATTATGAATTGCATCTCTTCCGCCTTTTGGCAATGCTGACAGAAGAGCTGGGTTAATAGCACTTTTGTGTTGCTACGAAATTCTCTTTAATGATAGAGTACTTTGTGTTCCCTTGAATTTCACTTAGAACTGCATGCATGCTTTGATGCTGAACAGTGAAATGCTGCGTATTGCAGACTGAGGTGTGTGTTGGTAGGTTAAAAAAACACCTAGTAAACACAAACCCAAGACCAGGTGGATGCAAAGATGAAGCAAAATGTCTATGCCAAGCTTTTGTTTATTTTTGCTACAAAGATTTTAAATGGAAGTGTGGGTGCTGATGGGATAAAGAGGCTGTTTTGTGTGTTCAAAGTTGAACAGTTTTTGGTAGCTTGCACTCTGAGTAACTTGCTGCAGTATCAGATCTTTGCAGTCCCCTCCCTAGCTCTGTGATCACTGAATAGTGCAGAGGATACAGTAGGCTAAAAACATAATTTTGAGCACATTAATTTCTCTCTGCCCCACCTCTTCCTGTGAGCAAAAGGAGGGGGAAGGCACAATGAAGACATCTGTTCCTTTGAACCCACTCACAGACTTGCTTGGTAATAAAACTGGGGGAGAGAAGGAGAACCTATTGCTGCTGTTCAAGTGGTTGCTAATCGCTGATTGTTGAGTGCTGAGGGGGTGAGCTTTTATCATGTTGACCTTCTTAGGGGATGTTGAAAAGAAGCTGGCATTGACCTCTGCCAGGATTTAAATCCAGGAGACTCTGAGTCCCTTTGTGTCCCTTTCAAAGAGAAGGCAAATCTCCGTGGTAGCCACCTCTCTCCTCCGCCTCAGGGTGGGTGCCTCTGCTGTACTGACCTAGATGCTGCACTCCCCTCTCTTGGATGAGCCCTGCACTGCCCGTATACCACCACAGTCTGGGATGCAGCAAACTAAACAGGAGCCCTGTAGAAAGAGCAAAATTATCTTGTCCTCTGGACCCAAAGCATGCTCACCTCCCATCCATATTTTGCTCTTGTTATATATAGTGCTTAAAATCTTGTGGCCATAAGCACAGAGCTGCGGGGTCCTCCCCATCCCCCTGCTCCTCGTGCCTAATCTCATTGTGCTGCTTAGTCACAGTGAAGACCACTCTAATGGGTTTAAGTGCCCTGCTCCTGGCTGTGCATGTTGTGCTTTATGTTCAGCCTGGGATGGTTGATATAAGAGATCAGGTTGCACACATCTACTGCTTCAGAGTCCTCCTGTTGTGTCAGCAGCTGCATGCATGAATATTAGGTTTCCCCTCTTAAGTATCATATCTGAAAACAAAAGCTCTGTAGTAATCAGCATGTTAAAAAATGCCAAGGGTGTGATACATTGATCTCAAACTAATAAAATGTGGCCGACAACACTTTTATGAGCTCAGCCACAGAATGCAGGAGCAGATGGTTCCTTAAGAGTTTTCCCAGGCCCTTAGAAGTGTCTTAAGGCATAAACCAATGGCTGCGGCACCCACTGGCACCAGTAAGGTTGATGTGGGACATTCTTAAGTTGTGGATTTTGAGTCTCCTGTGTATCCTTCCATGACTTTCTTCCTAGCTGTCAGAAAAATAGCCATCTGGGAGACAGTATAAAGTCTATAAACCTGGGATGTCTGTTCAGAGTGGGAATGGTTCTGCCTTAACCAAAGGTAACAAGCAAGCAGTTGCTAGAGAGATGATGACCTGGTGCAGTGATGTGAGAACTGGGAGCCTGCTGATAGAGCTGACTGGGCTGGACAGGAAAAGTCTCTTATGGGTGTGATGGGCACAGAGGTATCTCTGTATTAGTGAATGGGATGGAAACCAGGGCTGAGCTGAGCAGAGGCATTTAAGAGGAGATAAAAGTTCCAGGGTACTGAGTGAAATGGCTGATGTCTTCTTTTTTGAATGCATGCCTAGTGATTATGGCTCTCAGCACAGCTGGGAGCTGCAGATACATAGTCCCTGGCAAAAAATCGCATATAGCCTTATAGAACCAGTCACAAATCTCTCTGGCCTTTCAGTTTCTCCCCCAAGGCTCAAGTTTGATGAACCCACACAGTGAAAGACAAATCGGGACTTTGTTATTGTAGGTGGCACTGAAGCATGATGATTTGATTTAAAGTGATGGGATTCTCTAATTTGTGGCTATAAACTATAGGGACAGACATATTATGTTACAGAGGTGAGAAAGGAATATAGGAGTCCCCAAACACCTCTCTAAACTGTAATGGGTGACATAATGTTAAGGGAAGAGTCGGAACCACAATATCACAGCACACATGGTGTGGCCCATGGAGCTGAGCAAGCTGGCAGGCTTAGGCTGCTGCAGTGGTCTGGAAAAAACAATTTGAATGCCAAACACTGACAGCGGAGAGGCAAGTGAGGCTGGTAAAGCAATAGGCAAGAAAAGAGGCTGGAACCGAATCGATCTTATGAGCTGATCATGGGTTTGTTTCAGAACTAATCATTTGAAATATTAAACAGTGGAGACTGCTATGGTGTTAAACACAGTGTCCCTAGTAGGCACAATTGCACCACACTTCAGGGACCCTCTGACTGCAGGACTGGGAACAAACAAACATACAAACCCCAAAACCAACCAATCAAAACAAATAAAAACCAAAACAAAACAAACAAAACCAAACCAACCAAACAAAAACAAAACAGAAAGACCCTGTGTTTCTGCACCCAGTGTTTTTATCCTCTTCTGTCTTTTATGGCGTGGAGCACCTTAGGTGCTAGGAAGAGCCTTTGGAGACAGATTCACCCTTAGCAAGAGAAATTGGAGGGAAAACCCAGCACATCACTAAGCTCCAGATGAGGCAACAAGTGCCTCTAAACAACAGAAAACTGCACGATGCCAGCACAAACGGGTCTGATATGTGCCAAGAGCTCATCAATGGAGAGGAACACAAAGCCAAGGATGTAATTGATGGGAGGCAGCCCTCAAAAATGTCATATGTGTCCTGGTCTGTGGGTGAAGTGAGCATGATGGGAGATGATGTGGGAGAATGGTGCTGCAAGGAAACCTCTTGAGGTCAGAGATGGAGCTACTCTGTCATTAAATACGTGATGATACTAGAAGCTGATCTGATTACGCAGATGGCTATTCTAGCAGTATCTTTGCTTAGTTTGAGTGCAAAGCTATAAGCAGAGACAAGTAGGAAGGAAGGAACTGAAGGTCAAAGTTCCTTTATAATCAGTGCCTTAAGGTGCTTGAAGGGGAGTGGCAGATCTCTCAGAAAGAGGTTGCAGCACATTCCCTTGGCTGGTTAGTTTTAACAGAGATAGAAAATAGAACATAGCAAAGAATACAGGTTAGATAAAAAGGGATACTCTGTCTACCCAGATTGCTTATCTGGAGTAAATGTGAACATGAAAATGCAAAACTTAGCCAATTTGACACCTCTATCAGGGCTCTAGATGGGAGCAGACCTTACAACTGCATTTAGAGGAGGTTACAACACTGTCTGGCAGAGGTTATGGTACTGCCCAATCACCTTCATGGAAAAGAGGTTTTTAGACTGCAAGGTAGCTTGAATAAATAATTTCTTCAGCTAAAGCAGCTTTTTTGGCAACGCAAACATTTTGCAACATGATTGTACAGCATGCTGTATCGTATCATAGAGGCACAGGAAGAGCCAACGTGAATTTTGTTAGCAGATCATGTGGGGATCTTCTAAGTTGACAGGAACACCAGGAATGCAACTTCATCCTGGAACAAGCTGGGCTTGTTCTTTCTTTCCTCTAGCTACGTCTAGGCAGTTGTTGGTCAGTAGTTAAGATTTGTATGCAACACTAGTAAGTATGGACTCCACTCTGTGCTGGGACTTAGAGGACACTTGAAAGGAAAGGCTGGAAAACAGAACTTGTGAAGTATTGTTCTTCTCTGTCCTTGTCTTGAATTGGTAGCCTTGGGCCTGAAGTGTCCTGGATACAAAAATTGCTTCTAATAACCCACAATGCTGTTGGGTTTATGGAAATAAAATCCCTGTGCAACACCACTCTCTTCATCCTGGCTTTCAAGGCAGAGCTTGGTGCAGAACCCTGTGGAGCTGTTGGGAAGAACAAATAAAGGGTTGCAATGATGTCCTAGAAGCCACTGCCTGGCCCTACTGTCGCCCAGCATGCTCAAGGCAAGGATCTGAAACCATTCACTGAGGCTCGGTGTGCTCTCAGGTGTGAGTTTCGCTCTTCACATTAGGCAGTATGTGATGGGCAGAGGGACATCTCAGAACCCTGCTTGCTATCTGGCTAACTCTGTGCACAGGAGATATTATTTCTAATTTCAGAGTTGCATGGAGTCTAGAGTTGTTTCTGGGATTGCCTCCCTTTGCTTGGCCTGAGCTGTTCAAGGGAAGTGCTACTGCACAGGTAGACTCAGTCAGGAGCCAGGGAAATAGACCCTGAGAAATAGACCTTAAATCTATTATTCTGCTTCAACAAAGAAGGAAAAATATGTGCTATGAGTGTCCTGTTAGGGCAGGTGCCCTGCTTTGGTCTTGCATCCTTTCCTGAAGCAACCAAATAGCTGGTCTTAGAGGCAGGGTGGTGGACTCATATGCAGTTGCTTCTGTTCTGAGTTGTTCGTAGCTCTAATCTGACTGATGCAGAGCTATCTGTAGGGTGGGATGGACAGGGGAAGTATTTTTTGCTAACAAATCCCCATATCTTCCCTTTCATCCTGACAGCATGCTTCTATTACAGCTCTTCTTACTAATCTCCCATATATCAGCTTTAATTTAGCAGTGCACAAACCAGACAGACTAAGTTTGTCAGTTCTTTCCCCTGTAGCAGGATTTATTAGCCAGCGGTGCTAGAAGGGATGTGTGTGCTCTGGTGCCTTCCTCTCTTTGCCCCATTCTCTGTTACACAATGGGATTTGTCTGGACTAATAATACTGATATCAGTTACAGAAGCACTCTGCCTAGACCTGCCATTGGCTGGTAGAGAAGTTTTGGTTTTTTGTGATGTATTATTATTATTTATTATTAATCATCATCATCAGGCCTGGGCCGGAATATAATTTCTGCACCTTCTGAAATAGCCATAGAGCAGCCCAAACTGTTGAGATAATGCCCTAGGAAAGATGCAGCTTAAAATAGTGAACTCCTGACCTGTGGCATTTGCTACTGCATTTAAGAGGAGTCTCCTCTTTGTGCTAACCCTGAAGGTTCTACTCCTTGTCACCATCAGTCTGCGGTAGATGAATTGATCCAGGATTGTTTTTCAACTGTTGTTGAATGCTGACTGTTGCTTTGCCACGATCTCTCTCCCACCCCTGTCATTTTTGCCTTTTCCGTGGCATCTTGTCACACAAGCATCCCAGTCGGAACCTGCTTGTGTCAGGCATCATCCTAATGAGTGCTGGGGCTCTGAAGTTCTTTGCACACAAGTAGGGCAGCTGCTTCAGTGTGGGTGAGAGAGGAAAGGCAGACGCAAGTATCATGAGCAATGAGGGTGTTTAAAAATAAATGGCACAGCAGTTCAGTTGTGCAGACAGATCAACTGTTTTGCTTTTTTTCACCTGTGTGAGCTTCTCTGATGTGCCCGCCATTGTGTTTTGCAGCTTGATACCTTCTCCTTCCTCCTTTGTTTGCTGAGCCATTGTCTCTGCCATTTCAACCACAAGGATCTCTATGTTAAAGAGATAAATGTTAAAGAGATTAATACATCGGTTTTCTGGCATTTTATACTGCTCTCACTCATGGCGGTGGAGTATGAAGTATATTATCCAACCTCCTTTTCAGCCTCTCTTTATCAAGGGGCCTGGATATGAAACTCAAGAGTTTTGCTACTGGGAAAGTGATGCTGTTTAGTGTTTCACTAGTGTCTGAATGGGTGGCTTGTATACCACAGGTCCTTCTCTCTGGGACCAGCCAGATGTGCTCTGTAGCAGAATGTGGGGCAGAGGCTGTCTTAAGGATTTTAATCCAAAACATGTAGTTCACAAAGCCTGTCTTGCTGGAGTAAATGTTATGACCAAACATGAACTGCTCTTAGTTTATGGGCTTGATTGGTTGTGTGTGTTTCTACGTTCCCCTCCACTAATTGCTTTTCATGAAGTTTATCTGATATTTCTTGGTAGACAGGAATATCGTCAGCATTCATTAGGTGCTTTGGATCTATGTTGAAATGGCTTCTTCCTAGCAGGAGTTCAAACTTTGGTGTCCATCCTGCAAAACTTCAGGGTGGAAAGAGACTTGCCATGTTGGAAATGCTGGTCTGTGACCTGTTACCTGCTGCAGTTGGACACCTGGCCTGGGCTGCGAGGCAAAGATGTCCTGACTGTTCAGTGCCAGCTTTTTTCCTCCTACCAGACTCTTCACACAGCACATTGATGTTGCAGGGTTCCTGTTCCAGTTTTCTTTCAACACATGCGCCTCTCTCTTCCCCAGCCCTCATGCTGCTCCTGTCACTGTAGCACCCACCATGGGGCTTTGGGTGAGACTTTCAATCACACACTGGGTCAGCCTCTTCACCTCCAACAGCAGGTGAGACAGATGGCTGGGTTGATTTTTAAGGTCATATATATGTGTTAGATTACCTTACTGTGTTTCTGTGACTTCAGGGAGCCTGTGTGCTCAGAAATAATACAACACTAGTCTATGTGCTATAAAAACTTGCAACTTAAAGCTGTTTCATTAAGAACTATTGCATTCCTTGAGCACTACTTGTATGTTTCAGCTAAACTCCCTTCTCAAAACATCACATTAAAACGTGGGTCTTTTCTCTAAAGCTGCATGCACAGCCTTTCTGGCATATGCAAAAGAGGTGCTATTGGTTTTACCTTAGCTTTATTCCCTAGTTAGTCACAAGTTCATGTATTTATTCATATTTATTTATTATTTGCAATGCCCAGCTATGTAACCTCATTGCTTACCCCATTCTGTAATCAGTTGTACCTGTCCAGTATGAAAGAAAATAAGCAAATAGTACAGTTTGTGTTACAAATTTTAGCATGTTTGTGTGTCTCAGCACGGACTGTGTAACTGTTCTGCACCTTCATGTCTCATCAGAACTCACAGCGTAAATGTTTTATAGGATCCAATCCAGTTCCCATTTAATGGAAAAAAAATCTTATTGGTTTCAGTGATGTATGGATCAGACTTCTAATCCTATGAAGGAATGTAGCTGTATTCTTCTGTGGATTTTAGCATGATTGAATGCTGAATGCCATAATGACTGCTGCAATATTAGCCTGCATATTTTCCATCAGAGTGTGAAATCATCTTGATGTTGGGAACTGCTCAGATATTTTTCTAAACCATTGCTTATCTCTGCATGGGAGCACTGTGCTGTAATAGCCTTAGGACTGATTGAATATTGCATGCTACTGAACTGTGAGTTCCCCCTTAATCCAGGGGATTCCTACAGTCTTTTTAAAAACTAGGATAGGGAAAGGGGAGCAGGATGTGAGAAGGATTTTAGAAGGAATTTGTATTGAACCGTTGCAGACAAACAGTTAGGTATTACAGGTATGTTACTGTGGTTTTCTGTCTAAACTGACTGATGTCTTACTTTGAAGCCATTCTGTAGTTTTCTGTCATGTTTTCAGTCTTTGTAGCATTATTGAAACACATCTAAATGCTACCAAGAAGTTTTCAGTGACTTATATATATGTGGGGTCTCTGACAATGTTTCAATAGAATGTTTAAATAATTTTGGCAGGTTTTATGGAGTTCTGCATATACACAGAGATTTAGAAAGGAGTTTAAAAATAATTTTTGTGTGTTGCTAACACCTCCCGTACCGAGACACAAAGTAGAACCCTATACAGTGGGTTTTCTTTCTTTATGCTGTCAGGTTTAACTTGCTGCACTGGATTAATCCTGAAGAGTTTATCAGAAACCAGCTGCTTTCTCTGCTTCTGCGTTGAGCCTGTTTCCTTCATTTAGTGCCAAAATAGTGGCTGCAGATACTAACGTCACAATTACTGTAAAGAACAATCTTCTTAATAAAACCAAGAACATGTAACTTCCCCTTCCCTTTCCTCTGGATACAGTGTTTTTTTTTTTTTCTGTTTGTAAAAGCTGGTTAACTTTTAACCTCATTTATTTTTCCTTGGAAGTGACAGCTCTCACTACTGATGTGCCATTTATCTGAAACAGCTTTGCAAATCATTTCCTTTACGTGGCAGAGTGGATGCATGTCTCTTCAGGGTGATGGAGGGCACAAGACACAGTATGCTGGCTGCCTTGTTTTGGTTCCTGTTTCAGAAGGATTTTTTGCTGTAGTGTTGCATTTCTGCAGACTGGTTGTCAGCCTTTTTGTATCCTTTTGCATGGCAGTGGGAGAGCCAAATGCCACTGAGTCAGAATCAGTTGCAATGGCTGAATGGGGCAACCAAAGCCCTTGGTTGAAAGTTTGGTACCCTGAAGTCCTAGCGACCTTGTGTAGCGCTACAACAATTGTTTTTCAGAAAGCAACCTGCCTTTGACTTTTTTCTATGGTATAAAAGAATTAATTTCATGGGATCATCTCAGTACACTGATAGCGGCAGGACAAGATGTGTCAATAGTGTCTTCCCAGGCCTTGCTGGCAGATGAGAGCAGACCTTCCTTAAGCCATTCCTGCTTTTTCTGGCTTTTGTTGCTCTGAGGGACCCATTTATGCAGCAATGGCAATGAACTATAGAGCCTGCTGTCCATCCTGTGTGTGGATTTGCAAATAGCATCTTCCAGGCCACCGATGGTGACAGCTTGGGGAGAATCATCTTGGCACAAGGAGTGCAGAAGTGCTTCACTCGCATTTGGTGCCAGATGTCTGCTTATTTCTGGCTACTGGAGTAATGCCAGCTCTGGGGCGGGTGTGGAAAAAGGGATTTGGGCAGTTAAAAGCAGGATGGGAAAGTGGCATCAGGCCTGGCTGCTCCTCAGTGTCTTACAGGATCTTCTTACAACAGAAGCCTTACGGGGCTGAGTGTCCTGCTGCAACAAACATGGGCAGCCCTGTGATCTGTCCCAATTCACTCTTAACTACTCTCCTTTTTTAACATCCATGTGGAATATGTGGGGGTCTGGTCTCACATGTGCTTGGCATGAACAGAGACAGAAACTTGCCTCTGAGCATGGGAAAGACTATTTTCCTGGGAAAGCTGGCCAGGAGCACAATTGGAGCAAGTAAGATATGGATCACAAGGTCAGGATAACGATTAGTCTTACCCTTCCCCCTAGTTGTAATTAGCTGTGATGTCACCCTCTGTTCTGACTTCTCGCTCACATTAATTACAGAGCTGCAAATTTTGTGCCTTTCCCTTTTAATCGCTCTCTGGGAAACTCAGTCTTTATGCCCTCCGTTTAATGTCTGCCAGCAAACTCCCTCATCACATGCTACAGGGCTTAACCCCTGGCTTGTAGCACCACCTGGAAACAGGCTGTTGGGGGCTTGCTCGGTACCTTTCTGAGAGTGAACACTTATGTACTAGGAATATTCCCTCTTCTTCTCTTGACCTTGTGTCCTTCCATCCCATTTCATTTTCAATTCAGTCCTGAGGAGCAAGAGATGTTTAAAACCCACAATGATGTTACCCTTCCCTTTAAGGGAATTCTGTCCTCTCTAGGAAATGCAATTTCTCTAGCTAATATGAGCTATAGCCTTAATACTAGTAACTGAGGAGTTGGTGTAGGAGCTGCTAGATAAGCCTGTTTCTGTTCAAGGTATCCTCTCTGCTGGTGGGATGGGGTTTGGGAAGTCTGAACTGGAGCAGTTCTACATAGCTGGAGTGGCCTGGGATCTGTCCTAGTCCTGCAAAGACAAAACTGCCCTCTCTTTGGACTGCACCACTGATGCACTCTGCCAATGCAACTTAAACCTTGCTTCAGGGGCTGTGTCTTGAACCCAGCCAGTAGTGGCGTGTGGGACATCTCTGTCACCCATGGACCCTCTAGAGCTCTGTGCAGCCTCTAATCATTGGGGTCAAATGGGAAGGTTAAGACAGCACTGGTAGAGGGATGCAGGAAGGAGATAAGAAGGATTGCACTAAGAGTTGTTAGGGGAGAGAAGGACTCGGGCCGTTGAGGGCAAGTGAGATGATGGGGTGCCAGGAACATCAGCATGAGCTGGCTGGATTTATAACCAGTTCAGAGAGGACAGTCCTGGTTAAGTGCGGAGGCTTCAGATCTGGTCCATCAAGCCCTGAGCTAGGCTGGTGCTGGGAGAAGGAAAGGAGCCTGTCTCCTCTGTTGGGGTGCTCCTCTTAGCATGCAGAGCTGCCTGTATCCCTGAGCAGGCTACACCAGACAGCTTCTGTGCTATACATAGAAGCTGACGCGGGATGTGAGGAATCAAGGATCTGCACTAATACTCCTCCATTTAGAGAAGATCATAAAAATACGGTTCAGCTCCTATTCCAAGGAATCTAAACCCAGAGCATCTGTAGTGGTATTTGAAGGGTTTATTTTGATATTGCTGGCTGACATTTGCCCCGATCTTCATACTTGTTTTGCAGCCATTTATTTTCCTGGATGACTTCTCAGCCTTATCCATTTTGCTCTGTACAGACCTCAGCAAGGTGGCCTCGTGTCTCCTTCAGTGAAGCATCTCTCAGTCAATCCTCCTTTTGTTTTGGGGTGTCTCTCCCCTTTGAAGTTGTGTGCATCTATCACAATGGATCCATCAGTAACATGAGGGGGAACATATCCCATAATCAAGAACATTCTGTCTAGAGAGAAGTGTTTATTATACACAACTTGTTAGCGACTGTCAATCAACCAGACTCCCTTTGTTACTCCATAATGCATCATTAATGATGGCTGCTGCTGTGCATTTAATTTCATTGCACACAAGGGCCTTGTCTCTGTCTCCCCATCCCCTTCCTCCTCTTTATAGTCACAAGCACAGAAGAAATTAATAAATCGATCCAAGGAAAGAAAGCTACAGGCTTGCTATAGGCTATGTTCGGTGTCCTTGCTTTCACTGAGTTGTACCTTACTCTTGGAGAAATCTCTTGGATGTCAGTAGAGCTATTTTGGGATTACTACTTGCTTTGCATCATGAGGAAGGGGACTGTTATCTGCCCGCACACAGACATGAGCATGGATAACTGGCTATGTAAAGAAGGGCCAGAGGTATCTCATGAAAGGGATCCGTTGAGTTCCACGGATGCGTATGCCGCATCCTTTTCAGCTCTTCATTTCTACCCCTGCCCCTCTGGATCTTTGAGCCCTGAGAACATGCTGATACTTTGCTGATTGTCATTTTGTTCATTCAGCCCAAGTAATTAACTTAAAAGAAGAAAAACATTCAACTCCTCCAGGGCTTATGGAAGGTGACTGGGAGAAACAAGTTTACTGGAAGCTATAAATTGACTAAGAAAATCAGTGCCTCCCCTGGAATTTTTTAGGAAATCACAAATAGTAAAAAAAACCCAACCCTGAATATCCTCAGCTAAGACTGATGTGAGAAAGGGCGAGTCGTAGTGCATTTTGTTTGTTAAATAAACCTAACTGTGTGGGTTGGGATTGGCGTGTTGGAAGCCCTGAAGCTGATTTTTCCCCTCCTGTCAAAGTTTGCAGCCTTAGTCTGCAGCTGAAATTCAGCATGCCAGTAATGGCTCGGATAACTCTGCCTTCTGGCTGGAGTCTGCTAATTGGTTTTGGTTGGTCTCCCTGTTTCATTTCTTTCTGTTTGAGCATCCCTAGGGCTTTTTTTGGGCAGAGAGGGCCAAACACTGGTGTGAGCTATGGATACCAAACTCTCTGGTTTTGTTGTGCTTTCCAGGGTTAGATATTACTCGTATCGCCTGGGTCCTTTCCTGCTCTGTAGAGGATCCAGTCCTGTTTTGTGGTCCTGAACCAGCTGCTGGGTGCCTGTCCCAGCATCAAATCTTGCATATGTCCTTATGTGATGCTGCCTGGTCATATTATATGTCACTAAAATGCAAAAGACACTGACGTTCATGTGGGAACAGTGGTTTGTGTGGTCATTCCAGCATGGAAGCAAGGGGTGGTTTGTGTTGAGGGTAAGACACCCTCACAAATACATTTCTGCTCCATTCTCCTGCATTTTTCCAAAGGAGGTCCCCTCCTTGTCCTGATACCTGTTTTGCAGAAAGTCCTATAGCTACTTCCCATCAGTCCTGAGGACACCGCATAGCAATTGGAGGAGAAGGAAATTCCGTCATCTTCAGATGGGCTTCTTTAATTCTCTCTCCCCACATCCTTGGCTCCAGGCCATACTCTTTTGGGATTTCCCCCTGGCAAACAGCTTTGGCAGAGTGCTCCAGGCTGAGTTCCAGCTTGTTCGCCTTTGTCCCGTGTGTGTTGGGGCAGCCAAGCCTGGCTGTGGGTTTCCGGTATTGCTGGATGGGATCCCACTCCTGACCATCCACATGGGCATGACCTCTCCCTTGTGTAGAAGCAAGGGAAAGGGAAGCTATGCACGTGTCCTCCACTGGTTTACAAGAGGGAAAAGCTTTCTTCTACTGCTCACAGCCAACAGTTTGGCCTTGCGGTCAAGAGACCATCCTGTTCTGGAAGGCAAAGGCCTGATTTAAACACCTGATAAGCAGGGCTGTTACAAAAACCTTTGATCATTTTTCATCTGAAGGGAGTAACTCACGAAACTACTTTGCCTCCATTTTCCATTGTAAAGGGAAAATAACAATATCTGACTTTTTTGTGTGTGTGTGTGGAACAGAGCACTTGAGATTTTTTAAAAATATTTTGCATATATTCTATTTGTTGTGCCTGTACCCAACTACCTGAAATATTTTTAGATTCTTTCTCTTGTGAATAATTTCAGAGGTTTTATTGCCTTTGTTCCAACTCAAAAGGAAGTAAAATTTCAGAATGTTTAAATCCTAGCCATAATGGATTTCTGTCTTTTGTACTGCTCTGTGGATTTATTCAATATTTAACAAACACAGAATTTAGCACAGAGGAGGACAAATTTTACCTTTTTCTATTTTTTTTTTTTTTTAACCCACCATTTCACTGGAGTAACATTTTGGCAATTGCTTTCCCTACTCTCTGGTTACTTTCTCCCTCCACCAAGCCCTAATTCTGGGGCCTCTAGTGGCCCACCAATGGAGCAAATGGTCTTTCGGTGCTGGGCTGTGAACCTGTTTTCCCAGGATAAGAACATGCCACTTGGGTTAAGGGAGTCACCATGGTGCTGAGGGCACAAAGTGGCTCTCAGTGTGATTGATAATGTGTAGAGTTTATACAATTTGGCAGAGATCCTACATGCACATAACTGGCAGGAAAGTGTGTAGCTGTAGTGGCCTGTCTTTCCTAAAAGAAAAAGAAATTGTTGGCTTAAATTTTTATTGTAGTCTTTGGCTTGACTTTGTAGGCTGAATTCAGCCCTTGGATTTCTTTAAAAGTATCTAGTAAAAAGGATTTACCAGTTTACTTGTTAATACTTCCTTCTTCTTTAGTGGAAGGTTTTTTAGAGACCTTGCCATGTGATAAACTGGTGCTGAATTTCATCTACAAGACAAACTGTGTGAAAGCTTAACTGTCCAGGTCTTTGTGATAGTAGGAGATGGAGCGAACGGTATGAGAATGAAACTCTCAACTTCATATGCTGAGTTCTTTGCTGAATATTGTTCCTATACATCCAGTGATTTTTTTAGGCTTGCTTTGTCTTGAGGACAGAGCTATAAACCTTGGTGCTTCCCCCCTCCATGGCTAGTGTTGAGCAAATAATTAATTATGGAGTCTTAAATCACTGCTTGAAGCCGTAACATCAGATCATCATTCCTTTTAAATGTCTCTGGCACGGGCTCCCTGTCTCTCATTTTCATGTCTCACCAGTTGCTATTTTTATGTGTTTTGTGTGGAAGAAGCTGCACGAAATATAGCTACGTGTTGTATTATAGTAGGCGCTTGCGGACTTCAAAATGGCTCCTACTCCATTGTGTGCCTTAAAACCTGAATTCCCAACTCAGCTCTTTCCCCATGCCAGGAAATGTCTCCTACCTTTGAATCTCCTCTCGAGAGATGAAAGACTAGATTTATGCTGTCAGGAGCTGTCATTTCAGGCAATTAGAAATAGATCAGCTGACGCTTGGTAGTTCTGCAAATACCTTGCTTTCCTGCAACTGCTTCATTTCTAGCTGGTTTTGAGGATTACGTGCAGGGTGACTCTTCCTGGTTACCCACATGCACTCTTTTATTTCTGGCTGCTGTTCTCTGGCTGCTTTTTCATTTGTTGGTGAAGTTTTTGATAGCTAGAAATGCTGCTGTGAGGTAGCTTTATTTAAAGTGTAAGAGGGGTGGAAGTGGCAAATTTCTCCCTCCTAGTTAACCCAGTCTCTGAGGAAGGAAACAGAAAATAGAGGTTGGTATTGCTGAAGGCAGAGGCAAATAAAAAAGCAGTTTCTATTGCCCTAGAACTGTGTCTTCTGCTACGACTTGGAGGAAACATGCAGCAAGAGCTAGAGAATTGCACTGACAGAGTGAAACTCTTTGCATGCCCTTCGGCTACATCTTTCATTAGGAAGCGCCTGCCAACCCTCTGCTGAGCGCTGATCCCGACCCACCTGTCTGGTCTTGTGCTCTCTCCAAATAGGTGCTTCTGCTTTCATCTATTGCTAGGGCAAATATTGCCACCTGAAATATGCAGTTCCCAGAGGAGACACAGTGCATGTTAATGGAAGGCTAGGATCTGTTTCTTGGCATTTTAGGTTGAATTTGGGTTATAAAATCAGTGTTGGAGAATGAGGGGAAGGCTGAGACATGGAACCAGGAGGAGCACAGCCCTTTTTGGTGGCCTGCATTGCCTCCAGAGCATCCTGTATGTATGTGAAATTACAAACTCTGGGACTAGGTTATGCTGCCAACTCAATTTTGGCTTTCTCCTCTATCTCTGAGCCTGTATTTTAACTGAAGCAGAGCTAGCAGGCTGTTAACCTGAGTGCTCTCTACCTTGGAGATGTGCTACCCTAGATCATAACAGTTTCTACCAAACTGTTGTTTGAAAGAGGTCTCCTTGACAACTAAGTTTTTTGGCAGTCATATATTATAGATGGAAGCTAAACAGAGAGCCTGGAAGGTAACCAAATGCCAGGAGCTGGCCTGTCTGCTATGTCAGACATCTGCAATGGCAAAGGCAGAGGAGGGACTGCCCACATCCAGAAATAGGCAGGCAGCGAGGCTCTTGGCTCCCTGCATGCACGTGGATGGGTTTAAGGAAAAATTAGTGATCTCGGGGAACAACATATTCAAAACTGTTTTGTCACAGGTTCTGAGGCCCTGGGGGAGCCTTTGTGAGAGGGTCTGGGGGGTGGAAGACTCTGGGCTCCGGGGCTGAGCAACTGTGTCCCTGATGCATCAGCTGAGTGCTGGAAAAGGCCAGGACTCGGACAGATGGAGGAAGGGAGATGGGAGGCGGGGGAGCCTGGCATTGTGCCAGCCTGTGGAATGGGGTGGGCAGATCACAGAGCTGGAGCGAGGTCAGAGGAGGATAATCCTCAAGCAATGATAAAGGCTGCAGCTGTTGGTGAAAGAGCGTGGCACTGCAGAAGTTTGCTGCTGCTGTGCTGTGGGTATCAGCAGAAGTCTGCCAGACTTCAGAGCTGGGTGAAGTGGGATGCTGACCAGCTTGTCCTCTTCCTTTGGTCAGAGTCCCAGGGACATTCTGGGACAATCAGCTGAATGTAGACAAGCCTTGGGCAGAGCCTTGCCCTGCGTGGAGTGGGGTTGTAGGACCTATGACAGTTGCTGGCAGGGAAGGCAGTGGTGGCTGGAGCTGGCATTTGGATATGCTGGTGTGTGTTGCTTTAGAATAACTGCTGAGCTCAACTTGCATTTTTGTCCCCCTTTGCACCAAGTCACTGCACTCTACCCCGTCTCAATGATTCTTTCCAGTGGGGCGCTCTGGTGGGAATGATCTACTCATGCTGAGCAGGGAAGCAAGTGAGGAGCCCAGCACTAGAGCTAGTAAGCCAGTGAGGGCTCCCCAGGCCCCTGGAAGCCACTTGTTACTGCCCCTGGCAGAGGCACCCAAATTGTGCTGCACTGCAGAACCTGTCAGGCAGCTGGTGGTCCCTGTCATAGAGCCTCATAGAGCTCCTGCTCTCTGTGGCATTTTTAACTCCTCCAGTATGAGTCTATGTTGATGCTGTTTTGCTTGGAGACTGCAGAGAGTTTGGCTGGGTGGAAAATGTGTGAAGGGACATTAGAAAATCCAGCAGAGTTCCTGATGTGAAAGTGGCCACCTATAATATCACAGCGAGGCAGGGACCATTACGTGCTGGGAAAACATGCACTGCATCCCTGCCCTCACCAACCCTAGACCTGCAGACAGATCGATCCCCTGGGAGAGTTTTCCCAGGATATCACTATCCTAAGAAGCAATACATGGTATCATTTACCCCTTTTCTAGCAGTGCCACCTCTCTACCTCCCTATATGAGGCCCAGTGGGCTTTACTCTGCCATTGTTTTACCTGGTAAATTTGTGGAGCGAGGTGACGCCAGCCATCCAAGGGGAACTTCAGAGGGAAGAGCAGTGAGCTGGTTTGCTAAACGTGAGGCACTCAGAAGCTATGAGTTAGACACTAAAAATAAAAACTCCTGGTGTATTTTTATTTCTGTTCTGTTTTCTTCAGCTTTTTAAGTCTTCCTGAGCCTCATCTCCTTCAGAGTATTTTTGGTTATTTGCAGCTGTGATGGATAGGAATTACTCTTTTTTTTTTTCCAGAAATATAAGCTGAGACTTTTGCCCTGTCTTAGAACACCAGAAACTGCAGTCTTCAACAAGAAGGCAGATGCAGAAGACAAGCAACCATTGACAATATGGCCAAATGCTGTGTATTGAAAACTTACCAAGCAACTCCAGCACATCTTTGTTTAGCGCTAGGACCTGAACACAATACAACCACTTGCCTGTGGTTCAGGATTTAGAGGCTTTGGGAGGCATAGGTCTGTAGGTGTCTGTTAGATTAGTAGATGGAGATGGTGAATAAGAATGGACCTTTTCTGTGTCACAGCAATGACGGTTTGTAACAAAACATACAAGTCATTACTGTCCCGCTGACAGGGGCTGTTGGTAGCTACTGTCTCAACCACGCAGACAGGTCTCTGCTTTTTTCTCTCTGTTCACCAGGAAGTTTAAAATCTGGCTCAAACTCTGCAAGCAAGAGCTGTCTAAGACCAGCCCCGGTGATTCTTGTTCTCATTCCACGGCTTGGGATGTGCTGAAGCAGGCAGATCAAATAGTTACGAAGGGTGTGAATAAGCCCTGGGAAAAAGCAAGCGGGCAGCTTGTTTTATGTTTGCTTCCCTGTGTTTGTGTGAGTCACGGAGCTGGAGATGGTCCTGCTTTCACCTTGCAGAGAGCAGAAGTAAGTGTCTAAGAGCCCCACGCTAATTTGCTGAAAATAGCTGAAAGCCAGGCTCTTCAGTTACTCACAAGAGATTGCAACTTCTCTATCTATTGATTCTTTTTCTCCTCCCTTCAACTTAACAGCATTTAAAAGACAGTAAAACAGAGGAAGGGCATTCATGCAGCCATCAGTGGGATGCTGTGTGAAGACAGACATTTGAAACAACAGAGAAGAGATGAAAGTTGTCTTCCCCTAACAGGGGAGCAGAGGGTCTGGCTCTCCACCATCACACACCAGCTCTGCCCTGAGCAGTCGGGGCCAAGGTGGTTTACACTTGAGCTGGTGCAGGTCTCTAGTGGTTGCGGCATGCCCCTGCCATTCTCCAGTGCAGGGGGCAAAATACCAGTCAAGTGCCTTGCAATGGTGCCAACTCATAATTGCATTTTTTGCTTCTGTTTTTAATCAAGAGCGATGTTAAATGTTATGCTCTCATTAAAGGTCCAGCTTCCGGAGCCAGTAAATGATACTGTGAGAATCCCAGCTTTGCTTCTGGGCAGGAGAAGGAAGTCTAGAGAGGCAGTCTGGCAGCTTGGAGCCTAGGGGCAAAGGTAGCAGTGAACCCTGTGTTCCTTCCATGTTTCCACAGGCCAAGTCCATACGTGAGCTCCTGTGACAGGTGTGAACACAAGGATTGGCAGAGCAGCTCTGATCTAGCTGGCGTGTTGGGAAAAGCAGGAAGACTGCTTCTCCTTGCAAGGGTTTGCGTGATGGCCACATGTTCAGGTCAGCTCAGCTGAGCAGAGGGGAAAGTGAGAGAGGCTGCTGTCACTTAAACCGTTGGTGTGGGGAATGCAGCTGTGGTCTGGGGACTCACTAAACTGGGGCTGTTAGGTGCTGAGCATCTCAAGCATGCAAGAGAGCCAGCCATCTCCCAGCATTCATCCTTCATGCAATAAAGCACTTGCTCTTTAGCAACCCAGGCTCCCCTGAAGCCCAATTCCTGCATTTTGTCCCTGCCTTAAGCAGTCTTTACTTCACTTGTTTCCATATTTGTTTCTTCTGTTACATAAACTCTGCTCTCTGGCCTCTGAGCTGAAATACTGTGGGCTTTCAAAAGCATGACTGAATTGCAGAGTACGTGGCTCCTCCCTGCTATGTGCCCAGCTTATCTTACCCTTGGTAGAGTGAGTAGTGAAGTCGGGGAGCTAGTGAGTGCTGCTGTTCAGTGCTTAAAACCCATGCACATCTTCTGAACTGCCACAATTTTGCTTTAAACCCAAACTGCTCTCTGTCAGATTCAACAATTGTTCCTCAGGGAATCTGCAAGCTTTGTGGCCATGTGAGGGCTCTGTTTGGCATGTTCATTTCTTCTGGTTCCTCTGCTATTTTACGTATGTTTGTCTGTCCTCAGGACCCTTATTGTTCCTGCTACCCTGACTTCCCCAAATGAGAAGATTTCCTCCTGTGGTCTGTTAACTACTCCTCAACCCAGGCCCTTTGCAACAAGTGATCTGCCCCTCGTGCTGCCTGACTGCTGGGGCTGGGCAGACATGCCCTGCACACCACCCCTTTCCTTTTAAGTGGGATGGAATAGGAAAATGGATATGAAGATTTGGGGTTATCTATCCACCTCCATGTTTTCCACTCTCCTGACTGAGGATGGGTTTGAGAGGGAGCAAGGACATGACAGGACACCCTGCATCCTGCCCTGGAGCATCAGTGAACCTGTGCCGTATGGAGTGCTGTCCAGGGGTTACGTTTCAATACCTGGAAACCAGTTGTGGAGCTTGAAATGGGCTCACTGGTGGGTTGCTTCTGGTTATGTTTGTCCTCAGCCAGCAAGAGAGGTACCCAACAGCATCTCCTGTGATAGAGCATCTGAGCTGTGTTTCTAGGGTGGGGAGTGTTCTGGTAATGAGAAATATGTGTTAGTGTCATCCACTTAGATTTTTGCTGGCTCACACCTAAGGTGTGGGCTTGACAACAGCTATTTAAATGCAGCTTCAGAAGTGTTTGTAGGAGATACCCAGTGTCCCCTGAGAGCTGGTTGCTGTTGCTTGGCACAGTGCTATAGTGTGTGCAGCAGCAGCGTTACTAACACATTGCTTGCAGTAGCTAGTTTGCTATTTCTGTAAACGCAAAGGATACTTGGTTTTGTTCCTTTGATGCTCCCTCATCCCAGATGTGTTATGCATTGCCAGTGTTCACAACCATCTGTGTTAAAGCACACACATCTAAGGCTGCGTTAAGTGCACCCACTAACCACTCTGGACTTGTTCCTTTGCTTGCCCATCACTCAGCTGACATGCAGTTTGGTGGATCTCAGTACTACTGGTGGAGTCAAGCTGTAACCTCCTTGCCTCTGCTACAGCACATTGCTCACAGCAGAAGGTTTGTGTCTTGAACCTCTGAGGAATCACACTGACAAAATAGGAATAAAATCTCTTTGAGTAAAAAGCAAGTTTTGGCTTCCACGTGTCTCTGCTATTTAGGTCCATTTAAAATTCGTTTAGTTCAAAAGTTATCTAGACTGGAATAAAACATGGAAATACCACTTTACAAGAACAGTGTTGCTTTTTCCTTAATACTTCCTTCCTCCTGCAACTCTGATTTGCAGGTAGGCTCTCCATTTATTGCCCTGTAAGAGCTCCAAAATCCCAGTCCTGCGCCTCAGACATATAGCATGGATACATGTGCATTCCTACGTGACCCCCTTTGCATTTAACTTCTAATGCTCCTAGATTACTTTTGTTGTATTCATTTGTTCTGAGGATGAAAATAAGAAAGGGAAACTGATTAGCTAGGTGTTGATTTCACCTTTTCTGAATCACTAGGGGGCTCTGTCCTTAAACCAAAGTACCTGCTTCCATTGAACGCAGGAGCTGCCCCTCTGCCTGTGTGCAGGTGTGTGCTTGCTCTGAGTTTGCCTCCTTTTCAATGAAGAAATAGAAAATCTAAATTTTGAATGAAATTTGCTCGCAGTGATTCATTCAGAGCACTGCTGTTGTCATAACCTATTGAAATGCATTAGCAATGAGTTCTAAACAGTGCTTCTATAAACAGCAATTGTTCTGCTTTGAAGCCATGATGCACACTGTCCGCTCAGTTATGCTGCTGTGGAAAGTGGCATAAATACTCAAAGAGAAATGACACAAAGGAGCCCTGTACAGATGGCTCAGATAAAATGCTGGCCTTTCCCTTCAGTCATCACAAGCTGGAAATCTGGCATTAAATAGGATTTGTAGACAAGTTTGGTGTCTGTGTTCTGGCTTATCCCCTCTTAATTTTACTTCTTGCTCCCACCCTGTGTGCTGGATACTATCAGAGACATACACTAGATGAAAATTATGTACCAAAACTGGTTTGATGGAAGATAGCCTGGTATTGGAGGTCTATTTCCTCTCATAGCAATAACTGTGTCAGAGCTGGCTTCCCCTTCACTGTAAACCCTAGCAGGTGGTGGGGAAAGATGTTTGCCTGCCTGCATGTGGCTTCTTCCCTTGCCCATACTGCAGTGTGAAAACTCTGATCGCCTATTGTTTTGAATGCTGCTTTTTCTCTCCGCTCGCAAATCCCGCAGGTCTGGGCTGCAGAGCTCAGCAGACACGCTGATGCTTTTGTGCCATCTACTGACAGAAAGGATGATTGCACGTACCAGTTTTGGTTGGAGTTTTTTTCATAGTTTTTGTGGGGATCTCATACACAGAAGGACAATAAACATGCCCGCAGCAAAGGGAAATGTTTCCTGTCTTCTTGCTAAGGTGGCTGGATAACTGGCTGAAAGTTTGAAATAAGATTTGAAACTCAAAATTATCATCTAAAGAATGAGCAGCAAAGCAGAATGTCCTAAACTCAGGAAAACAGAGAGATGTTTTAGTAGCATCCTGATTTCATAAGCCATCTTCCTGGGAAGGGGTAAAATGGTGCTTTTTCCTCAAACAGAAAGTTCTGTGAAATATTTCTTGCTTGTTTTCTGATTACTCAGAATATAATTTGGAGCAGGGATATGTGGTTTAGCAACCAATTCTACTTTATAGGGTCCTCCGAGTGCTGCCCTATCTATAGGCAGAGAATGACAGTGACACACCTGAGCACAAGCAAATATTTCCTCTTTGGGAATCGACATACTTTTGGTTTCATCTGGGCTATGCCTGTGGGTAAAGGCTGCCTGCTGTCTGAGCTTGGCTTGGAGGTGTCCCAAACCCCGTTCAGCATGACACCTGCCATGCCAATTGGGAAGCAAATCTGAGATGTCTTCGATGGTGGGTTGTTTTGTGAGCCAGGGAGAGCAGAGTAGCATGTCTTCAGGGAGAGCAGAGTAGCATGTCTTCAGGTAGAAGACCCCACTGGGGCCACAAGTCTGGCCAGCCATACAAGGTAGGTCTACATAGGCACAAGCAGAACAACCCCAGCCAGAAGGGCTCAGTATACAACTTGTGTTTTGTTGCTGATTGGCTTCTGCTACAAATCAGTATTTATCTGTCCTTGCCAGCCCCTTCCCCAAGTGCAGCCAGGAACAAATAAGTAGAATTGTGCTCAGATGTCTTCTGGGCATGAGCTGTTCCTCAGCTTTGTCTGACTTCAGGGACAAACACCCTTGTTAAATGGCCAGCTCACACCCTTGTATTCCCGCTTCCAACTTGTTAAATTAATTCTATAGACTGTGTTAGCAAATTTAAGGAGATCTATAATCTTTGTTTGTGTATTAATTGGAGACCAGGGGGGCAGCTATCAGTGTGAGACTTGTGAGGACAGTGTTAGTCGTTGCTTTCTGTATAGCAGGACTGTATTCAAAGAATATCCATTCCTGTTGTGCTGGGAAGTGTTTTCATGCAAGGGATGGCAGCAAGCCTTGCAGGAGCTGAGCATCCACTGGGAAATTTCACAGTGTTTTCACAGAAACATCTGTAAAATATAGGTGAGATTTCTAATTACTGAATTCATTCGAAAGGCCCGTATTCTCCATGTATCTGTATCTGCCTCTTCTAAGCCTAACGTCTTTATTAGCACTTGTGAACAAAGCCTTTTAGCATTTTTCATTATTGCTACAGATATATTAGGGAATTTGTAGGATTAAAATTCCACGTTATGCACTGTGTAAGACAATAAAGAAGACACCTGCTTTCCTTCTGCACTCAGAGAATGGGTTTCTCCTGTGTCCAGTGCTCTTTTGGTGCTTGTCTGGTTTCCTAGATGCATCCTTAATTCCCCCTTTTTCTGACTTGTCCCATGGTATAAAGATAAATAGACTTAGTCATTGGTAGATAGAAGAGAATCAAAGTGATTGAAGGGGATGCCATTCTGGTCATATCATTGACTCCAGGAGCCAAGTTTGATGAATTTTGAGGGAAAATCAAGACCATTAGATTGAATTACAGCTGTGGTTTTCCATCAAGCCTCTGATGGCCGTTTGTTGCCATGTATACTCCACATGTACGTTTTAGCTTTGCTGGATCATTTAGTGGAAAATTTTTGAGTCAAGGACAAGTCTGCTGCTCTGCAGTGAGGTAGAGCTGTTATTAAAGAGTGAGCAGGCACTGAGGATGGGCAGTAGTGGTTCAGGCCCAGTTCATAAGGAGTAGTACTGTGATTTACTCTGATGTGACTTGTCTTTGTAGAAAACAACTGTGCTACGGGAGCAGAAAATAAGCTGGTAGATAAGCAGCTGGGGAGAGAATTTCCAGTGTGTTGGAAAACTGTAAGCAGGAGTCCTGGCAGAACAGCTCAAAGTGCATTTACAGTGGGTGCTCTTGTGTTATTTACAGCATATGAGGGTGTGGTGGCATTCCTCTGGGCATAGCCCCCTGGCTGGCACCTGGACATAAAGCCGTGTAGCAACTTAACCCTTTCAGGATAGGGAAACAGAAACCAGACAGTGACTGAGAACAGAAAAACACCCCGGAGGAGCCCAAAGTGCTTTTGCAACCTTGGAATCAAGTTCTGCCCGACACATACACGTGCCCCTCTGGATGACTTGGAGGAGAATGTGTTCCCAGGTCTGGAAGGAATGGCTTTGCTCATCGCTGGAGAGATGCCATGTGTCTTCTCTGAGAGGCACCTGGTGCTGACAAGTCAGATTGGGATGAGAGTTTGAGGGAGGCTGGGGATGTTTTTTCTCCTGTGCAGCTTTCAAAATCTTCCCCTATCTTACTTCCACTGTTCTTTTCCAGCATCGTCAATGCCCTTTGTAAAGTCGTGGGTTTGGTGTTGGCTTCTTCGTGAGGAACATCCTGAAGGTGAAATTAAATTTTAGAGAGGACTCCATTACACAGTGGGGCTAATTTAGCAGGCAGGGCTGCTGAGGTATTTCTTCGAGTTCTGTGAAGACATCCACATAGAAGTCACCTTTTCATGCAACATGCAGTATTGACCACCTTATTTCACATCAAACGTAGCAAT
Organism: Columba livia; assembly: GCF_036013475.1. Classification (NCBI taxonomy): domain Eukaryota; kingdom Metazoa; phylum Chordata; class Aves; order Columbiformes; family Columbidae; genus Columba; species Columba livia. The sequence continues at coordinate 7,679,760 of NC_088610.1, read as the reverse complement.
TCTAGGGCCCATGCAAGTGCTGAGAAGGACAATCAGGTATATGAAGTTTAAATAA